>NC_089781.1:70736926-70794426 GCF_040412425.1 Macrobrachium rosenbergii | reverse complement strand
CCTCCGGGGCTCTCTTAGGTTCATTTGTGTCGATTCTTCTCTCTTGATATTAATACGAGGATTTTCATTTTGTCAACATTAAATAATTTGCTGATATTTAATTACGGAATGGGACAGCCCTCGTAAATGTTACTGATAGCCTCTTGAGTATTATGTTCTCTTTTTCTCTCTTTCTCTCGGGAGTTTTATTTATTTGAAAATTTCTTGTGAGATTTTGTGCTTTGCATGCTCTCTCTCTCTCTCTCTCTCTCTCTCTCTCTCTCTCTCTCTCTCTCTCTCTCTCTCTCTCTCTCTCTCATGATATTTCTTTATTTATTTCTAGATTTCTTTCGAGATTTATCAATTAATTTTACAAATATTAAACATTCTTCCGTTTTGCAAAATATTTGAAACCTGTATGTTTAGGGTTCTTCCATGTTTCTTTTCACTTTTAGTCTTTACAGAGGAAAACAACAAAAGGTTTCCTTCATCTCCAAATCCTGCCTCTGCATCGAGCTCTATGCTGCCTATATTCTCAATATTTCGGTCCATTTCAGTAACTTTTATCAAAAATAAAAAGTATATGAGTCCTCAAATAAGCAAAAAGGAAGATATTTGACTAAGTGTAAGCTGAACGAGGAAATCCCTTATCCAGGAAAATGTCAATTACAACAAAAGAAAATATAACAATTAGATACCATATAACCACTTTTCCTTTTTTGTTGTTGCTCACAAACCAAGAAAATAACGTTGGAAAAACAACCACTGTAAGGCTCCCCGGAAGAGATTGACATCTAGCGGTGAGTAGAGAAAGAGTCAGATAGCCAGGATTTTAAAGGGGAGACTTTTGAAAATGAAGCACCTCTTTCATTTCGTAATTTAATAACTTTTACGATTGAGGTTTTCACTGAAACACAAATACAATAGACTACGGAGAACTAAACGAACACCGTGCTGTATCAACATAACAAGAATTCATAGTTAAAGTTACGTGTTTAGCTCAGATCGATAGTACTGTTGACTGACTGGCGATGCCTCTCGAATCCGGCTCCCAAACAGTATTAAATGCCACTCTTTTCTCTCAATTACTGATTTGAAAAGCTTTCCTCCTAGCATAAGCTTGAAAATAAATGCCACAACATCCTCAATAAGAGTTATAAAAAAAAGTACGTTTTAAACCTATGGCTTTATTTTTGATGATAAAATAAAAAAAAGAGCTATACTTGATTCAAAATATTGTGTAGACTACTTTGCAATAAAACGCCAGTACATTATAACTTTTAAATACGTCACTGAGTTTGTAATACACGCACACACATATACATATATATTTGTATATATACCATAAACACAGACACACATATATACATACATCCATCCATACATTATATATTTATATATATATATATATATATATATATATATATATATATATATATATATATGTGTGTGTGTGTGTGTGTGTGTGTGTGCATATACTGTATATACAGTATAATCTTAATTGCATTTGAATGGGATAAACATTATTCGAATAACACCAATGAAAAGTAACGTTTAATCCAATTATTACACTTCCTCTTTTATTACATGGGTCACTAGATCATTTTTTGATCACGCGCCTAAGATATGAAAAGAGAGGCCACGGTGGGCGCACGGGATGGGATGGGGCCACTCTCTAGTACCCTTGTTTTTCACGTGTAATAGAAGTTCGAAAATAGCCGGGAAAATAGAGATCTGCAGGAGGCGCATAATGTTACACGTATATACAAATCAAGAAACGACAGAATCCCACAAGTACTGGAATTAAACAAAAACAAAAAAATGTTTACACAGTAAAACACAACCCTATTTTTATAAAGTAATGTTCAAAATTGTTTTCAAACTAAAATCCACCAAGCTCTCAATCAGCATCCAAATAAATTGATAGGTAGGTCTACGGTGATGTTTTATTAACCTTGTATTTCAGTTTCATATTTACTGCTGCAGGTGTACCATTTGTGGCATGCTATCAAAATTACATTATCGGCACCATTGTAACCGGACATAGCTCACCACGATTTAACTAATTGTTATTAGTTGTTCATAAAACGATTCAGCTCTGAAGCACGATCTGATGTACACAATTTATGCGTCGATTTCATTGCGATGTAAAACACTCCATTAAATGACCCAAATTGTATTGGTACTTGTGCATCATTCATTTTTATCTCGTACTCCTATTTTCGTCTCATTTAAAAATGCAATATACACTGTTTCAACTCCTCTGTCACCGAAAAATTTACATTTCATTGACAGGTGGTCATGGCAACACTGTGGGATGCACTCGCCAGGAGGGAGCGGGTGAGAAGTAAGTGCTGGAGGAAGGATGCTGTTTTGAAAGAGTTCGAGAGGAAAAGATACAACGCAAAGAGAGAAGTTAAATGCCTTAGTTTTACCAGACCACTTTTAACAGCTCTCCTAAAGAGAACCAATTGGTTACTTAGCAACGGACCTACAGATTGTGGGGAAGAAGAGAGAGAGAGAGAGAGAGAGAGAGAGAAGAGAGAGAGAGAGAGAGAGAGAGGGAAAATATCAAACGAATGGAGAGATAGAGATAACGGTAATCCCATTTTTTTTTTTTAGAGAACTGAAAAATTCAGTACTTTTCTTATAAAAACTGTATCATTAAATAGCATACCTTACCCTTTTATAAGTTAGCGTTCATCAGAAGGTATGCAAGATTTTCGCTCAGGGTGAGGTTTTCCGTATCGCTTATCATTCTTCATTATAGTTACCCCGTTCGAGTTAAATAATCACACCATAGACGAATTCACACTTGAATGTTCCTACGACAATGGATTTTTATTTTTTCTATTTGGATGAACAAAAGCCTTTCAAAGATGATAAGCTTTTGCTGTATTTAGGGGCAAAGAAGGGAGAATGCATTCTAGTACATAGGCCTATGCTGATTTTTACCTCTCACAAGCCTTGCCCACTCATAATGTCTATCAGTGTCGATAGTCAATAAACTGCTGAATGTGATAAAAGGCAGAAACGTTATTTGAAAAACCGTTGGAATTCATGCGCTCCTTTTTGTATCATTAAGAACACTAAAATCACTGGACTATATTTGGAAAACTTAGCTTCATTAGGTTTACACAGGGATAAGTACGTTATTACATCATTTTCCATTCTAAATACGTTGACGTAAAATGGTCTCCATAAATTTCAATTCGGCCTCGTTAACTGCGAGTTCTCTAAGATTCTAAACCCGGAATTTCAAAGAGCTATATGCTGTAGCATTGCCCTTCCCGCCCAGTGCACCATAAGTCTAACCCACTTTATTGCTATGATGTGAATTATACTTTTCATAAAATAAGCGATATAAGGAATGTTATTATTGAGATCAGCATTAAAGACAATGACAAGTATGCAACACTCGAGTTAGAAAGGAATTTTGTAAGTTCTGACCGAGCCAGTCTTGTAATTTATACAATTTCAGTTACCATTTAATGACTTTTATCAATTAGGATAAAGAAAAAATAGGAAAAAAAGCGTAACTGAAACATGTATGCTAGACGCTGGTAGTATGAAGGGAATAAATAATCTGAGATACCGAAACAAACCTATGCAAGGACTCGAGTCTGTGGTGCTTTCTGTTTTTTATATAGTTGCCATTTATAAAATGGTAAAAGCAATCGCTATTAAAAAAAGTTTTGTACAGCCAAGTCTTTTGCATATTTAAAGTGGTTTCTTACATTTTAAAGGATACTTATGTAATACATATATATATATATATATATATATATATATATATATATATATATATATATATATATATATATATATATATATATATATATATATATATATATAAACCTTATCCAAAAGCCCTTTGTTGGCCGACTCGGTTGAGCTTTCGACTGTCGCTCGATGGGCCCGAGTTCAATTCCCGCGGCCGGCTGATGAAGAGTTAGAGGAATTTATTTCTAGTGATAGAAATTCATTCCTCGCTATAATGTGGTTCGGATTCCACAATAAGCTGTAGGTCCCGTTGCTAAGTAACCAATTGGTTCTTAGCCACGTAAAATAAGTCTAATCCTTCGGGCCAGCCCTAGGAGAGCTGTTAATCAGCTCAGTGGTCTGGTAAAACTAAGATATACTTAACCTTATCCAAAACGAGAACTTTTACATTAGATGAGTGTAGACCGCTGTTCGGTTTTATCTGAAGCTCTGAATCGGGATATCAAGGCAGGTCATTTCCCACGGTCGCCTCAGTCCCTGGTTGTTGGTTTACGTTCACCCGTATTTCTTGCTGTTGCCTTGTTTCCATATCATTATAGCCCCGATATATCTACTGTAACTCAAAAAAGGAAAGTTTCTTTTGTATTTTTTATAATCCCGTGTCTTAGTTATAACTAAGTGCTTTGGGAGAGGAATTAAAATTCTATTCGAATACGATGGAATTAAGCGAATCAGCTATATATTCTCGCTGCTGGGAGAAAGGGAGCTGGGGATTTGGTACAATACATGTACACATGCGCTACCGGGGTCTAAGCGATGTCAGGCAGGGCAGCCGATCGAGGCTACGGTCTACCCCAACCCCAAATCAAAGTCCTTCAAAAGAAGCATCGTGCTTACCCCATATAAAAAAATGGGAAAAAGCACGTTAAACGAAGAAGAAGAAGAAGCAGACGATATTATCAGCAGTGTTGCCATGGCAAAATGTTTATTAGAAACATATTTTGATGAAATATCAACTGACAACGACTAAAGTTCTGTGACAATACTGACATTAAAACTTTCTAAATCATGAAATGTCAAATTCCCAAGGATTATATGCATTCATAAATATATCGATGTCAAGGCAATAAAATCAGGTATCGATGCAATGTTCGATTGAAATTTATCAGTCAATATGTAACACACCATGCTAAGCCAATCTTGCTCACCATGTTCACAAAGTTTGTAGTTGGCTGAAAGTAACAAGAGAGCATTACTTTATGTCATGCCATTTACATCCCGAAGCAAAAACACAATTACCCTAAAACAACAGCAAGCTCGGGGCGAATAGCTGGTATTGATAGTTATGAATATATAACAGCCGATAACAAAACACGGCTTTTTATTTGTTCCGTCATTTTACAACACACGGAAGTGGCGCTTGCTTTGATAATTGGTTGGATTCACAGAGCAAATGAGTTTCGTTATTATAGGTACATAAAATTCCAAAAGCACACTGGGAATCGAATTACTGCCTTCACTAATTATTCCAGAACTTTTCAACTTCACACACAGGCATACACACACACACACACACACACACACACACACATATATATATATATATATATATATATATATATATATATATATAAAATATACAATATATATATATATACACACACACACACACACACACACACACACACACACACACACATATATATATATATATATATATATATATATATATATATATATATATATATATATATATATATATATATATATATATATATATGCCCATTATTCTTATGAATGTCGTAATTGTGCCTCTTCCAAAGGGGAAGGTCAAAGACCCATCAATGGCTCAAACTACAGGCCAATGGCTATAGCGACAGCAGCGTCGAAGATTTTTGAATTGGTTATTTTTGAAAGATTACGAAAATAGTTATACACCCCGACAATCAGTTCGTCTTCAAGTCTAACAGCTCCTCTGAAATGTACGTTTATGCGTTGAAGGAAATTAAAATAGAAAAGAACATAGAATTTAGGCCAAAGGCAAAGTGCTGGGACCTATGAAATCATTCAGCGCTGAAACGGAAATTGACAGGAAAAAGGTTTGAAAGGTGTAACGGGAAGAAAGTAAGATGGAAGAAAGAAAATATGAACGGAGGTACAGGAAAGGGAATAAAATGGGTTGCAGCTAGGGATCGAAGGGACCCTGCAAAGAATCTTAAGTAATGCCTACAGTGCACCACACGAAGACCACTGACAGCACTGACACACTTTTACAGGAGCTTGAATACTCCTGTGTACCTAAATTTGGTCGATATCAAGATTGCGTTCAATCGTATTAGTTATTGGAAATTATTAACAAAGCTTGTGGATCCAGGTACATCATTGATTATTGTCAAAGTGCTTTTATACTGGTTCCGTACGCAGTCTTTGCGTATTGTTTGAAGAAAGTCTTTCTCCCAGTTTTTTAAAATGAAAAATGGTATTCAGACGTCAGTTTTGGGTCTGCATCTATTTGATATTTCTGTAAACGAGCTCAGTTACATCTTGAACAGGAGTTGGGTTGGCTGCCATGTAGCTAATACCCCTATGAATAATTTTCCTTATGCAAATGATTTAGCTGTTTCACCATCAGCATCTGCACTGAATGCTTTATTAGAACTTTGTAACTGTTTTGACACAGAACGCTATATAGTTTTAGCTCAACCAAATCTGTTTGCATGCAAATTTTACCAAACCATGTCAAGCTGAATAACTTCCCTGCTGTTTATGTAGGTAATGAGAAACTGGTTTTCGTTGATTTTTGTAATTACCTTGGCCATACCGTTACTTGTAATTTTAATGATGATATACTTAAGGAAACGGGGACGCTGTGCTACCTTGGGCATTGGTTAGTTAGAAGTTTTAAGTTTTGTAACGATGTTAAGTGTACACACTGGTCAAATTATAAAGTGACTACTCTTCAGAAGCTTAAAGTTAATTATAACAATATCATGTGACGCTTAATGAATGTCCCAACGATTTATAGTGCTTCTTTTTTATTTGGAACCATGGTAGTCAAGTCTTACTAGAACGGCTGAGAACTGATCAGTATAGCTTAATGTAAAGAGTTGAAAATAACGCAGATACCTTAATGGTTACCTTGAATGCTAGTGATGTGACTGAAATCCTCTATTAGACAGCACAGGTCTAACTCATTATTTTTGCGGTAAAGCTGTTTCCACTGAAAGTTTATAGACTTCCATTTTTGTTTTATTTTTAATTTTCTGTCATTGTTGTTTTTTTTCTGCAGTTCATTCTCGGAATGAGTATGCTTACTGTGTCCTTATGTTTTTTTTTTTTGCAGACTTTTTCTCTTTATCTTCATCTTCTAAATCCTTTCATAGCTTTTGTATATACCTCAGTTACTCAGACATTTTCATTTCCATTCCACCTTTTTTCTCTTTTTTTTGTTCTATTTACTATTTACTTTTCCTTAAGGTGAGCTGCACCTTTGTTTATTCATTGGCATGATTGTGTTTTTATACGTTTGCTGTTTGAATGTAACTTGTTTTTGGGTATGGATCTGTTGTGTGTTTGAGTGTATGTTCGTATGTAAATGCTGAGGAGGTTGTATTTGCCTTTGTTTGTGCTCGTGTAAACTTTTTTTTAGCTTTTATTGAGAAAATTTACATAGTTTTGCCCATCGTTATCTTTTATACAAATATATATATTTTTATATTATAGACATGTATTTTTTTTGTTAGTTGTCACAATGTGGTTTAATCTATCATTTACAACATGTATTTTTTGTTAGTTATCCAATGTCATCTATTACAAAATTTAATCTACACAAATGTTACCCCCATTTTTCTAGATGAACATATTCTCTAGTAAAACATAATGACATTTATCCTCAAGTGCTTTTAACAATATAAATCTCTGTACTGTACAGGCGCTCTCGAAAGTCATGGCACACTTTTCAGTGAGTTTCAAACAAGAGTTTGCAAAACAGTAATTGGCAACTTTCACGAAACTAAACACTGTTGCCAATTGGTATGTGTTTACCTGCCAAACTCGGGACAAGACTTAAACAAAACCGTGGAAATAAATTAATATCCTGTATCTGTTTGTAATATATATTCATAAATAAGAGACCAATTATCATTATTGCATTACTATGACAGCTAAAATTCATGGAAACAGTTCGTAAAGCTTTCGGCCTAAGTGGAAAACTCCGCTATATTGGCAACGATGCACGGTGGCGGCGCGGCTCAGCAGGTTTTATGTTGCCTTCTATAGGAAAAAGTAGACGCATAGAGAGCATAATGAGCGCGCTGTTTTTTCCTTCATAATAAAATTCCGTTCTAATGGTTTCCCTTTTATTCTTATTGGTTTTGATTATAACACAGAGAGAGAGAGAGAGAGAGAGAGAGAGAGGTGGGATGCAAGCTGCAGTGCTTGCTACTCTTGCAATAAATTTCCATTCTTTTGCTTTAACCACAACATTGTCTTGTAAGACATGTCCTGTAAGATATGTTAAATGAAATTTTGAATATAATGTGAATAAATGTATTTATTCGTGCTCAACAATATATTTACAATTTATAAAACACTGTTTCCATAGACCTATATGTCTTGTAAAGAAATAAATGTAAATAAAATAAGTAAAGAAATAAATGAATAAATAGTGCTGAGTCAAAACATTGATACATAAAAAAATATAGAAAAATTTAAAGATCCGTCCCCCACCCAACACCCCCGTTTCAGTTATCCAAATTTGAACCTCGATTCTCAATTAACATGCCTAATCTCTTGTTCATTGAACCCACTATCTTTTCACAGATGTTTATTTCTCCCCTTTTGGACCTAAGTGACTCCCAAAGTGACTTAGCATGTCTTATTAAATTCTCCCCGTTCTTGATATTTCTTGCGTTCCATTTATTAGTTATATAACCCCAGATATTTTCAATAGCATTTAAGTCGGGTGACTTTGCTGGCCATTCGATCCTAATTACTTGCGGATGTTCTCTGAACCATTCCTCTACTATCTGGGCGTTATGGACAGAAGAGTTGTCCATGGCTATGTATACTGGTTCCGACTCGGGGATTAGCAGGGCTCTCACTGTTGGCAACAAAACTTCCTCCAGAATACCAATATACTGGGAACTGTTCATGCGTGCCCCTATTTCGACAAGTTCCCCTGGTCCACTGGCAGCCATCCATCCCCATGGGGCCGCAGTAATTCTTCCGCTCTTCCGTGGTGGCTGGATGTTTTCAGGGTGATACCTGAAAATAATAAAACGAGTATAGAAGATAATGAATAAGATAATTGAGATAATGTATACTTATATTCATAGAATGATTTACATTTAACACATTAGTGAAGCACAGATGGATCGTTATCAAAGGAAAGAAATACTAGGATAACACAAAGTATCCCTTAATATACACTGACTTTAATAGCGGTATAATGAAATAAAGCCTTTATTCGTATAATAGACCTATACTAATACAAATATCTAAATCATTTGATTGGTCTATAGTGATGTGAAGATCAAATTCTCATTACCTATAATGATAATTTTATAATAGTGTTTAGTGTTTTTTTATAATAGGCATATAAAGAGAAGCATCACGGTCTAAATTTATAGTAGACCTATAGTAATATAAACCCCTAATTCTTATGATAGGTGTTGTGACAATGAAGCCACAACGCAAAGCAATATGATAGTTATAACAGCAATAAGAATCATCTCAAGTGACACCTTCTAAACGGGACTGTTAGGCCTACCCTTTCAACAGTCTACTTACTTTTTATTTTCAGTTCAACTTTTACTTTCATAACCCTTCACGTAAATTAATTAAAGCTTACCTTGTGTTCCTGGGACGCCAACAGTGAAGGCTACCGGGAGCATCAGTCGAGAATGTTTTTTCATCACAAAAGATGACAAAATTCATCAGTCACTGGGTAATACTGCAAAGCAAATGCAAGCCTTCAGTCCTCTTGATGATGTTGAGTAAGAAGAGCTTTCACGGCAGGAATGTGGTGATATATTCCTGCCTCAAGCAGTCTGTTCCGGATTACTTGAACTCCGACTTGAATCCCTATCTCCTTTCTTATTACTGGGAGATCAATGGTGAGGGGAGTTCTACGGACCATGTCTATGATCAGCTGATCTTGATATAGAGTTGTGAGGCGCGGTCGTCCACTCTTGGGAAGATTTTTGACATTTCCCCTTTCCCTCTCGTATTGGATCCATCTGTATACAGACCTGCTGCTTACACCAAGTTGCCGCGAAATTTCTTTCGCCGAAACATTGGCCAGGTGTAAATTTACAATCGATTCTCTGAGAGAAATGGAAATTGCGTAGGTCGTTGATGATTCATTTCGATCAAGTTGATAGGCGACTGATTAAATTATTTGCTTTCCGGGAAAACTTTTCCCGCCTACACGATAAGTGACGTCATACGAACATTGAAACTCAAATACGGAGGAAATATTAATCCCATTTTTTATTTTTGGAACGAAAATTTCTAGATATCGATAATAATTTGGTTACTTTAATCTTCAACATAAATATCTGTATGTAATAGTAAAAGTAAATGCTCGCAGTTATTGAGATTTTAAAGATCGACCTTCTCCGTATACTTCAGTCCTCTATTTTCATCGAACGATAGTTTTGGTTTCAAAATGTTTCATTAAACTTTGTTCATTCGTGTTATTTTTCTGCCAATTTCTTGTATTTATATTGTTTGAATGCATATCAATCTTATTCTAACAGTAAAATTTGGTTTCTATCTGATTTTAGAAAGAAAAAAAATATCTATTGGTGAACGAAATTTTCTGAAAAGTGTGCCAGGACTTTCGAGAGCGCCTTGTACCAATCATCAAGGTTAATAATTATTAGGGCAGCTGGCATGTTCTCATTATTCAAGAAGTATATCATATCCTTTAGCAAAGAGTTACAATTATTTATTGACCTTCCAGGGACAGCACAGAACTGTTCCTTTGATGTGAATGTAGAAAGCATTGATTTTAACCTGTTTGCTAAAACCTTTGCTATAATTTTGTAATCTACATTTAACATAGTTATAGGCCTCAGTTGTTAAGATCACATTTATCTCGATTCTGTGCCAGGACTTTCGAGAGCGCCTTAATAATCAAGGTTAATTTGAGTCTGCTGGCATTTCTCAAATTATTCAAGTATATGAATATCCCAGCAAAGAGTTTCAATAAATTGACCTTTTATAATACTCCACAGAACTGTTTTTGATGTGAATTAGAAAGCTAATTTTAACCTGTTTGCATAAAACCTCTTTATAATTTTGTATTCTACATTTAACATAGTTATAGGCCTAAAATTTGTTAAGATAATTTATCTCTTCTTTGGTAAAACTTTTTAATAATATTTGAGTCTGTTTTTTAAAATTCGAGTAAAATGAATATCCATCCTTCCATAAATTCGTTTTTATAATACTCCACATAGTTTTGTAAAATTCGATAGCTAATCCATCCATACCAGAGCATTTCCCATTTTGCATTCCACATATAGCTTTCTAAACCTCTCTCTGTTACTTCAGCCTTCAGGGTTAAATTTATGCCATCATCTACGACAGTGTTCATATTTTCAAGAAATCTATATTTAAATTCACAGTCAACGGCTTCTTCTTTGTATTGGTTTTCATAAAACTCAAATATATTCCTTTGTACAGACTTTGTGTCTGATACATATACACCTTTTTTTCCACACAGTTTAACGATACCTGTTTTTACGTTCTTTTCTTTTCCTAGTAAAATGTAGATATTTTTTCACCATTCATTCTTTCACCAATTCTAGCTCTTATTTTAACCCCTTCACATATTTCATCTTCAATCAGATTTATTCTGTCTTTAAGTTCCTCTATTTTTTGAAAACTATTGCAGTTAGCAGAATGGATCCAATAATTCCTCCTTAATTATGTTTTCAGCAAATTTAGTAAACCAAATCTCTCCTGATTAATAGTTTCTGAGACTTAAACGAAAAAGAGTCTAAGCTGAGCTTTTGCATAATTCCACCAATCTAAAATAGAATTAAACGTATATCACCTATTTTCCCTTTCAAATTGCCCCAAAAATGAACAAAGTTTACTATTATTATAGTATGTCTTAGAATATTTGTATTTAATTTTCAGTATCCCTTGCCAATACTAATATCATTGTCCATCTTAATCTTAACCCTAACAGAATTATGATCAGACCAGCTCAGTGGTATATTTTCCGTTTCACTTACATTATTTCTCAGATCTCGTACATATATAAGATCAATCCTAGAGCCATAGTTATGCCTAATATACGTATACTCTATCAAATGATTTATTAAGAGCCACACATCTCTAAGCTGCAAGTGATTTTCCAACTTTTGAAGAACTTCTGAACTAATATGGTTATCATAATTAGAACAGTCTCTCTTACTTGTTATAACGTTCTAGTCTCCCCCTATGATCACATTTCGCATAACATTTAAGAAAAGTTCCCCTCTTCCCCTTTTCTTATTTGTCCCAAAAGGGGCATATACATTTATTAATCGAAAATCTGTTCCTTGATTGATACATTTTACACTGATTATTTGACCCTTTACATCCATCTCATGATTCAGAACCTTCACTTTTGACTTTTTATTGAAAAGGATAGCTGTGCCTCCATTCTGCAAGAAAGCTGGATTCAGTATGATATCGCAATGCTTTTCAACATACTCAAGTTGAGAAATTTCTTTGGCATTATGTTCCTGCACAAATATTAAATCCAAATGATAAGAATACATATAATCAATCAATTTAATTTGCTTATAAACCATACATAGACCATTAACATTAACAGCTGCTAAATTTAGGTAAGTGAAGGATTTTCTTTATCATTCATCTAATTTGAAACGTTTATTCACAGGCAATTGACTTATATTCAGAGCTGCTTTTGGGTTCATCGAGCACTGATTTATCTTCATCCATGTGTGACTCAGAAAGTACACCATTATCCTTTGCTAACCTCAGACGAATGCCCCCGTTTGGTTCGTCACTAATGGTAGCTTGACACATTCCGTCGTCACTAATGTTACCAAAGTTTAAAACACTGTCTATGGTATGTTCTCCGTCATCATCTACATTACTCCCTTTTTTGCTCCATGTTCCTGAATTTCGCTTTCCACTTCTTCGATGGGCTCCTCTTCATTTTGTACTTCACATAACTGAAAGTCCATTTCCTTATCGATGTCTGCCTCTTCTGCGTGGATTTTTGTTTCAACTGTCGAAATCACGACTCCCTCTTCAGGTGATACAGGGGTTTCCATAAACCCTTCAGCTGCTTCATCATCATGTCTTTCCTTATGCGTTTCGACTTCGTTCATTTGACCATCTTCAGTCCTTGTCTCACTGGACGTTCATGTGCTTTCATCACTTAAGTCTGGATGAACGTTTCCTACGTCTGGTTCCTCTTTCTCTCTTTCATTCCGCGATTTTGCTCCACCTTCATGCTCTTACTCCCCTCCATTATTGCTGACACTGGATGTATTCTTTTCATTCCTTTGTATTTCAGGAAAATCGCCCTCACTAAAAATGTAATTTCTCTCAGTCATATTTATATTGCAGTCCTTTACTAGATGACCTTCTTTGCCACATTTGTAACATGTTTGTTCTTCTCTGTCCACTGTATAGAAAGGTTAAATTGAAGCCGCCAATATAAATTGATGAAGGGATATTTTCTCTTACCCTCATCTTTGCCGTGCGAATGCCACTGAGTAAACCTTCAAAAGGTCCAACTGCATATTTGTTATGCCTTAAGTATTCTACCTTTCCATACATATTCAATATATCTATTATCATTTGATCGTCCATTTCGAAAGGTGCGTTCCTTATTGATACAAATGACATTTGCGAACTTAAAATTTATAACTTTCACTCAGTCTGTATCATTTATCTTGATAACCTTATCCTCAAAATTCTTCACAACTTCTGTAAATATATCTGTTGGGATCAGTTTTACTACAATTTTATTTCGATTTAGATTCTGAACACCTTTTATGTCACTAATTCCTAATTTCATATCCCTAAATAATACATTACCAACCATTTCCATGGTTGCATAGGGCGCTGTAAAATGCAGGCCTATGGAGTCCTTTTTCCTGAGAGCATGCGTATTATAATCCATCTTGATTAACCTGTTTATTTGCGGGCTAACTGCCTGTGCTGTGTTGGGCCGGGGAAAGGAGGCTAGGAGGAAGGCACGCCGTGAGCCCCTAAACCCCGAGGCAAATCGCCTCTGGGCATATTCGTTCACCGGCCGAGACTCTTGTTTACTAGGCGTGTGTGTATCAGTTTACCTAAATTACAGCTAAGGTCACATCGCTGTTATGCACTGCTGGAACAGTTGAAAATCGATTCGAGAATAAATCCCCCGATAAGCTCAAAATTGAGAAATACAGGAGCACTCGAAAACGCGTGTTCTTTGAACCGCCTGTCTTCTTCTCTCACTCTTGTAAATTGAGTGCGCATATTTAGTTCACTTACTACTTTCTGGCTATTGTGTTGGAATATTTGTAATGTATTTTTCTTTTCGATGTATACTGTACATGGCCAAGAGCTGAAATAAAGTTGTTTTATTTTTATTATTATTATTATTATTATTATTATTATTATTATTATTATTATTATTATTGACATACGTATGTACTACTCGTATTAGGCTTCAATAAGAAGGGATGATTTAGATTCCAGATTCTTTAGTTTCCATAGTACTATGAACTTTCTGCAACATTCATTCTTCTTTATCAGGTGCAAATGCACTAAACAGATTACAGCTACAATTGTGTATACATAATTATATGGTCCTCAAAACATCAGTTGTTTCCTTTCCTTATTCCTTTGGTAACCTCCACGTTGATCTTCAACTCCTCCTGTCCTTTCAAGCTCTCCCTTTGACCTCCTCGGCCGTGTTTTCTCTCCTGTCAATCTTTTTTTTTATATTCTTCTTAAAACATCTGTTTATATTTCACACGTGACTTTGTCCTCAAAATGATTCCTTACTTAGTCTTTCATCGCTTCTACATAACAGTTAATGGGGGTATTCTTTACAATCAACTTCAGTGGTATGTTCTTGCTGTTATGTATAAAATATGATTTTTCCCAGTTGATCCTATAGTTTTAGTTCCAGCAGTGTTTTGCCAGTTCCGAGGCTTGGTTGCAGTGGTGAATGTTTTGTTTATGCTGGCTTGCACTCCCCTTGCACGAATTGTCACAGTCTAAAACCTACCCTATCAGAGTTGTTTCAGGGTGCTAGGTAAACGCCGCCACTCTTCTCCTCCACATTTATGGGTATTTAATTCCCTAATGTTATTTTCATAACTCCCAACAAACCTTATATTTTTTCATTTTTGTGTTTGAATCCATAATGACGATGTTGTCTGAACTAATGATAGCATCTTCCTTGGTATTTACATCTTTATCTTGGTGTCCTTTCCATAGTACGTTTCCTAGCCTTGCTGTGAGTTTTCTCCCACCCCAGAGTCGGGTATCCCATTTAAAAAAAACAAATAGATAATCCAGCTCCTGGTCCACGTAAGGTGAAGTGCAAACCCTGTAGGCCTTAATAATGAACCCTGTCATCCCCATTCTCTTAATTTCTTTCGTGTGGCTCGAGTACACGCGTATGTTATCATTTACATGCGTCTTACCCGTGTATACTATGTTTTACCACCTGCCCTCATGAGTTTAACATCCAGAAAAGGGACTGATTCATTAGATGATTTCAGGTGCTTATTTCGGGTAAGACATGTCTTATTCCTCTGCAAAAACTTATCATCGGCACATTTATTACATAACAGACACAGAACCACAATCTTGCAAGTAGTGATTTTTTTTTCAAAATCATATACATTCCAACACTTCTCCAGTTGATTTAATGAGTACTATCTCTGTCTCCATTTTCTGTTTAAAAAATTGGCCATTTTACATTAACTGGGAATTATATACAATTCACCACTCTATTGTTCACTTTCTCTGCATGACCAAGTCATCTCAAAACACCTTATGCATTTGTTCCCTTGATATATTTGCTTGTCTTACTTCTTTCGGCTCTTCTTATTATGAATACACTGGGCCACAATTTCTCCAAACAGGTCTTTCTAATGTTGAATTATCTGCACTGAACATTTACACTCTCTCTCTCGTTTATGTCATCTAGGTTTTCATATTTCATTTTTAGTTTTGTGTACTGAACAGCGTACACTCTCTCTCTCTCTCTCTCTCTCTCTCTCTCTCTCTCTCTCTCTCTCTCTCTCTCGTTTATGTCATCTAGGTTTTCATATTTCATTTTTAGTTTTGTTTTCATATTTAGTTTCATTTTTAGTTTTGTGTACTGAACAGCGTACTCTCTCTCTCTCTCTCTCTCTCTCTCTCTCTCTCTCTCGTTTATGTCATCTAGGTTTTCATATTTCATTTTTAGTTTTGTGTACTGAACAGCGTACACACTCTCTCTCTCTCTCTCTCTCTCTCTCTCTCTCTCTCTCTCTCTCTCTCTTTTATGTCATCTAGGTTTTCATATTTCATTTTTAGTTTTGTGTACTGAACAGTGTACAATGAAGTGTCTATCATCCGCACGCCAAAAATGCAAAAAGCAATAGGCTACGGATACAACCGGATAAATGTTTAATTGCTTCAGGAGCTTGATTGCTTTATGGGTTTGATAGGTTCACGAGCACTATTGTTTCATAAGTCTGATAGCTTTTTAAATCGAGTTAATACGCGACATTCGCGTTTACGGTTGCATTCTCTTTTATGAATATTGAAATAAATAACTGGGCAAATGGGGAGCAGATAAACAGTAACCATATTTCAGCAAGTTAAATAACAACATATGCGAAAGCTTTAAAGTAATAATATTGTTTATTGATTTTAGTGTAATGTCATCAAAGAAGTACTTCATTGCATATCTGTCTTACTAAAATAACATTCTTAAAAAATAAACTGCAATATATACATAAAAGAGATGTTATACAAAATATATTTACAAAAAGAGACAGAGGTTTAAATTCTAAAAATTTATGCAAGTGAAATATTTATAGGAGAACTAAATGGGACCGATTTTTAGCATCTTTTGGAATGCTTATTTCATATGTGCAAAGCGAACATCTGACCCATATGCTATACGATAATACGTTGATCATCTGATGGAGGAGGAGAGAATGTTAGCTTCTAGAGGTTAACATGTATGCAAGGCAAAATAATAGTCACTTTTGCCAAGGCAATAAAACATACTACGTGGTAGAAAAAATAACAGAGAAATAAAACAACTAAAATTATATATATAATTTCACACTAGTAGTAGGAAAACCATTTTTCCACAATTAATTAAAAACTATATGAAAGTTTAATATCAACTCAGTACAGTAGAGTATCACTTCAAGAAATCAGAGAAGAATACCCTATAAATTAAGAATCAGAGAAGAATACCCTATAAATAAAAAAAAAATTCAGTATAAAAGTATATTAAAAATCGTCCAATTACCCTTCAAGAACAACCAAATAATAAAAATATTCTGTCTCAACTAGGGATGGCAAAAGCTTTCACTAGATAAATAAATATCACATTTAGATAAGTCTCACTACTTCCAAAAGTTTTCAGCAAAATTTTTCACCTCATTGCCTAAAACCATCATTTCCGATTTAAAGTGTGAATATGGAAGAGGGATTTTCTTAATTTTGAGGCCCCAGTATTAGGGGAGACGGCTAGGTTTGAATATAAAAGAGATAAACTTAGATTTTGACACACATACATACATACATGCATATATATTTGAATTATAAACATATAAATATATATATATATATATATATATATATATATATATATATATATATATATATATTATATATATATATATATATATATATATATATATATATATATATATATATATATATATATATATATAAATTATTATATATTATATACAGTATATATATATATGTATATGCATGTTGTAACAAACATTCATTAAATGTTTTTATTTTGCTAGTGTAGTCATAAGGTAATTTGTTTATTTATGTTTTCATGCAAATATTTAACAATCCTTTTAACAGGTTGTTCAGTTGTTTGGTTACTGCTCAAAGGAATTGGTCGGACTCTAATTTGCTTTAATTCTTGCTCTCGTTTTTCCAGCGAAGTCAGTTCTCGTCTGACTCCTGCGTGGGTCCTACTTTTTTTTTTTTTTTTTTTTTTGTCCTCCGACCAAGGGCTCTGAGTTATGGGGTAATGGTGATGTTTATTTAAATTGAAGTTTTCGCGATCTTTTGCCGCTATTTTTATGTGTATTGTGTTTTGGATATTGTTTGTATTAAGTAATGATTGTTACTGTTTGTCTTGAAATGTATATCAATGGGGCCCTGTGTTTTTTTAACCATCTTTTTGTAGCAAATCCATACTAAAAATCAGCTACGAAGCAGATCATATAAAAGTTAAATCAAACCGAGGTTGGGTTTGTTGCAAGTGGGTGCCTGTCCGGGATCTCTTAGCTGTTTATTGTTGCCTGATAACTTGGAACCTCTTCTTTCTCAAATCTTTCCTGGTTTTGCATTGGTATTGTTCCCGAGAACTCGCGTATGGCATCGCCATCATACCCTACAAAATATCATTTGGTTATATCCTAATGATCAAATTTCAAACTATAATTCTCTTAATTCATTTTTTTGCCAATATTATCTCAAGTTTTGAAAGCCGAATAGCTTTTGTCTTATAGTAAATTATTGGAGAAGCATCATTTTTTTCAGGTTTGGTAAATATTGGTAAGCATGCCTTTCAATGTGCACGAATTTACAGGTAACCCTATCGAGTACGGATTAAGTCTGGAAATGACCAAAAATGAAATTAAGACAAGCGTTATCCATGAACTTGTGCTTAATAACGTTTTACCCGAGGATGCTCTTGATTTATGCAAGGCTGATGCAGAAAAGTATGCAGTTTCAAAATCTGGAGGCTACTAGTAAGCAAACATTGGAAATGGATGCTGCTCAAGAGCGAGAGTTTCAGATTAAGAAATTTAGGTTAGAGAAGGAGAAGCTTGCTCTTGAAAAGGAAAAATTGGACCAAGAGCTTGGACTCGCTAAGCTAAAGAGCCAACAGCCTTCGGCCAACGTTTTGCCGGAACCCCACCGGCCCACCCCTTCCTTTTGATGTGGCTAAGGTAAGAAGGTTAGTACCGACGTTTGAAGAGTCGGATCCTGAGGTTTTCTTTAGACAATCTGAGAAGACGGCAACTATTTTAGCTTGGCCTAGAGAAATTTGGACTATATTAATACAAACGGTATTGGTTGGAAAGGGGGCACTTGTTTATGCTAATCTTGCAGTAGAGAAATCAAAAGACTATGAATTGGTGAAAACGACGGTAGATCTACAGTAAGTAGTAGCTCCCTGGTGGCGATTTCCTTCTAACTTAACTTTTTCTACAGTTTTTGGTTGCTAATTACGATTTTACCTTCAATTTTTGTTGCACGATTGTAATTAACCTGTAATTAACCACAGAACTTCATCCAACAAGGTAGGGGACCCGACGGGAAAGCGGGGTTATGGTTGGGTTAGACCACGGGTAATGAGAAAACACCCAAACTGCTGTTTACGGCACTACAGAGATGAAAACCCCCAAAACAAGCATAGAAACAACAAGACGACAAAGGTAGCTGTTACAAAGACAAAAACTTTCACTACTACGCTATTTCGAATGCTGCCACGCATCTTATAGGGGAGCTTTTGGTACACAGGCCAACTCCTTACTGAGAAAAAAGGGGGGCTGGGGGGAAAATGTTCGTTTCTGGTCCTTCTAAAGTTTCAATTTAAGGCAAAATACATTTAAACCCCCAGGTGCCAGTACTAAACAAGGCGAAATACATTTGATCCCCCAGGTGCCAGTACTAAACACGGCGAAAGGGGTTTCAGGAGGAATTGAGAAGTTTCTCCCATCGTTGGAGGGTGGGGAGGGGGTTATTCATACACGATCCTCACAGGCGTTTCCAACTATTGTACCTCTCTGTTTGCGTTGGAACGGTTCATAAGTATTTTGTTTCAGTACACCGGCTGACTCCTTGCTGCACGCTCCTTTGAACCTAAAACACACCACCTTGGCCGTTACCTGTGAAAACACTTGCGTCAACTGCCGGGAAATTAACGTATACTTTTACGGCAATTGCGAGATGTTAATTTACCTGCGTCAAAATCACGGTCTTTAAAAAAAAAAAGCGAATTTTAGACCCAGTGCCTAGTGAGTGTAGTCTCGTAGTCCCTAAGGTAAGTTCTTAGGGCTTCTTTTCTTAGTGTACCGAACTGTTTTTTTTTTTTTTTTTTTAGATTATTTTATGAATTTGAAACTCTAAGTACATCTCTATGCCTGTTTTTACCTTGGAAACTGTTTTTTCTACACTTTTAGGGCTGCTGGTAAAGGAGGTGAAGTTTTGTTTTTGTCGGTCACATGTTCTTTGTTGAGTAGAGTTAAGGGGCAAATAACAGTTGGCCGACAATAAACAAACTAACCTCCATTATCAGCAGCCCTAAAAGTGTAGAAAAAACTGTTTCCAAGGTAAAAACAGGCGCAGGGCTAATACTTAGAATTACCAAAACGACTATTATGGCAGCTTATGAATTAACTGTTGAAGGCTATTGGAATTGGTGAAAGCTACAAAAACTCCCAGGTAAGACTTGCGGTGAATTTGCAAATGAGAAATTTAGAGCTTTTAAGAAATGGTTAGGGCCATCTTCGTAAATGATTTTGATTTTTTGTGTAACCTTATAGTTATGGAAGAATTTAAAAGGGGTATAGCCATACCTGTTAAATTGTATGTGGAAGATTGGGAAATAACTTTACTTAAAAAGGCTGCCATTGCAGCAGATTCGTGTTCTCTGTCCCATAAAGCTCAAAACCAGTCGGCTGGTGGAAGAAATTTTAATGTAAAGTGTCTCTGTCGGTTCCCCTTGGGCTCAGAATAGTGATGTTACTATGCTGTTTCAGAGTGTCTGGTCAAAAAGTAACAAATCTTATATGCCTTTTTCTTATTGTAAGAAGATAGGTCACAGTATTTCTGAATGCTGGTCTAAAAGCCGTAATAAGTCGAAGCATTTCAAACCCTGACCAGGCCAGGATAACAATGATACAGCTCAGCCCCATCTGAATTTAAAAATTCAGCCAAACACACAACCTAAATATATTTTGAGAAATCAGAGTGGTAAGAACCAAATGTCAGCAGATAAAGACGAAAAGGACCCTTTTAAATGATTTAAATTTAGTGGTAAGGTTTCCTTCACAGACTGTGATGATTCCATAAATGTAACTATCCTCTGTGATACAGGGTCAGCTCAAAGCATCTTGGTAGGTAATTGCCTCCCTGGTGTTGAGAAATCGTTCACAGGTGAACGAGTCTTGCTGAAATATTTGTCAGGAAATACTAGTCCCCCTTTGGCCAAAGTTAACTTGGTAAGTAAGCTGATTTCAGGTCCTGTAATTGTTTGAGTAATATTTCAACCATTACCAGGGAATGATGTTCAGTTTTTGTTGGGTAATGGTCTTGCTGGTACACTTGCTGTTCCTGACCACGCAGTTGTGGAAAGCCCAGTACTGAACGATTCCTCAGCTGATATCGAGAGCGAGTTTCCTGGTTTATTTCCCGGTTGTGGCGTTGTGCTGTCACTCGCCCACAAAGTAGGAAGGCTCATAAAAATTATGAAGTAAGCAGTTCATCCTTTGATTATCTACAATTGCCCTTTAGCAAAGATTGCTCGATCAAGGCACAAAAAAATGATCCTAAATTAACTGATATTTTTATAATAAGGCTGTCACCAAACGGATCTTCTTACTAATCCTGGCTTTTATTTTGAAGTTGGAGTTTTGATGAGATTTCGTCCTGTTGATTTCCCAGCTGAAGAATGGTCGGAAGTACATCAGTTTATACTTCCAAAATGTTTTAGAGATAATGTGATGTCAATGGCCCATGATGGAATACAAGGTCATTTAGGAGTTCACAAGACTTTCCAAAAATTCTCTCTCATTTCTTTTGACCAAAAATAAAGGCTGATGTTTCAAAGTATATACAAATCTGCCATGTTTGCCAACTTGTTGGTAAAGTGAATAAACCCTTTCCACCTGCTCCTTCATCTCCTATACCTGTGGTAAGTGAACCATTTGATAAGATTATTGTGGACATGTGGGTCCTTGCCTATGACAAGGAGAGGAGACCAGTAACTGCTTACTATTATGTGCACAATGACTAGATACCTTGAGGCAGTTCCCCTCGAAGAATATTAAATCTAAATCTGTAGTTCAAGCCTTGTTAAAGTTTTTTTATGTATTTTGGGTTACTATCAAGCATTACTTACTCCTAAAGCCACGGAAATTTCTGCATTTGTAACACCTGGTGAGCTTTATAAGTATCTGAGAATGCCATTTGGAATGAAAAACGACCAGCAACATTCCAGAGAATAATTAAATCTCCTTGTAGTGTCTAAAACATGGATTGAACACATACAGAAATTTCATAAACTTTTTTCCAGGTTGAGTGAGGCAGGGCTGATGGATTGAACACATACATAAATTACATAAACTTTTTCCAGGTTGAGTACATTTGGTTGTGCAGCCGTTACATATTTGGGACATCAGGTTGGATGGTCTTACAAAACCTAAGACTGCAAAAATTGATGCTGACTTGAATTTCCCTTTTCCCACCAACTGCTAGTCCCTGATGAGATTCCTGGGAATGGCTGGTTTCTACCGTCGTTTTTACACCAACTTCTCAGCGAGAGTGGCTCCTTTGACATCGATGCTGAGTCATAAAAAGGGTATTCAGTGGTCTGATGAATGTCAGAGCAATTTCGACATCATTAAGTTTATGTTGTCTTCTGATCCTGTGCTTCGTTCTCCGGATTTTATACGTCCTTTCGAGTTACATGTTGATGCTTGTGATACGGGATCAGGGGCAGTGCTGCTTCAGAAGAGTGGCACGACAGACTTTCTTCCACCTATCTCGTATTTTTCCTTGAAATTCAAGAAACACCAACTTAGTTACTCAACGGCGCTCTTACTAGTTCTAGCATTGGACCAATTCAAATACTTTCTTCATGGTTCTCCCCTCCCTGTTTCTGTCAGAACTGATCACAATCCTTTATGATTTATAAATAAAATGCAAAATTCTTAATCAAAGGTTAATGAGATGGTCTTTGTTACTTCAGGAGTATGACTTGGCATAAAAATTAATGCCATAACGACTCTAGATTTTAGCACGTAACTTTTCTGATTCTATTGTGAAATGCACTGTTCCAAAATTGACTATGTACGCCACGATACCATATACGCACTCTGACTTTCTTAGAACCAAAGTCAAACAAATCATTGAAAAAGAGTTTGGATTTCTAAAACTGAATTTAATACCTATGAATCCACTAAAGATTGGCGGCTTTTTAATTATAAGGACAAGCTACAGACCTTTATGAAGTCAATATTATTTACAAATTTGAATGCCCAAGATGTCTTGGTAGTTATGTTGGCTCATCAAAGAGAATGTTGCAGGTCTGTTATTACAGCCACTTAGGTTTGAGCTGCAGAACTGGCTCACGAATAACGAATCCCGAATTTTCTAGTATTAGAAATCATGCCGTTAAATGCAAGGTTAATATTGATAAAAAACATTTTTCCATCCTGGGAACTACCAAACAATCGGTTTACTTAACGACCCTTGAGTCTTTGTTTATTAAACGTCATGCACGTCCTCTAAACTCCAACGTGTCTTCTTCTCCTCTGCACTTGGCCTAAGTGTACTCTGGGCATGTGTGACCTTGTGGTCTCACTTCGTCTTTCCCCTTCTTTTGATCAGGTAGACTTAGAAAAAAAAATCTGCTTTCTTTTTACTTTTTTATATATTTTGTAATTTTAAAGAATGTAACTGCCGTTTTTAATTTAGCTTTATTTTTAATTAGAGAATTAATGTATTGTTCAATTTTACAGACTGATGATGTGTTTCTTTCAATAAATATGCAACTGTTTTGTTGACTGTCGTCTTCTTTAGGCTCCTGCTTGTTTGTTGTTATATATATATATATATATATATATATATATATATATATATATATATATATACACATATACATATATATGTATATATACATATGTATATATACATATATATATATATATAATATACAGTATATATACATATATAGATATATGTATATATACATATGTATATATATACATATATATAATATATATATATATATATATATATATATATATATATATATATATATATATATATATATATATATATATATATATATATATATATATATATATATATATATATATATATGACTACTTGTATACATTGTCAATATCCCCATCATCTTGACTTGCATTGGCATCAGTTTTATTCATTTCCATTTTGATACTCAAAGGACGGTATATTTACATTTTGGCATTTTTATATAATATATATATATATATATATATATATATATATATATATATATATATATATATATATATATATATATATATATATATATATATATATATATATATATATATACATATATATATATACATATATACATATATATATATACATATATGTATATATATACTATATATATATAGATATACTGTATATATACATATATATGTATATATGTATATATATACTATATATATATATATATACATATATATGTATATATTTATACATATATGTAATATATATATATATATATATATATATATATATATATATATATATATATATATATATATATATATATATATATATATATATATATATATATATATATATATACAGAGACTACTTATATACGATTGTCAATATCCCCATCATCTTGACTTGCATTGGCATCGGTTTTATTCATTTTCCATTTTGATATCAAAGGACGGTAGGAACTTTCGAGGAATACAAATTTACATTTTGGCGTTTTATATAATATATATATATATATATATATATATATATATATATATATATATATATATATATATATATATAAAAACCAAAATGTAGAAAATAAAGGTTATACTTCAGAGACCAAACTGCCTCTCTCCTCAGGCAAACAGTGAATGAGAAAAAGTTACAGAAAAATGGTACATATACCAGAAGGTCCATAGGTCAACCATTATGTCATTTCAGGTGACAATTTCTCTTTAATCTTCTTGATCGCTGGTTGGAGGAAGATTTTATCTATAATACCTGAATCCCAGGCGCCTCTTGAAAGATTCATGGTATTTCTTTGTTTAATCGAAGCTGATTCCACCATCTGGCATTTGAACCAACAATTGCTGCTATAAATTATACGAACATATTCCAGTTTATTTTGTGATTAGTGTTATTTATGCAGTTAAAAATTGCTGATCTCTGTTGTCCGTACCTAACAACGTTTATGCTGTATTAACCTGTAAAGCTGTTATAAGATTGGTCACAATCGAGGCAAGGAATTTTGTAAACTCCTGTGTCTTTGGGGACTGGCTTTTGTTGGACGTTAATCATGGAGTTGGCTAAGGTATTTGGTGAGTAAAAGCAAAAGCGTTAGAGTTTCCAAGTGTCTGTGTTAATGTCTTAATCCCGTCCAGGTGTGGGATTTTTACTTTGTTGTTGGGCATCTCTCTGGTCTTGTTTTAGGGAGGACAATAGAAAATAGTGTTTGCTTTGTGGATCGCTTCTCAATTATATGGCCAGGGTACTTTAAAGATGACAGCTGCTTACAGATTAGTTCAATTTCCTTTTCCATGAAATCCAGGGAGCAAATCCGTAAGGCTCTTAAGAATAAATTGCTGGCTACGCCAATCTTGACAAAGATGTCATGATGGCTATAAAAATGGATGTATGACAGAGAGAAGTTGGTTGTCTGTATATGGTAAATTTGTATTCTGTCATGTCTCTAATTATTTAAATGTCAAGAAAAGGAATTTGTTGCCTGTTTCCCATTCAACTTTAAAATTGATGCTAGGCACTAATGCATTTAATTTTGAAAGAAATTCATTGAAATTGCCCCACTTATTATCCCAAAAGGTTAAGATATCATCTACATATCTCATCCATAGCATGTCTTTAGGTTTTATTGCATTTATTATTACAGTTTCAAAATATTCCATGTATAGGTTGGCTAAAACAGGACTTAAAGGGCTGCCCATGCTGCATCCGAATTTTTGTTTATAGAATGATTCCCTGAATGAAAAGATGTTATTTGATACACATAATTCAACTAACTTTATTATTTTATATAGGGCTCTTGGGAAATGATCTAAATAGGGGGCTAATTAGTTTGCCTTGGCAAGGTGGTAAAAATGAAGTACTCATGGGCTTATGTTAGATGATGCCACTGTACTTGGGTACAACAGGCACTTTGCCAGACGTGCCACTAAAGTCACGAGTGCCTAGTGGCTCCAATTTAAATACAAATTACATTTACATGCTTGTAGCTGCATGGTTTGGGAGTCAAAGACTCATGGAGGCCAGCTGATCTGGTGGTTGGCACTCCGGATTGTCATAGTAAATTAGAAGAAATGACAGATGCAAAAGAAGGAAGTATCTTACGTTTTCTAGGGGTGCTATTCTGAGCGGTAATAATGTGACCCTTCACTCTGGAGGGCGTGCCACATTACTCAGGGTGAGGGGAGGTAACAGGGAGTCACTGATAAGGCGTTACCTCTGATGCCTGGAAAGGACATCAGCGATTTTATTGTCTGTACCCTTGATATGTTTGATTCTCCAATTGTAATCTTGGAGATCAGTGCACCAATGCATTAAACACTTGTTCTGGTTTCTAAAAGTTGTGAGATACTTAAGGGGGTTATGATCAGTAAGGACTGTTAAGGGGAATTTATGATCAGCATGATAGGATTTCATAGAAATCATGTTTCACAATGCTGCCAGGTTTGAGCAGGGTTAAGCTTCTTGGAATAGTAGGCTACTGGATGCCTAACTTCATCCTTTCCTTGGAACACGACTGCCACAATGCCGGTGTCACTTGCATCAATGGCCATGTAGAAGTGCCGGTCATAGTCGGGTGTATGGAGAACTGGTGTACAAAAGAAAGGTTGTTTTCCTTGAAAGAGGTTAGTTGTAGGGATGGCTTGAAAGTATTGTACCATTCCAACGAAGTGCTGAGCTTCCCTCTTGGTCCTTGGGTATGGCATATCCCAAACTGGCAAGGATGTTGGCATCCTTCAGCATCAGTCCACCATTTTCTACTCGGTGACTGAGATATTTAATTTCGGCCACCCCGAATTGGCACTTCTTCAGGTCGATGACAAGAGTGGCTTTTTGTAGGGTGGCGAGGATTTGGTCAAGGACTTGCAGTTGCTCCTCCCATGAGTGGACATAAGTTACTGTGTCGTCTAGATACACTACACAGTTCTTTATATCTGCCAGGATCTTATTCATTAGCCTCTGGGAACAGCTAAGTGCATTCTTTAGACCAAAAGGCATCACTTTACACTGGTACAGACTGGTGGGCATGGTGAAGGCAGTCAGGGGCACCTGCCAGTATCCCTTTTCTAGATCGATTTTGCTCAAGTAGGGGCACTGCCTAGGCTGTCTAACCAGGCCTCGATTCATGGAAGGGGGTATGGTTCAGGTTTGGCTGCGTCGTTTAATTTATGAAAGTCTATGCATAACCTATCTCCCCCTCCTTCCTTAGAAACCAAGACTACTGGGGAGGACCACTCACTATGGCTGTCCTTGATAAGGCTGAGTTTGAGTTGGAGTTGTACTTGCTCCTCGATCCTCTTTGCTTTCTGTGGACTGACCCAGTAGTAGCTTTGGGCAATAGGAGTGACACCCTCCCCCAGGTGTATTGTATGCTCCAGGATGTTGGTGCATCCATGGTGGTCCTGGGTTACCTGTGGACATGAGCTTAACAGTGTTGTATGTCCTGACACTGGGTAATTCTTGAGTCCCGAAGTAATGGTCTCGAGATTAAGTAAGACTTCTAAATTCGTTGAGGGGGGGTTGGTATTGTGGTGATAGTGCTCACAATGGCCCTGGGATCTGGAAGGGCTTTTCCGGCCTCCTTCTCCTCTTGGTGCCGGCAGGGCTGTTCCTGCAGCCATGGCACTTCTACAAGGGTGAGATCAGTGGGTGGTGGGAGGTGCCTCCTTCTCGGGTTCATCAGGGGCCATGGCTTTCATAAAGCGCAGAGGGATTAAGGTGTCCCTCCACTGTACTAGATCTTCGCCAAAGATGATGGGGTGTCTGGTTACAAGGGACTGGACTACTCCAAAAAGATGTTCCGTCTCTTAGGAGGTATCACCTGTGGTGACCTGTAGACAAACAGTAGAGAGGTCCTTCACATCACCGTTGAACTCCAGCAAATGGTCATCCGCTCATCCTCACGGATGGTGGCACCAGGAGGTATGTGCTCCCGAGTGATAAGGCTGACCTCTGCCCCGGTGTCTATGATGTTTGGCAGCATTCGAGCTGGAGTGGAGCCATCAAGGGGCACTATGGCCACGGCATCTAGGCCTATCCACTCAGTGAGCTGTCAGTGATTGACAGTGGTGTGGACTGCTTTGGGAGCAGCATATTTCAAACAGTGACGACATGTGACCCTTCTGGCCTCAGTCCTTGCAAGTTTCTTTGCTAAAGTCTTTTTGTGGCACTGCCCCCTTGGGGGGTACAGGATGGTTATTGTTCATCCAAGAGCCAGGAGTGGCTCAGTTGGGTATAGTCCCATTTTGGGAACTGGTGGTGCCTTTTGGCTGGGTGTCGGCCTTCAGGAGGCACTGTTTGGTTAGGTGCCAACCCTTTTGCAATGGCCGCACAAAGCTTTTTCAGAGGGTGCCCAATTTTGGGCTAATGTAGCATCGAGGTATGAGAGGGGGGACTGATCTTTTGTCCCAAGGAGCTGGCAAAGGGATGGTAAGTGTCCCAGTCGTCCACCAGGCAGCAGCACTTGGCAAACGTCTTGAGGGCTTTCTCGCAGAGGTGTGTGGCGAGAGCACCAGGGGCATAGTAAAAGAAGTCTTCGAGCTGTATGCACTCAAGCAGGGCGTTGAAGGTGTTGATGCCTTGGGCTTCTAGTCAGCACTTGACAGCCCGAAACTTGTGGTACGCCCATTTGATCCAGGTTTGACCC
Source organism: Macrobrachium rosenbergii (assembly GCF_040412425.1). Taxonomy (NCBI): domain Eukaryota; kingdom Metazoa; phylum Arthropoda; class Malacostraca; order Decapoda; family Palaemonidae; genus Macrobrachium; species Macrobrachium rosenbergii. The sequence goes on along the minus strand of NC_089781.1, from coordinate 70,765,601 downwards.
GCTTCCCTGGGGTGGCCTCACCAATGCAGTCTCCAGCACTCAGGGGTAATTTCGTAGGGCTTGATGACAGCTCTTTCGGACCCCTGTTGAGGCCCCCTGTTCGGGGTAAGGGAGCGGAAGGCAACTGCACCCTTTCTGCCCATGTGCTTTCCCAAGTTCAAGGAAACTTCTGCCTGAGTGGGCGTGTAGGCTGAGAAGACCCATTCTATGTGGTCGAGCCAGGCCTCGGCTTCGGTGTCATTCCATTTGGGTATCAGAGAGCTTATGCTGTTGAGAGTGGACAAGGGAGAGGTCAAAACCCTATCTTGTTGGGCGAAGCTCATGGGCACTCTCTTTCTCCCTCTCCTGTCTTTCTTTCTCCTTCTCCTGTCATTCTTTCTCATTTTCCTTCTCCTCCTTGGCTTCTATCTCCTGTCTCTTCTTCTCCTCTTTGGCTTCTTTCTCCTGTCTTTCATTCTTGTCCTTGGCTTCTGCCTCTCCTTCTTTGTGGCAACTACCTGGGCTTGGACCCAGGTAGCCAAGGGGCCTCCCTTAAATCCCAGCCCCTTTCCAGCCTCCATGAGAGCTTTGTAGTCCTTGGCCTGCATGGTGCTGGAGTGTTAGGGAGTCGAAGAAAGGAAAAAAAGGAGGGGTAGGAGAGGTGTTAGCCAGGTGAGCAATGCCGCAGAGTGGAAATGGCACTCTGTCTTGGGCAGGGCTCGGTTAGGCAATTTCAGCATGTACGGTGCAGATTGGGATAACCGAAGGTCAAGTCGCAGATGAAGTGGACATGGATTGGCGCTTAAGGTGCTGGTAGATCACGGTTCATGTGAGGCTTTGTTCTAGGGAACTGTTTAGCTTCGTTTCAGACACACGGGTAGTGGCACAGGCGTTTGGACTTGTTTGAGCTCAAAAGTTGGAGGTTTGGTCAGTGGACTGGTTCTGGGGTGTTCGAAAGAACGTATGGTGGCACTAGATAGTGCGGGGCTCATCTCAGGGGAAACTGAGTGCAAGGATTAGGGGTTTGTTCTGTAGAACGGGTTGTGGCACTCTTGGTGCGGGCTTGTTCTGGGGAATCGAGCATGAGAATTTAAGCCTAAGGTTTCATTTCAGAGAACAGTTTCTGGTTTGTTCAAGAGAACAGACAGTGGCACGTTGTAGTGCAGGGCTTGTTCCTGGGAATGGAGCATGAGAATTTAAGGTTTTGTGGGACCCCTCAATACTGGGTAGGTTCAAGTAACTCAGCAGTGTGCGGTAACACAGAAGTTTGTTAAATGGTTAGTGTAAGCCTTGATGGAGTTTGTTTAGGTGAGAGACACTTGGAGCAGGAGCAGAGTGGTAGAGGCTTATTATTATTTTAAGTATTATTATTATTATTATTATTATTATTATTATTATTAAAACAGCTTAACCGTACCACTGAGCTGACTATCAGCTCTCATAGGCCTGGCCCGAAGGATTTGGATGAAATGCCAGGTCTAGGCCAGAGGCCTAGCACTGGGACCAAATAGGTCATTCAGTGTGATTATGAATGAATGAAAATGAAATTAAAAACTGCACAAAGGCATACACTCATACTCAAACACATTCACACAATAAATACATTTATACTCATGTTTCTATATATACACTAAAAAGGTATATTGAAATTCAGAATAAGTTAAGCAACATTTTAAAATTTAGCTGTTTTAAAATTCATTAGACACCATAAGGGTTTTTGTATTTTTATTATTTACTTATTTTTTATATTTTATTACTTAAATCACAAGTCCTCATAAACATTAAAATTGGTATTACTGAAAATGTAGAAGATTTTGACAAAATTTCCTTCATTGATCTACTTCCGAAATTTGATAACCGCTGTAGGTTATGTTTCGGACATTCACACAATACATGCTTGACTGTTATCAGCACTTTGAAATCTGGGCATTCAGGAGGAGGGCCATGTGGACTGTTCATTAAGTGTCCATGTGTCAAATGAGTATGGCCTATTCAAAGATGCTTCAAAATTACGTGTGTGTGTGTCTCTCTCTCTGATATGATGAACTCCATTTTATCTGTTTTAATTTATTTTCAGGTTCTTCATTCCATATATTATGCCATTTACTTACAATGACTGTTTTCATATATGTTATATAGTCACTAACAGGGATGTTTACATTAGTTCTTGTCATGTGGACCACTTCTTTAGCTGTTTTATCAGCCTCTTCATTTCCTTTAATCCCTACATGGGCAGGGATCCAGCATATTTCTATATTTTTCATTATTATACAATTTATGGCGTGAAAACTTAATTTGTTGTAAAAAAATATTTTTTGGATTGTAACTTTGAATGGCTTCTATAGCACTTCTGGAGTCGCTATAAATCTCAAAATTACTAAATGAGGCTTCTTTAATTATTTTTATGGCTGATGTTACTGCACATAACTCAGCTGTAGATACTGAGGCACTATCTGGTAGAGCGAACTGAAACATTTTGTCCTGGGACACTGCAGCATATCCCACTCCACACTGTGACTTAGATCTGTTGGTGTATATTGTGTAATGAGGACCTTTTTGGATTATATGTTCCACTATGTGTTGTCTGTGGTGTTCTGGGGTATATGAATATTTTTCAAGCGTGAACAAGTTCTTATTTTATTCACTGTCTGTGGTGTTCTGGGGTATATTTTTCAAGCGTGAACAAATTCTCATTTTATTCATTGTCCAAGGAGGAGGTAAGTTTACCATTAAAGGTAACTGTATATTTATATTCAGTGACTCAAACAATCTTATAGCTCTAACTGGAAAAGGAGGTTGGAGAATCATTTGTCTGAATTCTCAGAGCACTCTTTCTTTTTACTATCTCTCTATGGAGAGAGAGAGGTAGTTCACCACATTCAGCTTGTAAAGATGACGTTGGTGATGATCTAAAGGCTCCTGAACATATTCTAAGGCCTTCATTATGAACTGGGTCTAACGTTTTCAGTGTTGCGTCTGATGCCGAGCCATATATTTCACTTCCATAATCAATGATAGACAACACTGTTGCTTTATACAGTAAAGTAAGGATGTCTATTATCTCGCCAAGTAATGTTTGATAGTTTTTTAATTAGATTTAATGCTCTTTTACTTTTAGATTTCACGCATGTTATGTGTGCTTTCTGGTTCAAGTGAGTATCAAATACTAATCCCAAAAATTTTGCTGTTTGGCTAATTGGTTTCTGATTTTTAAATCTATTTCTTCACCCTTTTTCCACTTTTTATTTTTAAAAAACATGATTGCTTGAGTTTTATCTATGGAAAATTTAAAGCCTACAGATGAGGCCCATTCATCTATTATTATTATGCTTTTATTAATGATTCATTCTGCATGTTTTATTCGAGATGATGAATAATATAAGGCAAATCATCCATATACAAGTTACTTTTAATTCCAATACGTAGATTTTTACTAAAGTAAACAGTGTGCCAATAAGGATGCTTCCTTGTGGAACACATTTTCAAGTGGAAATGTACTTAACAATACATCACCCATTCGCACTTGAAAAGTGCGATTTATCACAATGTTATGGATACACCTGGGTAAATGTCCACGGATGCTGTTTTTATGTAATGTTTTTAATATTGCATATCTCCATGTAGTATCATATGTCTTGTTAATGTCAAAAAAGATGGCTATAGTAATTTGTTTTCATTCAAATCCTCTTTGAATATGGTCTTCTATGTTAGACAGAGAATCCAATGTAGATCTGTTACACTGTGACCCGAATGGAGTGGGAGCAAAATTTTATTTTCTGGAATATGCCATGTTAGTCAAGCATTTACCATTTTCTCTAGTAATCTGCATAAGCAAATTGTTAAAGAAATTGGTCTGTAATTGTTGACATTACTGGGATCCTTTCGAGGTTTGGGGATAGGAATAATTATAGCTTTACGCCATTCATCAGGAAATAAATTTCGAAGCCATAAGTGATTATAAAATTGTAATAAGTATGACCCTGCCAAAGGTGCTAAGTGGCAGATCATCTCAAAACAAATATTGTCACCTCCAGGGTAGATTTATTGCTGTTCAAGAGAGCAGATTCCAATTCTTCCATATTAAATTTTCTATTATAATATATATCTTCTATGGTTTCGAAATTTATTGTTATTAACTCTATATGATTTTTCTTTGTGTAGAAGTGTTTATCTAAATTATTATCAGTACTTACATTTGCCAAGTTTTCTCCCATTACATTACTTATTTCATTCGGATCAAGTATTCTTTTTCCATCTTTTAATGTTGCATGCCTATGTGGCTTAACATAGGTACCATTTATTTTTCTGAATTTTTTCTGTATTACTTGTATAGGAGTATTATTAGAGAGATCTGACATATTTCCTCCATGAAATGATTCTTCCTTGAATTACTTCTTTTCTAAAATTTGCAGATAATTTGTTGTAGAGAGGTTTTAATGTATCAATTTCTAGTAATAATATGGTCATTTTTATGAAGTTCCTTCTAATATCAGTAATGTTTAATTAATTTTGTTGAATTTCCAGTCGTCTCCCTATTGAGTGTTTTATTTTTATTAATTCTGTTAGCTTATCAGACCACCATGGAACTTTGTGTTTTGTTGGATGAGGTTTTGAATTTGGTATTGCTGTATCAATAGCATTTTTAACGAAACCAACAAGAAATTTATTAGTTTCATTATGGTCATTTAAGTATTTAAATGTTGGGATATTCTTAGTGTGCATTTCATATCGCTCCCAATCTGCTTTATAAATGTTATAGTGAGTGACATGGTTTGCAGGATGATTTTTAATAATGAAATTAATATTGGGAAATGATCACTGGTGTACAAGTCATCAACTGTATTCCAGTCTAACCTGTCCTCTATATTTGAGGTACATCGAGTCAAGTCTACTGAGGAAAATGTTTTGTGTTTTTGAATATGTGCTGACTTCGTCATCATTTGTACAGCACATGTCAGTTGAGTTCAAACATTCTTCTACTTTTACTCCTTGCTCTATTTGAGTTTGAACAATTATAGCCCCATATTGAGTTGTGAGAATTAAAATCACCTACTATTAATGTAGGTTCCTTGGCATTGTTAAGTAATTCTTTAAGTTTGTCAATTTCAAACTTTTATTAGGTTGGTTATATAAGTTATAAATGACACAATTATCGTTTTTATTCGGATTTTAATAACTGATATTTGCAAGTCAGTAATGTTTACAGGTACTTTGTCGCAAAATACTCTGTTATGTACATATATGGCTGTAAATAAACTTCCTCCTTCCTCTCGTGATGTTGATGCTAAGGTGCATTTACTTATTGTTGACACAGTTTTGCTGATATGTTGTAAACATAATATCATTGGTTCATATTCTTTTAGTAATCGTTGTACTTCTCCTAGGTGTTATCTGGTCTGTAGACCATTTGCGTTCCATTGCATAACATAGTTATTGAAAATATTATGTTATAGCGGTTAAGTTTTACTTTCTTTTTGTATTATCAATTTGGATTTTTCTAATAATTTACTCACGAAATTTATTTGTTTTTCCTTATAATATATTAAGCGTGCAATCCACATGTAACCTTTTTCATGGGTTCTCAAATCAGTTGTTTCTTTTTTTTTTCTATATTTCATAAAATTTCTTATAATGTTTGTTCAACCATCTTTGTTATGTTTTTGTTATTATTGCACAATTCAACGAAACAATCGTTACATCCACATGTGTTTTCATGTATATTTCTTGTTTCATTTGTTCTTGTACCAATTATTGGAGATGGAGTAATCTCTTCTCCCTTGACATTAATCATTGTTATCTACGATATGGTTTTCTTCAACTTCTTCGATGTTTTGGACATCTGCCTACATGGGTTTTACTATTGTTCTGGGAGATAAAGGTATATTCTTAGCTTTTTTGGTTTTTGTTCTTTCTTTATATCCTTTGTCTTTGGTTTAACCGAAGTTTCTCTATTAATAGTTGGTTTTTTCGTTTTGGGTGGTATTCTCTCCAACGGTCTCTTTTTATCTGTAATTTCTGGTCCATCACAAGTTTCCTCCGCTACGTGTTATTTGCATTACTACTTCACATGAATTTGATAAAGCATTTTCCATGTTTCTTTATTTACCACCAATTTAGTGTTTGTTTATAAGGCATTTTCTTCTTGGGATTTTTTTCTGTGCTCCGTTACTGCTATCTTTAAGCGTTTCTGTTTCATTAGTGAAGAATATGTAGGTTTTTTAGATGGATCTTGAGTTCCTCTCACTTTCAGTTCCAGTTTAGCTTCCTTTACAGACATCCCGGTCCTTTCTTGTAAGATATTCAATTTTGTATTGTTCATATAAAACATGCATTCTTTGAACCTTGAGTGAATTTCTTGTACACAGTTTACACACTTTGGCCTACTACATTTCCATTGCGTGGCATGTTCGTCAGAACCACAATAAGCACATATACGTTCATTTCAACAGTTTTCCTTCGTGTGTCCATATTTACTACAATTTTGACACTGTAGTAGTTTTGGGGCACAAGGTCTCAGTTCTATACTTTGGCTCAAAAATTTATTTTTTGAGGTGGGTCTTGACCTTCAAACTTTATTTTTGCAATTCTTAATATTTTATTATTCTGTTTCCTTGGTATTATATACAGTATATCTCACAATCTTGGAATTCTGGATATCTCATTTTAGTAGTGTCCAATAGTATATTCTTCTCGACTGGTTCGTTATTACTTTCAGGGAGTACAAAAGTACCCTGAATGCTGTTCATAGTGTCATGTTTTTTTATAATTACATTTACATTATCGATACTTTTTATGGACAAATAGTCTCCAGATTGGTCTTTTGTTGTGGCTTCTATAAGCCACGTCCTTTCTTTTATTTGTCTGAATGACATTTGTTGCTGGATGTCTTTTTAATAAGTAGTTTTCCAACTTTAAGGCTGAAATTTGTTGTTCTGTTTCCATGTTTAGAAACCTTGACCAACTTCCACTCCCAAAGAGGGAGTGAGAGTGAGTCAAAGTTGGGTCATGTCGATATTTAGTCTTTTTGGAGTGTTTTACACGGTATTAAAGTTTTACTGCCACCCTGATTTTGGTTATTTGGATTACTCAGAGAATTGTCCATTTCCAAGCCACATTTGCTCTGTACTGGAGCAGCGGTCGCCAACTGTGCCGGGACAGTACCATCAAAAGGCCCAGGAGTACTCGAATCCTTATAGTGACTTGTCATAAAGATTGGAGAAAAAAATTTAAACCTAAAAACCTTGAAAAGGTATCGGCCTTTCATGGAGTTTATTATTCCACAATGGCACAAGTGAGAACTGACTCCGAAATTTCTGCGTCCTTTCCCTAACCTACCCCACAGAGGATGACACAAAATGATTAGAGTGGCCCAAATGTAAGCCAAACCCACTTGCTAGGACTGAGAGTATTACAAGAATACAATTATCCCCACCCTAATCATGTTATGGGCAAATCAGACAGAATGCTGAAAGTCCTATCCCCAGAACCAGACCCCGCAGGAATCCATGGTCCAGCCCTAAGGAATAGTTCCGCCTCTGAGCTATCAATCTGATAACTCTCAGGTCCGAACATTTTTGGGCAGTTGATGTCCTACCACAGTTCCCACTATTTAGCTTCATATATAAACCCAATCCCAGCTATGATATCTTTTCCTATTTAACAGGTCCAATAAATTTTAGCAAAAGTGGACAATTCCACAAAAATTAATCCAAAGAAATATATACTGATATATGAGACTCTTAGACTCAAAACAGGGAACAGATTCCTGGGGTTCAAGAGCCTCCTCGCCACGTCAAGGTGGTCCCACATCGAGGGGGTGTTTTAAGTACACAAACGATGCTCATGTAAGTGGGGATTTACAGAAAGTAATATGTTGAATAGGTTCCTTAAAGCTATCATGCAACAGGACATTTATTTACAGTGATCACATGTGCAAAGAACCTTACGTTACAAGAAAAGTTTGACCTGATGAAAACATGTGATCATAACAGTACATGAATTTTACTTTACATTAAGAGGTCACTAGGTAATGTGGACGGTAGCCGGGCACGTGCGCCGACCACGTTGGTGTCTGAGAGAAGCCTCATGCGAAGATTTATGATACAGGGGCGAACAGTTTTGGGAAAACTTCCCTTGCCTCCTAGCTGATCTAGATATGGGAGCAAAAAATTGCTCGCGCACACAGACTTACGGACTTATGAAAAGCTAAAAGGAGACGACTCTTATGAGTGCATAATGGCTCACATGGCCATGAATGAATGAGTTTTGTAAATACAAATTTCAAAGAATGGACGTGGAATCTTAAATTACTCGATTAGCATGCACGCTGATATTCAGATTCCTAGAAAAATTTAAAAAAAAATTCCAGTCACGATTTATGATAGCAATAATATAAAAGTAACAAAACACTTACACTGGGTACCTCCGTTCGATTATATGTGTTTGTTTAAGGGTACTTACGTTAAAAGATTCATTTCTTATCTTGCATCCAGATGAATAGTGACACTCCCGATGCCCTTTAAGTCCAAGTTCAGCCCTGATAGGAATGGGGGTGAGAAGGGGTGAAATATAAAATGTCAAAAATGCTGGGCAATGTAATTAAAACAGGAGAGAGAGAGAGAGAGAGAGAGAGAGAGAGAGAGAGAGAGAGAGAGAGAGAGAGAGAGAGAGTTTATCAGCTGTCATTCAGAGTTTTCCCAGGCAGTGGCGAGTTGGTCAGCTAGTAATGTTATAAACGACTAAGAAGATATTCAGTTAGAAATGAACTGATGTGTGGAGTAATATACATATTGTTTAGAATGAGAGGAATTATGAACAGTGCTGAAAGAGACTACAGAAAGGACTGTATATGTAGGGGTTAGAATGTGTTAAGAACTGGTTTGTATGTAAAAAGATATATTTGCATATGATTATACAGAGAATCTGCAGAAAATGGTACAAGTTTAAAGAGAACTCCAAAGGACTGAGAGTTGTAGATAAATGGTAGTAATACAAAAGTGCTGAGGGTAAACACAAGCAGCAAATAAGATGTACATGTTAGTATGGGTGGTGGATTAACCAAAGAGGTGCCTGGTAAAAATGAAACAGATGAAGGGAGAGTCAAAGGAGGTCACATTAATGGTGAAACACGAAGTTTGAAAGGAAGTACCTCCAGGAGTTGTTAGATAAAAGGTGTGTTTGAAGGAGGGAATAGGGAGAAACTGACTTCTTAAGGATTTTGTTGGTAAAATATTTTACCTTGTACTATTGTTATAGTACTCAATACTTTCATTTCTCTAACCACGCGAAATCAGTTATCCTCTCTCAAGATACTATGGCTTCTGTATGATTAAATCCACAGGGGATCTTCTTTCCTGACTCAGTGATATAGCGAGACAGGCCATTGGCTCTTTGTTTGGTGAGTCAGTAGAGCTGCGGACTGTCGCTCGATGGGCCGGAGTTCAATTCCCCAGCCGGCTGATAAAGAGTTACAGGAATTTATTTCTGGTGATAGAAATTCATTTCTCGCTATAATGTGGTTCGGATTCCACAATAAGCTGTAGGTCCCGTTGCTAAGTAACCAATTGGTTCTTAGCCACATAAAATAAGTCTAATCCTCGGGCCAGCCCTAGGAGAGCTGTTAATCAGCTCAGTGGTCTGGTAAAACTAAGGTATATTTAACTTGAGACAGGCCATTTACTGGCAGCAAAACTTCCTGGTTATCGCTTCATTACTATTACTTCCCTCTTCATCCTAGTGTGTTCTTCTGTCTTCTTGTTTCCCTTTTTTATCAAATACCTAGGATTATAACATAATGCATTTCCTATATACTTTCATTCATTATTCGTTACTCAAAGTCTTGCTGTCTGTACATACGCTTGAATTACTCTCTTTCCATCAGTCACCTCATCAGACGCTACAAGGCTTTTTTTTTTTTTTTAATCTCGGTTAACAAAGCGTTACATTAAATTATTCATTCTTTGATAGATTTCTGATCTTTTTCATAGTTTGCATACTTCATCAGTTTTCTCACTCCTCTGGTCAGTTACCCCTTATCATGAACCTTCCTCAATATCTCTGACGGAATATGGCTTAGCTGCCATTTAATCCTTATTGAGATTAAGAACTGGATCCCCATTTCACTTAGGGAACCATTGTAACACCTGATAAGCCAGCTTTTCTCAGACACATTTATATACACACACATATACACACACACACACATATATATATATATATATATATATATATATATATATATATATATATATATATATATATATATATATATATGTATATATATGTGTGTGTGTGTGTGTGTGTGTGTGTGTCTGAGAAAAGCTGGGTTGTCAGGTGTTACAATGGTTCCCCAAAGAAAATGGGGATCCAGTTCTTAATCTCAATAATGATAAAATGTCAGCTAAACCATCTTCCGTCAAAGATATCGCGGTAACTGACCAGAGGAGTGAGAAAACTGATGAAATATGCAAACTATGATTGAGTTGATATTATATTTCATTATTTTACATTACAGACGTTCGAGTCCCTTGATAACATATTCATTATCTAATACTGAAATATCTTAGGAATGAAAATTTCTTTGGGCGTTATGAAATAATTTGTTTAAAATAGCTTGCGTTTATCTATGCAAATGCATTTGCTTCGAATTGCAGCAATTTACTCCGCATGACGAACCGTATTGAACCGTTGAATCCATTTGCTCGCTAATTAGTTACTTCACTCAGCTAAAAATATCCTTTCTACCTTCATTTAAAAGCAAAAATCTATTGTGGCACAGACATTAGAATACTTGTTCTCTCTCTCTCTCTCTCTCTCTCTCTCTCTCTCTCTCTCTCTCTCTCTCTCTTTCATTTCCATATTCGTTCTTTCATCAATACCATGTGCATGCATAATTACAGTATATATTATTAAAATTAATTCCAACCACTTACAGTGAATGCCAGGCGGTGTTTCAGTCCCATACATTCGTATAATAAATCACCAAATCACCTAACCACATTTCGTTTCTTCAAAGCCAGTAGCTATTATGCTTATGAAACCTTGAATTCAATATATACCGAACTGTTGACATCAAGTCGAAATACAACTTAAATTATCCGAAATAGTAGATCACCACGACATTATCTACTAAATCTATGATTTAATTGTGCTATGCCACTCACATACAAACAATGACAGATATATATATATATATATATATATATATATATATATATATATATATATATATATATATATATATATATATATATATATATATATATGATTCTGATTCTACAATTATGATTCTTTGAGTTCTCACATAAAATTGCTAAGAAAGTTTCACTAAACAAATTTTTAATACATATCATCAATACAAACAGTTAAATGAGGATGAAACGGGTAAAAATACCCAAATGTCGACCTTTTACTAGAAATATATATATTATAATAAAATCCTTCACAAACGCTATTGTAGAGTGATATAAGTTAAAGTCCTTCATTCAACAGGTTGCAATGATTTTTGTAATTAACATCAGTGGTTGAAATATCATAAGCTTCTAATTAGATCACTTGACGATCAATGTGAATCAAGTTGCTTTTATGGCAGAGATTTATCTCTCATGTTCGATGCGTGAGTCCGCCTGTGGAAACCTGATGTAATGGTTGAGCATAATGACTAAAGTAAATTCAATCTGGATATAACCTAGGGACACGGCCCCTTAGGGTACTATATCATACGTCTGGTACCATCGATAGCTTTCTTAATTATTCAGAGATGAGAGGAGGCGGTGGGAGGAGGAGGAGGAAGGCGGTTTGGGCTCACTATCATTTTATTAATGGGACTATTATATTCTTATTTTATTACATTACATTACATAATTGTATTAATTCATAAAAGAGCAATGTTTCATTTACTACATAAGAATGATCTCTCTCTCTCTCTCTCTCTCTCTCTCTCTCTCTCTCGTGTATGGTTTCATAATGGTTAGATACGCCCTAGCTTAGGCTATAACATGTATGTATGTATGTTGCCATGGTTTATTTAGCTACGCAATGATTTACGGAGTGTTGCAGGTTATAATTTTGTGTAGGCCTATAGCTGTCAATGTGTGGTTAAATCATGTTTGCTTTCTCATTTGTAGCATAGGCCTATCCATCTGTTTTTCATTCTATTCCCTTTTTCTTCTTCCTCTTAAAAAGTTTTGTCTTTAATCTAATACTTAAGGCTGTATTTTTAAAGTTTTCACCTACTTAAAGACAATGTTCAATTTCTGTCATTAATTTTAAGTTTGTCTGTCTGTCTGTCTGTCTGTCTGTCTGTCTGTCTGTCTCTCTGTCTCTCTCTCTCTCTCTCTCTCTCTCTCTCTCTCTGAACGCAATTACGATATCAACCTGTAGTGTTGTTGCCATGGTAAGCGTGAACGTCAGCCAGATTCTTTCAATTTTGAAATAAAAAACACCAAGAAAAGTGCCAAAAGACTACTTTGTAAATTGTGTATAAAGTTCTGTTTCATTGGTGTTTATTATTATTATTATTATTATTATTAAATTAATTTTTTTAGTTTTCTATTGTGTTAGCGTCTTAGCGGGAAGACTGATTGGCGCCAATACTTTCCCTTCCCGCCCCTCCCCCTTAATCTGTGCAACAGTGCAAGGGTCAGTCCTCCATCAGTTATCTCACGCCAGTCACAGATAATGGCCGCTTCCGTCAATTCATGGGGTAGTCCTACCGGTAGCTCTCGACTTGTCAGTCAACCCAGAAATAGTCTACAACGTATTGACATATTTTGATATGGAGAAAAGTGAGCTAATTGAAGTTGCATTAAAGAAGACCTCCGAGACTACGAAAGTTCCACTGCCGTTGGTTAAAGAATCAGCTTAGAAGCGAGGAGGAGTGATGGGGACAAAATCAAGTCACCAACCCAACATCCACGGATTCAACCTGTACTTGGGAATATTGACGACTTCGACAAAGAAACAATTCGAAGAAACATTCTTGGATTTTGCGAAAAAGGAGAGTTATCGAGGCTTGATCTGTTGCTTTTAAAAGTAAAAGAACCACCTATAAACTTTGCAGGAAGTAGAACATCCCTGTGGACATTAATCAAGAGTATGGGATTTCGATACAAGAAACATCACAGCAACAGGGCTATATTAATGGAAAGAAGTGACATCGTAGCTTCAAGAACCAAATTTCTAAGGTAATTGCATGGGAATAGACAGTGTGAAAGCCCAAGACAGGAAATCTATTTCGACGAAACTTGGGTCAACCAAAATACGTGTTGAACAATGCTAGACAAACAAAGGAAGAGCAATTGGACCTCGCACAAAAACCGGAAAAGGTGGAAGATTTATAATTGCGTTCAGAGAGAGAGAGAGAGAGAGAGAGAGAGAGAGAGAGAGAGACCTAATGACAGAAATCGAACAACATTGCTTTATGTAGGCGAAAACTTTCAAAATACTGCTGTAAGTATTAAATTAAAGGCAAACCTTTTGGAGAGGAGAGGAAGAAGAAGAATAGGGAATAGAAAAGAAACATGATATAAGTATAGGCCTACACAATGGATGGGCTTAGGCCCAGGCATAAAAAAAAAGTGTACCTTAGTTTTACAGACCACTGAGCTGATTAACAGCTCTCTCTAGGGCTGGCCCGAAGGAAAGCAAACATGATAAACGGGACCTACAGCTATTGTGGAATCCGAACCACATTATAGCGAGAAATGAATTTCTATCACCAGAAATTTTTCTAACTATTCATCAGCCGGCCGGGGACTCGAACTGGGCTGGTGAGTGCCAGTCCACAGCTATGACACTCGCCGAACGAAGAGCTTAGCCGAGGCATAATTTTTCGTTTATATTTCGTAATGTCATAAATCAAAATGAGTTGGTTTGGTCTTTAATGTTGCATATCTTAAAAAAATTAAAAAATAAAAGGATCCGAAACTTTCGGAGTTAAGTTATTAATTTGACGTGCAGTTGATTTATCACCATTTACTCGTGACTGACTGACTGAACTCTGGAGTATCGTACGATAGTATGTTACTTGATTGAACATTGGCAGAAAAGTGGGCGGGGCATAAGTTATATTCCGTTCGGACAGACTTTAGGCACACAAGAGCAGTTCTATTCTTTTCTTTAATTTAGTATTTCTGTGGAAAACATGAAATCCACTGACAAGATAAGGAGGTCTTCGTCATCTGCTTTGGTTCTGACACAACTAAACAGGCAGCTCTGTAAGGTGCATTTTTATTTCACCTTGACAAGTTGCATAACGCAGTCTTAATACATAGCGGAATCGGTTAGATATAAATACACATCTCAGTCTCCATGCACAAGAAAGGTATTCACTCGCAGTAGGAGTAGCCATTTTTGGTAGAGCTCATTGAGCTATGAAGGGAACCTCCATGTCTGTGGAAAATAAAAAGTCCTAAATACAGTGAACGAAACAAGAGGGGGCAGCATACAACAGTCCTGTAGAAAAAAGTCAAAGTGAGGGATGATACAGCTACACGAGATTTGGTGATCAAGAAAATAAACTTAGCGAAAACTAATTTTAGAAAAAGCTATATTAAAGTGATGATGTTAATAAAAGTGGTTCGGGGACTGGTAAAGTATATATTACCTTTTCATGGCACTACTGTCTCTTTTATTAACCAGGTGACCAATTGCTGTGAAAACTTTGCCAATATTCTCAACTAGAATAGTGCCTCTGTGACAACTAAAATAAAAATTGAGGGGTCTTGCGTACATCTGTGTCAAAGCAACTTGATCAAATTCGCGTGTCAAACCAGTATGATTCAAAAACTGGAACGTGTATGGAGACATCTTATTCCTATTGTATCGCTACCTGCCTACTAGACTAGTAGATCTACTCAAATACCCACCATTAATTGCAAAAAAAAAAAAAAAATCATTCAATGTTTTTATGGCTTAAAATATAGTGTAAAATAACACACTAAAAATCACGGAAAATCGAAGCTGTGGTACATGCCTCTTGCCAAGATAGCCGCCAAAACTGGAAAATGTTAAAAAATGCCATTTAAAAACCAAAAATGTGTTGAAATATGTCAAATACTGCTCAGTATTATGCTAAAGGCCAGAGCACACTCCCATTAGACCATTGAGAACAAATATGTCCCATAAATTCAAAATGGGAAGTTATTCTGATACACCTTTTGTTGATCCAGATTTATGCATTGATTATCCTTTTCTAATACATTTTGGGATAGAAAAGGGCAAATAAATAAATAAATTTGCATTAAAAATACATGTCTATAGCAAATATGCCAATATAAATTTAAATTAAAGGCTCTACCAAGACCGGACACTGGACCTTCAGTGGGCTGCATTTTGCATTAGGGTGATGTGCTGGCTTGGAATTGAAGTAATTTTGTACATCATCAATGTTACTCTCTGGATCAGGAAGAATCACATTGATGCAATGAAGTCCTTTACACTTAACACATGTTCGGGAGCACTGTAGCCCATACTTTCTGCAGCCACATTTCCTTCCTGTACATCTTGTCTTGCAGCCACAGCTTCATGTCAGTTTGAATGGGTAGCAACTTCCCATTGACAATCTTCCATCCCCAATTCTCAGCACACATATTCACCCCACTCCATTGTTGGACCTGAAGACAAACACACTGGCTGTGGTACTAAGCAGCTGATGATGTGGGAGGCAAGCTACAAGGATGTATACTTCTTGTACTTGATGCAACCTTCTGATGGAAGTGGTTGAATCGTAGAGTGTCCAGTGTCTCACCGGCTTTACCATTCAATGCAGAAACAAGTGCATTTTCTCCTGCTGCCACTATGTCTTCATCAGTTGCCTGTGGATGCTTGAAACAGGAAGCCTGTTGCCTAAAATATTCATTAACATGTGGTTTCTTCAAGGTGGCTGGCTCATCAGTGTCAAATAGTCTAGAAGTGGTGTCACATCCCAGTAAGGCACGAGCAAAGAGGAGGTTGTCGCATATGTCGTTTCCAAGTGCTACTTGAACGAGCTTGATGTTCCAGCATTTTGGTGGCTTCTTTGAAAATTCGTCTTAGGTTCTTGGTGGAAGTAAATGTTACAAGAAGTCTTTGGTGACTGGCTGCAGCACAGCACAAGGGAGTTTTTGAGGCTACTGATGCCACAGTACTTTACACAAACAGAACATCTGCTTCAGATTCTGCATGTACTACTTTGATACCACGGTCAACAAAGTGTCAGCTTAGCAGACTGATAAATGGCTGCTTGCTTGTCTTGTTTCCAAGAAAGATGTCCTTCTTCGTGGGACAAACCATATCTCCTGTGAAATGTAGTGGACCAATGTTTTTCTGTCTGTTCGTTTGGCGTGTGTGACATCTTTGGTGGATGGCCCACTTTCATAACCATCAAATACTATGATGACAGGGTGATATTTACGTTCAACATATTGGATGTATCCCTTGCAAATGTCCTCGTAGGTCTCTCCAATATTCCATCAAATTCTGTGCAAGAGAGCCCCACCATCTAGGACATTACTGCTGAACATCACTTGGTAACCTACGAGCTTTGGATTTATCCGGTTGTTGTTTCCCCATGGCGTCAGCAAGTGAAGGTTTATCAGCTGTAAGTAGAACATCTGTTTTATCAAAAAGTGCAGGCGGATAACTACAAACTTCATATCTGAAGGAATAATTCAGGTCTTTAAGGTGCGATCCAGCTGTGACTAGACGCTGGAACAGCATTTGTGGGTCAATGGATACAGACTGGTTGTGGGTTGCACAGATGTATTAACAGCCAGTGTGACGACTTGATCTTTCTTTTTAAAGACATGTTGTAAGACTTTTTTCCGAACATTCCCTTCAAGATATTGTTTCCTACATCAACCACGTTGTCGACATTGACAGAATCCCTTGAAGTCACTCCAGTGTCAATGCTATGCAGGCTTGGATCATTAACATCAAATGGACTTTTTGATGTTAGAAAAGTCATGATCTTCGTGTCTTTAGTGTCTCTCACTTGGTGTGCTGTAGATAGAGAAGTCTTTGTGCTGGTCACTGGTAGAGAAGTTAACTGATGTGTACTCTTGCATTACATGATTCAGCTCTGCACAACATGGGTTGGACAGTATCCATGTGGCTCTCTGGGATTCATCCATCCCTCTTCTTCTTGTTAATCCTCCCGTTGCCTTCAAATTTCTCATTAGAACTTGTTCAGTTATTAAGTCTGTTGACAATCCTGCCCAATAATGGTAATAACACCGCACCACATGAAAGCCGTTCTCAAAGTGTTGCTGAACCTCAGGATGCTGAATTGGTAATTGATCAAGTCGCTGTAGATACACATAGATGGATTTCGTACACAAATTGTGACTCGCAGCTGCCAGATACGGAAGCATATCATGCAGGGCCTGCAAATGCAACTGCCGGTTACCAGAGCGTTCAGACTTGATGAACTTGCGAAAATGTCTATCATATCCATATAACAGAGCCACAGCTGGGCTGTCCTTTGATCTTTCATCAAGTCCTTTCTTTTCTGAAATGCATCAAGTATCCTTTGCAAAACAATCACTTGAGTTAGCAGTTTCTTCAGTTACATCGGCCCTCATCATGGTTTCAAATATGTTCTGTACTTTGTCAAGATCAACTGCTGTATCCATATCCACATTATCATCGGCATCAGGAACCACGGTTGTTGTTTGTTCTTGTCCTTCGTATATGTCATCTATTTGTTCATCTGTATCATTACTTAGCTGGCCACCTGTGTCATTCATACTTATTTTTGTTTAAATTGGCTACTTTTTTGAATTTAATGGACCTTATATTAGTGTGTTCTGTCCTTTAGCATAATACTGAGCAGTATTTGGCACATTTCATCACATTTTTCGGTTGATAATTGGCATTTTTAAAAATTTTCCCATTTTGGCTCCCCTCTTGGCGGCCATCTTGGAAAATAGGCATGTTCCACAGCTTCGATTTTCCGTGATTTTTAGTATGTCATTTTATACTATATTTTGAGTCATAAAAACTTTGAATGGTTTCTTTTGCAATTGGTGGTTGGTTCCTTTGTAAATTTCATTAAGTCTACTAGCCTAAACGGTCTAATTAATCAAACATTCGATTATATACGCGATTTTATATGATTATTTCTTGGTGCATTTAATGTGATTTAAGAATATCAGCGATCATAACTTTTGTTAAATTTTCATTATTCATCTTCTAAAGAACTTATGTTAACTGTGAACAGATGACAAAAGACTCGCTGATAAAAAAAAAAAAAAACATTTATAAGACAAAGGATAATAGGTTTCATGTAGTGTAAAAGTACCCTGAATTTTTTAGTTGAACATTAGACGCCACCAGCATTATCAATGGCGTGTGAGGATGATGGATTCCCTTTTCATTTATGCGCAGAATAATTATGTTGCTCGACGCCGCCTCAATGAAGTGAGATTTAAAGCCCTCGAAGGGAAATCTGGTGTCTCGTCATCCCTTCCCCATTGTTTCTTTCCTCGTAGGATACCTTCATTAATCTTCCCATTAGGACTCAAATAGATATTTCTGCTTGGAAACAGGGCTCCTAAAGAGTTCACGACAGGATCTAGTGAAAACGGAAAAAACCTATAATAAGTAACCTTGAACATAATTCTTTGGTTCGTTTGAAGTCCGAAAATTTGGCGCAAGGCAGTTATTTTTTTCGACAATATATTTTGCTTAACTGGCTTGCTTTGGCAATGAAAATAGGATTATTTTCTGTATCTCTTTGTTCTTTACCACGAGCACATGCGGCAATAAATAGCAACCTCGACAAAACACCCGAGTTGGTATACGAGATGCATTTCCAGTTACAGAACTCATCTCTGCAGTGATTCCTTCATAACCTTACTTTTCCATCTCATTAAGATTTAGCTCAAGTTGTCAAATACGAATGTTCAGTTTTCGAGAATCAGAAACATTGCAAATAGGTACAAGTGGAAACACTTTATTATAATAATATAACGAGAAATTTTGTAGACATGTCTGTTTACAAATGATTCAATTGTCATTCTTCATCCAATATTATTCTGTTAGGTGGAACACACATCTTCAAGGTATACAAAGTATTTCTAGATGTTAAAATAGAAAGAGAAATAAAAAAAATGACTACATGAAAAGACAAAAAACATATTAAAAGTAACATGGTGTTTCAAATGACTTGTTTTACTTGGTAAAACAATAATATATGCTATAGTGTCAACATGTAACATTTTTATAACATTAAGCTCAAATCTGACATTATGGTCTTAACTTCAGCTTGGTTTCAGGTTTTAAACTTTCATATACATACATATGCATGTAATATATATATATATATATATATATATATATATATATATATATATATATATATATATGTGTGTGTGTGTGTGTGTGTGTATGTATATATGTGTGTGACTGTGTGTGTGTGTGTGTGTATGTCTGATTGTGTGTGTATTCAACTCGTCACTTTTTACCAAATACGTATATAATTATAATATCTACAATGCCCTCTTAACTTCTCGAATTATTCATATTTTTTGGATACGCTTGTCACTACAAGGCCTTGGATCCAAATGCCAGTAATATGAATAATTCTGATGTCCGGTAGCAGTATTCGAACCAGCATCTAGAGTATCAGATGGAGGTCACGTTGCCGACTTGAACACGAGGTAACGTGACCTCCTGATACTCTTGGCTATGGATTCCTATTCTTCCCCCTAAAAGGAGAAAGTTTTCCTTTAGCAGTCATGTTTTGGGGTTTTGCGGAGAGATGGTACCATTCGATTTTATCATGCATTCATTTTCTTCTTTTTAAAAGGAAATACCATCATTCTAGGAAATAGATGCTTTTTGAACTTTTAATTTCATATTATTGATTATGATGTTATCTTTCTCTTTCTCTCTTTTTCGACGAGGTATTCCCTGTTGCGGCTGAGTTGTATCATCAGTCGAAATCATTCATTTGATTTTCATATTTCATCCGATTAAAATATTGTGCACTGGATTCAAGCTAAAATCTCAAGAGACACTGCTCTCATTAATTAAATTGAAACAATACTCATCAATCAATGTCATATGAAGGAGAAGACACTCCGAAAAAGGACGAAAACGTCTATTTTGCCCTTCTCTTCGTGTGCCATCTTTCAGTAATCATGTTCTCCATGGAAAAAACACGCGTTCTAAAAACTTCAAGTCGTCATCAGCGTTTCTGGTAGAATATAACTAGTGCTACTCTACGTCAACGGCAGCCGTCACGGAAATTGAGGGAAGTGCATCAAGACGATGCTGGGATCTTGTTGAAGTGTTTAAGAGTTGGTTGCTTTTGACAGAAAGGAAATTAGACTATTTATACAAGTAGCGATTCCGATAAAACCTTCAGTAGACGAACGCTAGAGGAGATCAATCAGAAAATGGAAAAGGTTTGTTCGAGATATGAGAAAATGATACATCATTTCCTTAAAAAAACGCTTCGAGATTTAGAGTTGTTTGGCTTTTAATTAATTTTTTTAAATTGTGATCTCAATACACATTCGCTGAAGAATATTAAGTCAGTAATGAATGAGAAATAAAACAAATTCTCATTTCTTTTGAAAATCTATCTATGCAGGTTGAAAAAGAGACTCATTAGCACATGGGTAAACATAGTAGCTCCACTTATTTGAAAAGAACAATTATTATAGAAACAATACTCCATTAAAGGCAATAATACGACATAAAAATGGTGTGAAACCTCTATGAAAAAAGGAATAACAATCAACATACGAGGGATTGGCATTTTATATTACAGAAATCAAGGAAGTAGGGATAGCTTGTCTACTTAGCATTACTTTAGTTTAGTCAGGAAAATCATCATTTCCTCATTTGTACCACAACAGCATGGCATATTAGATGAAACAGAACGAGGATGAAATGATTAAATAGTCTTCTCTTTTTACAATGAAATAGCGATGCAGAAGGAGTCCTAAAGATTACTAATTATCTTTAGATATTTGTTAAGAGATAAAAGATAAACAAAGTCAGTTGAAAAAGAAAGAATCAAAGTAATTCCTAATTCAGTTACCGCAGGGTTCATGTCAGAAAAGACGTGAGAAATTGCAGTTCAGTCTTTTCAGCATACAGTGTGAATTATTTCTTTTTCTTCCATGGCTCTGAAAGAGGACCCCCTGAAAGAATCATCGCAATGATATCTCCATAACAGCCACCATCCATCTAAACCTGTCTGCACCACGAAGGATGTTACTAAGCTTGCGTTCATGAGAGAAATATCATTCGACATCCCTAAACAAACGGAAATGAAACGCAAGAATGTCATATAGATATGTGACAACTGATGGAGATAATTTCCGATGCACCTTAAAGGGGATCAGCGGAAGGGCAGATAATGCTGACAGGTGGGATGGGAGGCGCGCGGGGGGAGGGGGAGAAGACAAGGGAAAGAAATGGGAAAATCAAAGGCAAACTAGGACGAACGAAAACGCCGTTTCAAAGACCAGTATTCAAACTATTCGATAAGGAAAGCTACACGAACTTGGATTACAAAGACACACACACACACACACACACACACACACACACACACACACATATATATATATATATATATATATATATATATATATATATATATATATATATATATATATATATATATATATATATATATATATGTATATATGTATATATTATTGTTACAGATATTCGTCGCCTTGTCTCTGTGCTTACTTAGGCTGATGTTTAGAATCCTTTGCTTTTGGGGATAGCCAGCCAGACCCGATAGGGATCAGGGCAAAAATAAATTTGTAAGGTTGGGTGCGAGCAAGGGTCGCCCAGCTAACGAAATTAAATTTATCCATTGGGAATTAGCAGTTCAGTTGGTAGCTGTGTCCCCTTTCCATAATGATGACTTTTAATAAACCTCCTGTGGTGCCCCATTTTCTGCTGGTCTCGATGTTTTTCCAGAAATCGTTGACATCACCCCCAGTGCCTATGGCTACAGAAAAACACCCTCCAAGAGCCGGGTCATCAAGTCAGTCTTAGCCCAGCTCTTACTTGAGACAGACGTCTTGCTGCTACGCCCAACCGGGCCCTTCTTTGTTGTAGTACACTAGAACTGAGACCACAAGAGGACTGGGAACAAGCTGGCCCCCCCTTCACAGTTGTTGAATGAAGACAAGT
The DNA here is from genome assembly GCF_040412425.1 of Macrobrachium rosenbergii. Lineage (NCBI taxonomy): Eukaryota > Metazoa > Arthropoda > Malacostraca > Decapoda > Palaemonidae > Macrobrachium > Macrobrachium rosenbergii. The sequence goes on along the minus strand of NC_089781.1, from coordinate 70,743,476 downwards.
CCACTTATCTACCCACTATTGCAAAGTGCACTTGCAAGGGACACCTAGGGTACGTCTGAAATGACATTTGAGTTACCAGTTCTCTTTCCCTCTTACTGAAACTTCTCACTTTTTACAAATTTCTCCCCTCAGTAAATGCCCTTTGAAATCCATGACCAGTGCTCTGTGTGATCCCTGTGTGATATACTTTTAGTGACTTAATTGTCCCTTGTTCACAGTGAATTAATTTATTCATTCCTCCCATGTTCCATTAATGCTAGGGGAAAATCCATTATCCACGAAGCCTTACCTGGAATTATTTTATTTCCAGATATGTGTTATCTCCATAACCTCGCCTCTTTCATCACCCTTCTTGGCTAGTGGAACCAAAAACTGCCATCAGGAGGCAGTATTTTTAACCTTGCAATATTGCAAGCTGGACGTCCTGTACTAAAGTCCCAAGGATCCCATTGTGTTTCATGAGCCCTGGCTACATTGTGCTGTAAAGTCTGTACAATTAATTTTTATTCTGAGAGCTCAGTAGAGTTATATTTGGTGTTAAATGTTATCATAGATGAGCTTTATCTAGAATAGTATGAGTGCTTCAATTTTCATTTGCCATGCTGTATCTATGAATTAAAGTAAAATCCAGTAATTAACCAGGAGCTTTCAGTGGTGACCATTGATAGAAATTATATAGGTGTAAGAACCTATCCAGGTGTTTCTAGTGATTATATATCAGTCAAGCCAAGTGGTTTTGCAACGCCTAGTAAAATCCCTACACATTTGGCCCTTCCCGTGCATAAATATATAACTAACTATATATATATATATATATATATATATATATATATATATATATATATATATATATATATATATATATATATATATATATATGTAAAGATTTTGGCACTCACACGTGCAAACTTTTTAAATTCATAAAAATAAGCCGCAAATATCATTTGGTACTGTATTCATTTTACCTTGGTGATAACTTACAACCAAGAGAATTAAAATTGTTAAGTTGTACAACAAGATATTATGGAGGTAACAGTCAATGAACGGTAAAGAAAGAAATTAACTGTTACATGTTCCTGACATCACACACACACACACACACACACACACACACACATATATATATATATATATATATATATATATATATATATATATATATATATATATATATATATGTATTATACTGTATGTGTGTGTTTAAATCCAGCCGTTATGCGTTGACAGTGCTAATGACTGTACTGTCTTTTCAATAGAGCCACCTTTGTTACGGGAGCCGGAATGTCAAGGATGCTATAAGTTGATTAGTTTTATATATAGATAATTTATAAACATGTATCTAAGGAGACATGCATGTCCTTTCAAATCATCGGCCTTGACTCGTAACTGTTACATGCAACTCCTTTCATGTTAGCGGAATAAGAATCTTGACTAATATTATAACAAGTATTGGGTACCAGTAAAAATACTCAAAATCTTCAATACGTTTTTTTACCCACATAAAATTAATTAATAGGTAAAAATAGTTTATTCCTCCTCCTATGTGCCGCATTTAATTTTGTGCGATTCCTACTGACGACCAAAATGTAACGGCCCTATGTGCTGTTTAACGGTGACAAATTGAAAACTGAACAGTATTATGAAGTAACTCATTTATGGGATGTTTTTTCAGGGGATATGGATTGGTAAATGTATTCGCTTAAAAGCAGGCGTTGTGTTTTGTTTACTTTGGGAATAAACCACCGTAATGGTTCGGAAGCTTATGAGTCAGGAAAAAAATGTCTATAGAAATATTAAAAATTTTTCATATAAAATACTTTTTCTTAACTGATTACAACTCACTGCTAATATAGAAAAAGAGGTCAAAGTCAATGGTTCAAACTTCGTTTAGAGAGTATCTTTTACTTAAATTTTAAATTTTCAAAGCCGACAGTCACCATCAATACATTTACAGCATACAACCACATACGCCATGAGTTACAGAAATGATGCCTCTGTGAGCATGACAGAAAAGACAATTTTCCACGCAAGAATGGCACACAACGTTGATAAGAATAAAGTCAATATTACGTTAATGCGTTGAGATGAAAATGTAGTACTGTATATAAGGTTCCCCATACACACAGCGACCACTTGCTTAGATTTCGATTCAATTCAGGTAAGATTGAAATCGAAGTCAACCACGCACTCTTTCAAAGATCTGCTCCGATCATCTAACAATCTTAGTCTCAACGACGACTTCCTTCACTAAGAGGGGCTGCTGCAGCTTATATCGTGGAGAAAATAGGCAAACCGAAGAGAGAATCTAAAAGAATGGTTAATGAAAAAAAATGAATTACCTCAAAATACACCGCTTTGTGAACAAGAACTAGTTGCTGACTAATCCTACTCCTTTAACTTTATGAATAGATTTATGTAGGCCTTATTCCTCTTTCCCTTGCCAATATAATCTTTGGGTTTCACATTCCAAAGACACGGGTGTTCTTTATATAATTCAGTAAAATCACTCCAAAATTCTTTATCACTTGTGGTCATTAAGTTCTATACAGCCTTGCTTACATGACGGGTGTTCGGTTCAAGGGTTGCTAAGCTATTGAAGATTTCCGCAAAATAAACCCCCACATACACAATCTGGAGTTATCGAAAGCAAATCAGGAGCATGAACCTGGACCGACAAGTTCCTGCAAAAATCGACTGATCACCAGACGCCGCCCACTTTGGGCAGTGCAATGACCCCATACACACTCAGAGTTGCTGGAGATAACGATAATCGTCGCAATTATCGTTATATGTGAGTGGACCTTAGGAGATTCGACCCTTGTAGAATAAGAAACGAATGCAAAATGCAGCAACAGTAGAATTATAAGAAATGAATATCAGGGAAATGGAGCACAGATTGGTTACATACATGGTGGAAGAATTTAACTACTTAATTTGTTTATGTATTATGAAATAATATAAGAGATGATGATACATTTAGAGAAGAGATCGAGGAGATATATGAACAAAGGGGGCTTAATATCCAGGAGGCGAACAGAGGTGAATGGAGCACTAAGGTGAGGTATGAGCGTGTGTGTATGTGCGATCTCCCATGGTATATCATCGGAGGAACAGACAATCACAGGGGAGACTGCTTCGATCTTGGGTGGTTGATATGTGCTTTTAGCCTGGTGCAGTGTTTTAAAAAAACTGCCACTATGAAGATGCATTATTCATGGCCATAGAAAAGTAAGATCACTCAGTTACACATATCTTTTCCAGACTTTAGAGGGAAATCCCCCAGTTAGGGAGGCAGTGAAATTGATCGATGTCTACATGATGAATGTTCCCATTTAATTTCCACTGGACATTTTTCTGTTTTGAATACGAGTGTTAATTAACACCATTTGTTAATTAACACCATTTCAGGTTTTAATATATGATATGTTTCATTTAACAGGAATTCTGGTTTCGTCCTGTGAGGACGAATAATTTGGAAGTGGTGTTTATTCTTTTACATACTATATGACATTTATTGTGGTCTAGAATAATTATGAAATGATTACTTTATTTGATGACTAGTGTGTTTGTGTATCAAATCTCCCTCTAGTAATGTTTTCCCTTTATAGTGGGTGGAATTCACTCCATTTCATGATCATAGCTTTTGCTGAATCACTTTCGTTAAATTTGCAAATAAAGTCTAGTTTTGTTCCTCAGTGTTTAATTTCAGTAGGCCTTTGTTTTAAGATAGATACGGTGAGAGGAGTCGACAAGGGAGAGGGGATTTGCTGACCCAGGATGAGCCATGCTACCAGAGACGTCTTAGGAAAAGAGAGATGTTTGGTTCTGTTTTCAAAACATATTCAGCAATAGAAGATGGCCCTTTTCTTAAAGAGAAAGCCAGAAATTGACCAGGGATGGGGGCACCTCAGTTAACATTATTCATACATATGTATGTATATATATATATATACACAATCACACAAACACACACACATATATGTGTGTGTATATATATATATATATATATATATATATATATATATATATATATATATATATATATATATATATATATATATATATATATATATAGATGAGAATGTTTTGATGGATATACGGAGTCACAAGAAGAGATAGGGTCAGGAATGAATTTATTACAGGAACATTCAAGGTAGGGGAAGTGTCGAAGAAGGCTCAGGAAAGAAAATGACAGTCTTTTGGTTATATTATGCGGAGAGAAGATCATATTTGTAAAAGGATTATGAGCATGGAGGAAGATGGAAGTCCAGATGGAATGACAGAGTAGGAAGTGACTTGGGATAAAGGTTTAAGACGTCAGGATGCCCTGGACAGATGATGGAGGAGAAGGCTGATAGGACACAGGGACCCAAAATAGAAATGGTCAAAGCTGGAGAAAAAGATTATACATTATATATATATATATATATATATATATATATATATATATATATATATATATATATATATTACTATATATTATTTATATATATATATATATATATATATATATATATATATATATATATATATATATATATATATATATATATATAATGTAATATTTAATCATAGTGACAAATATACATAGTTTTCAAATATACATAGGATACTTCCCTGTAGCTTTGGATTGATTCCAAGAATCCTGCGAAATTTTGTCTCTTTGTAGTTGGCTTTAGATCTTGATTATTAACCACATTTCCGGAAAAAAATCTCTGTTCAGATGTATAAGGGGCACTTTAATTTTAAAAACAGGATCGGACTGCCCACGATAACGGCTGAATGTTTCAATCAAATTTCGTCAGAACGTTACTGTTTGTCTCTTTCTCCCGTGACCAATCATATTAAAAAATCTAAAAAACAATTGTCGAAAAGTATTAACCGTACCAGTCTATTTACAAAATTAATCTTATTCCTTTTTTACACTCTCTATATATGTGTAATATTTTCATTCCTGCACTATTCTTTTCTCCTTACTTTTGACCTCTGAGAATTTAATTCTTTCGAAGGTTGCTTGGTAAGTATATAAACATTAAACAGATTATATGCATGCAGACACACAAACAAACAAACAAATACACATACACACACATATATATATACAGTATATATAATATATATATATATATATATATGTGTGTATATATATATATGTGTATATATATATATATATATATATATATATATATATATATATATATATATATATATATATATATATATATAACAAAAACACACATACATATATGTGTGTGTATGCGTGAAGAGCAAATGGACAACTCGGTCAGGATTTGATCTCTGATTCGTAAATGAATTTATTGCATATCACTTTCATAAAATTTAACGGTAGCGCATGTTCGGAAAATTGGAGGCATGGTACCGGAAACGTGGAAAATCGGACGACGCTCTCCAATGAATATTTATTTTCGCATTAATTTATTTTTTAATAGAACAGTCCATGTGTAATTTTTAAACGGTGACAGAAACATTTCCAAGAGAGGGGATAGGAGCTCTAACGTCTGAATGTCTTCGCTAGGTATTTGAGGAGAAAGACGGGTGACACTAAAAATATCAGTTTACCTTGTGAGAACACCCATCAATAAAAGTCCTAAATAATAAGTTGAATTCGCTTAGTTTTTTTAAGTTGGTATAAAGAACTGCATAAATTTCTTCATTTATAAATTCGTTCCCACGACAAAATTAAATGAAATTTTCGCTTTCTAGGAATAATTGACTCTTCATGAATTTAGATTAAAGTATGAAAAGAATTCAGATTCGGATTTACCTGTACTTCTTCTGGCGCACTGATAATACTGTTCAACACCGACGTTACATAACTGAATGGTTCTTAAATGTAACTATTATAGAAGAAACTCATCAAAATGGAATATATTGATGAATGATTGCATGTTTGATTCAAGAGTGGGATTCGTATATTTTCAGGGTATTTACATCAAATTCAACCGATAATGACAGGGTCAAAGCAGAGATAAATCAGAGAAACTGTACACCATTCCGTTCGCAGTTCTTTGAGAAGTGACAGATGTGGGGCGCTAAGGATGAAGAGATTGTTAGACCAGCTCTCTATCAAGGTAATGTTCTCTACGAAAAGGTGCTGATAAATAATTTTCGTCTAATATGTACTTTAAGACACGCTGAAAGAATAACACTATAAGGGAAAAAGAATTATACTTCGAAATGTTATGATATGTGAAAAGATGGATGAGTAGGGTTGAGTTACTAACAGAGAAAATGGAGCAATGTATATCATTAACAGAGTTTAGAGGTTGGTGCTGGAAGAAAAGGATCTTATTATCCAGGAGCTGAGAATCTACAAGATAGGTGACCAACCCAGTGCAAGTAGGGTGCCAATGCACTAATGATGCGGCTTTTGTGTAGGTATCGCGACGGACAGTTTATCATTACTCACTGGACAAAGAAGAAAGGTTGGAAGAGGAAGCAAATAGGTTTTTTTTATTTATTTATTTTTTTTTTTTTGCCAAAACCAGAGAGGATAATTCTTGAGGGTGAAAAATAAATGTGGAGACAA
>NC_089781.1:70726926-70731926 GCF_040412425.1 Macrobrachium rosenbergii | reverse complement strand
ATCTTAATTAATGCAGATTATACATGAAACAATGCAGATCCATAGTCCCTGTAGTTATGACTTTGAAATTACAATCTAAACTCGTTAAGGTTAGCTGGAATAACACCAGTAAGGAGGCAGAAAATCACAGTATAATAAACATAAACCATCAGGCATATATGCGAACCTTTTAACTAGGCATTTATACAAAGCTAACGAAGCAGACTTGGTGCGCATAAATGAATCCAAATTAACCACTTATGTACCATGGAAGCAAACAAAACTTTGGTCATTAAGAATGAAGGGTATCAGAGAAGCCAAAATGTTATAATACGTTACTGGTCATGTAAAATACTAAGGTGAGGAAATTGATAATATTTGTGATATATAAGAAAGAAAACAATACCTCGTATATTCACGAAAGAATGTACAAAATAAAAAAATATATATAGATATACATTATACTGTACATACTGTATATACATATGTATGTATACATATATTTACTTATATATGTATTTATATGTACAGTATATACACACACACATACACACATATATATATATATATATATATATATATATATATATATATATATATATATATATATATATATAGAAATCATCAACACACAATCACGTGTGGAACATAAATTTCTGACTCATCATATCGATATCTCTCAGGTGGAAAGCAGGGCGTTATACATACACACTAAATTGTATGTGTGTATATGGTATTCCTGGGCAAGCAAATATTGCATAAAATTTTCCCCATGTCACCCAATATACTATTTCATTCATTAAAAGACACATCAATTCACGTGTGGAACGAAATAAATTTCTGACTCAGTGACATCATGTTATCTCTATAAAAAGGGCGTTATCCACTGCCAGATTCTAAAAAGTTGGAACCTGATTTTCTATCTAAGCAGTTTTCCCCAACTTGTGGACTCAGAATGACCCAATAGACAACATTTCATTCGAATTATCCCTTCTGAGTGAATAAGATGAAATCATCAACTGTCAGTGAACAGAAATAAATTTCTGACTCACGTCGGGGATCGAACTGCTCAGGTGGAAAGAATTAGTTATCCACTGAGATACAAGCAAAAAGAATTGGAACCTGATGGAGCAACTGAAAATTAATATGGTTGGTAACTGGCATACCAGAGGAAGGGGTTGAATGACCAATCACAACATTTCATTCATTTTCTGATGAATAAGACTGAAATCATCAACACATTAGACTTGTATGGCTCAGTGGATAACGCCCTTGCTTTCCACCTGAGAGACCTGGGTTCGATCCCGACGTGAGTCAAAATTTATTTCTGTTCCACACGTGATTGTGTGTTGATGATTTCTATCTTATTCACCAGAAGATAATTGAATGAAATTTGTCTATTGGGTCATTGCTGAGTTGGGACCTTGAAAAACTCGCTGTATGCAAGCAGTTAGCTTGCCCAGGTAACTCCTGGGTGCAGTTGCTCTCAGGTTCCAAAAGACTTGTATGGCTCAGTGGATAACGCCCTTGCTACCTGAGAGACCTGGGTTCGATCCCCGACGTGAGTCAGAAATTTATTTCTGTTCCACACGTGATTGTGTGTTGATGATTTCTATCTTATTCACTCAGAAGGATAATTCGAATGAAATGTTGAATAGTCGGGAAGTTGGGGAAAACTCGCTGGTATGCAAGCAGTTTTGCCCAGGTATAGTTTAAAACTCTTTAGACTTGTATGGCTCAGTGGATAACGCCCTTTTTCCACCAAGACCTGCGATCCTTGAGTCAGAAATTTATTTCTGTTCCAACGTGATTGTGTGTTGATGATTTCTATCTTATTCACTCAGAAATAATTCAATGAAATGTTGTCTATTGGGTCATTGCTGAGTCGGGAAGTTGGGGAAAACTTGGTATGCAAGCAGTTAGCTTGCCCAGGTAATTCCTTGGGTGCAGTTGCTCTCAGGTTCCAACTTCTTTTAGACTTAGACGTATGGCTCAGTGGATAACGGTTTGCTTTCCACCCGAGAGACCTGGGTTCGATCCCGACGTGAGCCAGAAATTTATTTCTGTTCCACACGTGATTGTGTGTTGATGATTTCTATCTTATTCACTCAGAAGGGATAATTCGAATGAAATGTTGTCTATTGGGTCATTGCTGAGTCGGGAAGTTGGGGAAAACTCGCTGGTATGCAAGCAGTTAAATCTTGCCCCGGTAATTCCTGGGTGCAGTTGCTCTCAGGTTCCAACTTCTTTTAGACTTGTATGGCTCAGTGGATAACGCCCTTGCTTTCCACCTGAGAGACCTGGGTTCGATCCCGACGTGAATCAGAAATTTATATATATATATATATATATATATATATATATATATATATATATATATAGGTTTATATATATATGTATATATAAATTTATATATATATATATACAGTATACATACACACATATATGTGTATGTGTGTATATGCGTATTCCTTTTCACAAATATGCGTAAAATTACCCATGTACCTAATATACTATTCTATCATTAAAGACACTAATTTAGAATGACAGTGACATATGTTATATTATAAAAAAGCATAGGCAAGATTATGAACGATTTTCTACCTAAAGTGGAAAGTTGTGGACCTGAAGATCAGGTATCACTGTAGTGACTGCGTATAGCGAAATGAAACTGCAAAGAATTAGTTTGTCACTTGAAAGCAAATAAGAATATGGAGCAATGAAAATTAATATGGTTGGTGGGTGAGGGAAGGGGTTGATCTATCAATGCATTTGAATGACTGACTGAAAGAACAGGTGAGTTACAGAACAGGATATGCAAAAATGCTGGCAAAAGTTTGTGAAGAGACTTGGATTTTCCACGAGACCTGAATGTATATGTGGATCGTTGAGCCACAACAACTCTCCTTTATGAAAGGGAAGTGCGAATGTTGAATATGAATAGAAAAAAAAGAAGCATTTTCCAGATATTTAAAATCTTGTCTAATCACTAAATTTTTGTTCAACAATGCCCTTGAGCATAGTAACGTTTGACAGAGAATATATATTTTCTCGAAAACATAAATGTTATTTGTACATTATACGGATTTTTTAAAGCTTACCTGTGAAGTTTTTTTATATGTTAATACTTAGGAAGTACAACTGCAATTTACATGAGAACACCTTTCTTTGCGCTAAAAAGAGTATTACGAATACTGGTTTACGTGTTCTTTGTTGATATAAATCTCCGTGGTTCAACTGGTTTAGCTTTTATTTATCACGAGCATTAAGTTAGAATAAATTTTCCGAGAGAAAAGTCTGCTTCGAAATGCAATTAAATCAACGCCCGTATACAAATCGGTGTTGGAAACATAGTAGCTCGACACCAGGTTACCTTCTTTCTCTAAAAAAAATTGGCGTAGGTTTGTGTATTGTAAGATAGAGTGACAACTTTTGCATCGTTCTCATACGAAAAATTTCCATTGCATTTACTTCATTGCAATGGTACTTTGGGAGCAATTTTCTGTATTGAGGGAAATTAGAAATAAAACTACAAACACAGATAAAAGTAAATGAACGATGGCACAAAAGAGATATTTTTGTATTGTTCACTGCCTTCATAAACAGCTAAAACACTTTAGACATAACATACTTAGCTTTATATATATATATATTTATATATATATATATATAATATATATATATATATATATATATATACTGTATATACATTCATATATATACCTATATACATACATACATGAATATGTACTCTTTTAATAACGCAAGGGAAGATATATAGATACCCTCGGACATCTCCTCATACTATTCATAGAAAACAAATAGATCACACTGCCATAAATGAACGCTGTGGACTGTTTAAATGGTAATAGGAGAAGATATAAACAGCGATCCACAGGAAAGTGGAGCATCTATGTTTAATGTAATAACGCTCCCTGAAGATGAACATTAAGAGGCTCACCTTTTACCATTCTAATAGTTCACGGAGTTCTTTTTCCGGCAATGTGATAGATTTGTTTTGTATGAATGGTTTGTGAAGATATCCAAGAACATGTATATATATATATATATATATATATATATATATATATATATATATATATATATATATATACATATATATATATATTAATGTGTGTGTATATATATTATATTACATTATATATATATATATATATATATATATATATCATATATATGATATACACACACATATATACTATATATATATATATATATATATATATATATATATATATATATATATATATATATATATATATATATATACACTTCCTTGTAAAGGATTTTAAAAAATATTTGCACACTTAGAAACCATAATTATCTGGATATAAACAGACATTCAGTGAGAATTACATCACTATAAGAATGCATGCCAATCTGCAGCGGAAGATGAAGTTAAAAGCAAAAGGGAATTTTTGTAAAATTCGGGGAGAGATGGTAAATAAAAGTAGAACATACTAAGATGGATAACGCTGACCAAATCGTGTATTCAGGGAGTGTGACTGATATAAGGTTAGCCCACAGAATTACTGTTGAAACATGTATGTGGGGGGCGAGAAAGAAGGAAAACAGTTTTCGGAAGGAGAATGTATCAGTAATAGCACCATACACAAGATTAAAGATGGTTTAATATGAATGTCAGTAATCTCATGGTAAGATAAATTAAAATATGATAGCCCAAGACATGGATATACGTTGGATACGTGCTTCTCATCCCCGGGAGAATGATGAGCGAGTCAACCGACTTCCCCTGAGCCCCGGATGTCTTGGAGGATCCAGGCCTACTTGGACAGGAGCTTTGAGACTAGAGGCTGGAGACTCGTGGAAATGAATACATGGGAAAGGCAAGAGTGGTTTTACCTCACAGAGGTCCTTTATGATGTATGCCTCTAACGACTGTAAATATGATAGGCTTGTTTGTTTGTTTCTCTTCAATCATTCTAATTACGCAATCTTTCGAGTGTCAAGCACCACAAATTAAGGAAAAGAATTGTATT
>NC_089781.1:70656926-70721926 GCF_040412425.1 Macrobrachium rosenbergii | reverse complement strand
ACATCATTAAAAGTTTATTTTTCTGTTGACGCACGTACTTTGGTATCATAATAAATTAATTTCTATATGCATGTAATAAATATGTACATAGAATGAAGTTTGAATGATAAGAGAGTCTTGTGATTTGAACAGTTTGCGAGCGCAGGTCTAAGTGTAGCCTGAATTAAACTTATAAGATCAAACATAATTACTGAAAGCTCTTCGTTCGTTTGTGGTTGAATTGAGTAGACTATCTGATACAAGCTCGTCTTTCGTGTACTTGTTTTGGCATATTATCAATACAAATCGAGTTCTTTGTGTGTGTGTGTGTGTGTGTGTGTGTGAATGTATATATATACAATGTATATGTATATATATATATATATATATATATATATATATATATATATATATATATATATATATAAATTATATACATATATATATATATGTATATATATAAATATATATATACTGTATATGTATGTATGTATGTATGTGTATATATATATACTGTATATGTATGTATGTATGTATATATATATAGTATATATATATATATATATATATATATATATATATATATATATATATATATATATATATATATATATATATATATATAAATTCAAATATGTTATTAAAGAAATGGTATAATATTTATCGCAATAAACCAACAATATTGGAAACATTGATTGTCAGTCAATCACACGCTACCTATGTATGAGTGTGCATATATGTGCGCATGTAGGTGCCTGCTCATGTACACAAGCAAACATTTTCCATGGAAAATGGGCGGAAAAAAGCAAGCACTCATTAATAAAAGAGTATGATTTGCTATTGGGTTTCCTGCAAGAGGAGGAATGCTCTTCACTTTAATCTCTGAATCTATTTACTTTCTACGATACCTTTGAAGTCTTTCATTTCTGTTGTCTTAAAAGTCAGGAGACTTCAAAGGTGGATTCTTTTGTATTTCCTCCTTTTTTTTACTATTCTAGGATGGAAAATTAACCTTTTTTTAGGTTCTCATGTAGGCTGAGAAACTGTTCTCATTATTCTTTTATATATCGCAGATGTTCTGTGCTCAGTAACACTCCTTAACCCGATGTTGAGCATGTGGATTTCATTATTATGTATAATAAATGTACATAATAAATCTCACAGAATAACAAAATTTATCAAAACAAGTGTGAGGTATCAACAATTAAACAAGAAATATACTCCAGCAAAAGGTCATCACTCCATCAAACAACTTTAACTGTTTCCCTGGTCTTAATTCACTTCAACAAAACTAAAGGAACAAAACATGTTCATAACTTTGCCTTATCCACACAATTAGTCCTATTCACTGGTGGTCAATAAATGAAACACTGTTTTTAAAAATTTTAAATACAAAAATTTATTTTTAAATTCAAAATTTATAACTAGAACTCACAATCTGAAAAATTTAATATTACTTGAAAACAACACAAAATTTTATTAATTCTTGAGTTAAATTACAAAGGTTAATTTATGAAGAAACTGAATCAATCAAGTAAAATTTAAACTATCAAGAATTGCTCAAGATCTGAAAAGAAAATCTTAGTAAATGAAAATTAAATCAAGTATGCAATGTTTAATTATTAAGACATCCTTGAATTGCTAAGTAAATAAATGTTAAATCACCACTATATAAAATGTGAAAAATTAAAAGATTGCAAACAACAAGAATACACAAAAATGCACAAAAGATTTACCAAAAACAATTTCACAAAGGCAAAAATCCCTTAATACACCTTATTATACCATGGTAATAATAAGTAAAGTTCACTTTACCTTACACAAGCTAGTGAAAACTTTCGCAAAATCGCCCGAAATGCAGCTGCTCAAGATTCACAAAACACTTTTTTGTTAGGTGCTGTTACGAATATACACACTTGTTACCAATACTATCAGATCTCAAAAGCTAAGAATAATATCAACTACCACACAAATACTTTATGTTGATAACTTCTCTCTTTTGAAGAGAGAGAGAGAGAGAGAGAGAGAGAGAGAGAGAGAGAGAGAGAGAGAGAGAGAGAGAGAGAGACAGAGAGAGAGAGAGACAGAGAGAGAGAGAGAGAGAGAAACACAAAAGGTCTCTAAAATCAGAATGAGAAAACTTTAGGATTCCAGTTACAAGTAAAACAATCAGATGACATCATTAAGGCATTTTGGGAATGAAATACAACAGAAAACTCTAGAAAAGGAAGATGACTTCACTTCCAGAGCAAAACGTTTTGAACTGCAATCTTACAAAACATGACGTAATGGATCGAGACATGTGCTTTTACTCTCAAAAAGGCGTAAGTGACTCGAACAGAAAATCATATGGGACTCAATTAGAACAATACATGATCAGAGCAATGTAATCTTAAACATGACACAATTGCCATGTGCTTCGATGTAATGACTTGCTCATATTTCTCAAAAAGGTACACGTCTTGACAAAAAAATCATATGGGACAAAGCTTTTAACGAAATCTTAACATAAATCGACTGTTATCTCTCGCTTGTCAATGAGTTATCTTTCGCGATGACAATCGAAGCAAAACAAAGCATTTGCAGATCACACACATGTATTGCTGATATATTACTTTACTATTAAAAAGTATTATTAATTCTAAATCAAGCTGTTAATTTATCTAAATCACTAACTCTTCTGAGATCAGACATTACACTACATATGATATTTCAACCACTATCATCACTGGACAGAATACATTATAACTAGAACAGTAAATATATCAAAATCACGGAATGATATACATATTGCAAGGCAATATCGTGAGAATAAACATATATATATATATACATACATACATGTACTGGGTGTTTCGAAACTAGAGGCCCCCCTCCACAGAACAAATGAAAAGTTAAGAAACTTTCTGCTATAGCCTATCTCCAAGTACATTATTTTAAGTTTCTATTAAGCTATTTTTCATTTTACATTTCTTGTATTTTCAGACTGAGTGACGGAGTTAGATACAGTCATGGCTAATGACTCAGAGGAAATCAGATGGACTGACCAAATCCGGGCTATAACCTTCAGAGAGGCCTGAGATGCTGGCGCATCCTTCATTTCACGTTCCTGGATAGCTGAATACATTAAAAGAGATGAATTCCTTGTTAAAAGAAACTGGAACAAAAGTCCATACGACTGTCATTGTGAAAAGAGTGAGAAGCTTGGAAGGCCTCAAGTCCTTTCACAGGAGTCAAAAGACATCATAGCTGAGGCAGTTGGTAGACCAAGAAAGTCTTTACATAAATTGGCATTTGGACTAGAAACAAAAAGGGGAAGAAGAGAAGTTATAGTGCTGTATATCATAAGTTGAAAAAATCTGGTATCAAGCCATTTCATGTTATCAGCAAGCCCAACATCACTCCGCAACAGAAAGAAGACCGTGCATGGTTTTGTGATTCATTTCTTAAAGATTGGGATGAAGCTGACTTTCTCCATGTTGCCGCATCAGATGAATTCTTCATTTACACAGTCAGGAAGCCAAATCATAAAAATGACATCATTTGGGCTGCAAAGTTGGATGATATCAGCGATGACGTGCACAATCGCCAAGTTGTGAAATTTTCTGAATGTTTGGAAATATTTCTCTGTTTCACAGCCAAATGATTAATGTGGATCATCAAAGAAAAAGGACAGTCATGGAATGGCAAATACTTCAGAGAAACTGTCCTTACGGGTGGAGTATTTCCTTTCATCAAAGATTCTGAAAATGTGTTATCTGTTGAAGAAGTCACATTTCTGCATAATAGGGCACCATGTTTCAAAGCTCTTCAGACACAGGAGCTGCTTCAAAACAGAGGTATCGATTTCTTCTCGTCAAGTGAATTTCCAGGTAGCTCCCCCAACCTTAATGTGGGTGAAAACATTGGTAGTATCTTAAAGGATCGTGTTGAAGCACGCACAGTGAACTATGATGGTATACCAAGCCCCAACGACCTGTGAAGAGAGGTGACCGAAGTGCTCAGGGAAATGGAGTTCGAGTCTCAGCTTTTTTGCAATTTGCTGAAATCATACCCCTCAAGAAAGCAGGCTGTGGTACAGGCAGATGGAGGCCACACAAAATATTAAATACTCAGAGAGAAACTTATATAAATAACTGTTCTGAATTACTTTTGTTTTCGTCCATATCAATTTTAGTTTATGCTGTAGAGGGGGCTCTAATTTCATATAACACCCTGTGTATATATATATATATATATATATATATATATATATATATATATATATATATATATATATATATATATATATATATATATATATATATATATATATATATATATATATATATATATATATATATATATATATATATATATATATATATGTATATACATTCATACATATACATATATACAGTATATACATATACCTAATCAATTCATTATACATATATATATATATATATATATATATATATATATATATATATATATATATATATATATATATATATATATATATATATATATATATATATATATATATATATTTCATACATATACATATATATATATATATACACATGACTAATCGAATTCACTATACCTTGTGAGAAATAGACTACACCCAAAGGAAATTATAACTGATAAGTTCTGTGCTGGTCAGGATTCAAACCATAACCTGGTTTAGAAACAATTATCCAATCGACTCTGCCATACCTTCATTTGTCAAAATAAAGTTCTGTGCTTGGAATCGTTATCATTCCATTTCTACTATGATAACTGGTTGGTAAGTTTGTAGCACTTGGCTGATTATGAATTTCTGTCAGGTGATCATTAGTTTAACTTTGAATAGTAATTTGATTGATGGTGGCTGTTCAGTGGTTCATATATTTTGAACCTTTGTCTTAGGACAATAGTCAGGGTCACGTTTGCTGCAATAAACCTGACCTTTTCAATGGAGTCTGATAGTGTAGGTGTCCTGAGGGCTTGGTCCTTATGTTAATGGGCTGACATCCATATCATCTTCATCAGTGCCAGTAAATGTTGTTGATGTAGGGGTTTACGTGCATTGACAGGGAGTGAAAATACCAACCAAGCTGTTTTGAGGTGTTTCTTTCAGATGGAAAGATTGGAAGCTGATAGTTTGGTGAATGGGAAGGAAAGGGTAAAAGCAGGCCTAAGAACTTTTTGGTTTAAAGCAGTGAAGATATATATATATATATATATATATATATATATATATATATATATATATATATATATATATATATATATATATATATATATATTGGTTTAAAGAAGATATATATATATATATATATATATATATATATATATATATATATATATATATATATATTGGTTTAAAGCAGTGAAGATATATATATACATATATATATATATATATATATTAACTTATTTATAAAATTCGGCCCTTAAGTCTGTTAGCTAGGAAATCAAATTTAATGGTGGCTGGAGGAGACTCCACTAAGGTGGGGTGAACTTATGTAGGCCTACCCCCATATCACCTGATTTGGGAGACCATACTAACCTCTTAGCCCCAGCATCATACGATTTTTGGGGGTAGAAAGCCGTTAGGGAAAAAAAGACCAGTCAGGGCTGTAACAGGGTGCTATGCTGAGGCTTAAGAGACTTAGCTATAAGGCCTATCCCTCTTCGAACTATGTGCTGGCTGTTAATTGCTTCTTCCAGATCAACCAATGTCCTTTGTGCTCAGTTTTAGAAAACGCTTGAGACGCCTCGAGCCCTGCCTGCATGCACTCCGTCACAGGCTGCCAAAGCATCCATTAGGTGCGGTCTCCCTTTCCCTTCAAAGTGGCAAAGTTCAAGACTTCTGCAGCCAAAATCCGTCTTTTGCAAGTGAGCTCCGTGCACAGATGAAATAAGAATCCTGTTATCTGGCTCTTCGAACGGTCTGCCCCAGCCTTGTGAACCAAAATGGCCTTAGACGTTTAACTGCCATCTTGCCACAGGTGCGAGTCTTCTGATTCAGCAGTCCAGGGGCGCTAGGAACAGTTCCCCCCTTTTAAATCCAGTTGCGTGAACTACCCAGCTCAGTAAACCAGTTTCAACTGGGCTGTAGCCCTTTCAGATTCAGTTATTTGCTACGCATTGTCTAACTGTTATTGCACATTGTATGGGCTTGCTTGCTGCTCAGTCAGCCCTTTCATATTAATATCCTGATTGCTCCATTTGTAAATGGCTGGTTAATTTAACAATGCGACCTCCACTTCTCTGTTTACTTAGATGTGATATCAAGATGAGTCACTTTATTCATTACATTTATCTTTTATATTCTGAGCACTATGTGTTGGCCCTTAAGGCAGTGACAAAAAATCCATTATCATTCTTCCGACTGGCCTCAGAATATAACACTGGCAATCTTGCCATTGATCCTAGTCAACTGGTAACACCAGCTTCGCTATTGCTAGACTAGGAAGGAAGACAAACCTAGGAATGATAGAATTCATAAATAATTTAATTCCATTATTCACAAGGCAAAAATATGAGGGTGACAGAACTGAAGCTAAAGATAACAAGATAGGGTCATTATTATTGTTGTAAAATTAAGGATACGTTAGGAAAAGATAGGGAAGAAGTGTTTTAAAAAGAAGTGATTAGCAGAGCAAATCTCTTAGTTAGAATATCATCATAAGGATGAAGGTAAGAGCACAAATGTTCTTAAGTTAGCAATGCTGAAATTTCACGTCATGATAAGAATAGCAGCTGCATTGTGATGCCAGAAGACTGATAGTTAGGAATTAGGAAATACTTTGCCAGGGATTTATTGCACGTGTTAGCCGTGAACAGGTAGCTAAGTGTGTTGTTCGAAAACAGTTACGGCAGAGGAAGTGTACAATTCCTGTGTCAGTGAAGTGTAGTTCGAAAATTCGTGTTGTTAAAGCACATGACAACCTCTAGTAGCTCAGCCCTCTAGCAGCTTGCGCATGTGCCTCCCAGCGTCTCAATCCCACAACTCAACGACCGTCATATCCAGATCAAATTTACATTTAAGGTTTTAAGTAAAGTAAAGGCATTATATATGTTTTAAGTTAAATAATTCAATTCTGCATATCAGCACCAATAATTCAGTCAGAAAAGTTGAGTGTTCTTTTCTTAAATTGTAAATCATCGATTGTTTCTCCCCCACACACCCAGTTCCACTTCCCATCATTCACTCGCTGAACGAAATTCCATTTTTTTCGCCACTAATGTAAAACCTAACGAAATATCTTGATAGTAATTTAAAAAACCTTTCCACCATATAACTTGTCATGACGGGAGCTAGGTATTAAATTACATAAATACCAAACGTACATTAAAAAAAGTAACTTAGTGTAATTTTTCATAACGTAATTCATCATAAGAAGAAATTAGAAAAAATCAAAACACACAACAAATACATTCCCATACAAATACGTTCTCAGAGAGAGATAGAAAGAACTCTAATATTGTTCCATCATAACAAGTAGAATACTAAAATCAGTTAATGAGTATTGGAAAATAAACCCACTAATTCATAAAGCCAAGTACAATATTTTTTTTTTATTTTTTATCCAAAACTCTGATCTTTTTAGATTCCCCATCAACTCTTCCATTTACTCATTCACACATGGTGCACGAATTTACATACATGCCTGTGTTCATTGAATTGTCTCCCATATCTATTTTCACGTTAAGTACTTCAGCCAGTGGGGTGAACTCTCGTGTGTTGCACAGAGAGAACGTACAACCATTTAATAACAGTTATCAACTGTCGTGCACGAGTGGGTTTCTATTATCCAAGACTTGTGTATACCGCGCCAGCACCAAATCACACATTGAGTGCACACCCCAAAACCTTCCTTTCCTTATGTCAGGAAGCAGCCACTAGTTCTTAAGACTAGCCACCCATGAGTGCAAGCCCAAGGGTTTCCCTTTCCACAGTGCCACTAATCTGAGGCACTGCGAACAACTTAAGTTACTGAAGCGCTTACCTTTATACTTTCCCTTTTACTCATTACTCACATTCTGCCTCAGGCAGAGTGTCATTTCCTTCAGTGCAGTTTGGTTGCACTGTCTCTTAGTGATGTTCCCCGGAACACACCGGCACCCTAGTGCCACCAGGAGATAGTTCTCACATATAAGCCACTGCACCTGTACCTGAGATACAGAGTGCCAACAACAGTGTATCTGCCCATAAGGACCTTTTGCTCCTTCAGGATCACTTCCACTTTACCAGTGTATCCGCCCAAAGGATCATTATTCCTTCAGGATCGCTCCATCAGTGTGACCTTCGCACGGCACACCCAACCACAGTGCCACCTTATTGAAAGGGTGTCACACCACTGAAGTTCCACCCAAATCTGAGGGACACTTCCTCACTTCCCAAGTACGTCCAGTCAACCCAATTTGACGCCCTTACCTACCAGAGCCATGGCGGCAGACAATTACAGAGCCTTCATGGATCTGGGGAAGGAGGCAGGTCTCACGGGACCAGAACTCACCAAGTGGGTCAAGGAACAGCTGGATGGCTTGGCCAAGCAAGAGAAGGAAGAAAGACTGGAACAGCGGAATTATGAAGCCGAACAGAGGAGGCATGAAGAACAGAGGCGGCTGGAAGAAGCCAGAGAAGAATGGAGACGACTGCATGAATTAGCTCTCAAAGAAAAGGAGCTCGAGCTGGAGAAGGCAAGAAAGGAAAATGCTGAAGCTATGGTGATCCAACAAGGCTCCAACCTCACACCTGCTGCACCAAGTGCACCGATCTCAAGCATTAATTCCCTAGTCCCCAATTGGACTGAAGAAGAGCCAGAAGCATGGTTGGAGGAAGTAGAGGTGCTCCTTGAAAATTACAACACCACCAAGACAGAGAGGGTTTAGTGCTTGCCAAGCACATGGAAGGAAAAGCTAAGGCAGCCCTCCGCTCACTGGAGAAGAGTCAAAGAGGCGGCATGGTCGAAGCTCAAAGGGCCATCACAAAAGCCTACGAAATAACCCTGGAGAAATGGAGACAGCGGTTCTGAGGTCTTGCCAAGGAAGTCGGCTGGTCCTGGACAGAATGGGCCTGTCACAAGACCCAGTCTGGTATCCATTGGTTCGACTCCCTGTCATACAATACCTTCGAGGACTTATTCAATCAGACCATGCTGGAGGATCTTTTCCAATGTGTGCCTGGGCCCCTTGCTGTGTATCTCAGTGATAAGCAGCCCACCAAACTAGTGGAAGCCTGCCACATGACCGATTCATGGAAAACTTACCACAAGTCCCACAGCACATCTCACCGATGCGTAGTGCCACCCGGTTACCTCTCAGGCTTGACTCACCCGAAGAATGGACTGCCTAGCAAGCCTACGTACACCCGCTGTAAGATGTTGGGGCACACTGAATCTGATTGCCACTACAAGTCGGGCAACAATAGGCAGCCTACTACTAACAACCAAAACTCCTCTTCCTCTGCGTCCACTCAATCGGTCACCACAGGGAAATCAGCCCATTCAAAGGAACCCTGCCCAGGCTGTGGAACTCCAAGGCACTATATTGCCAGATATCCTGGTTGCCCAAAGCATATCCCCTTAACAAGCACATCAACCTGATTAGCACCACATCCTCTGTGGCTGTGCCACCAAATATATCTCATCCAGAGCGGGTGTGGACTCAGTCCGTCTCAGTGGCACCCCTGGATAGCTCTAGCTTACCAGTGAACCTGCCGGTTACGGCAGACACTGGCTCAGATATCAGCCTGATTGAACAGGCCCAAGTGCCAGCCTGTGCCACTGTTGATGACAAGGACAGGTGGATGATGACTTGGATAGAGGAGCAGACCAAGACCATTCCCACAGTCGAACTTCAGGTGACCACCCCTTGGGGCACGCAACCTCACTGCTTTGGCGTGGTGAATAAAATCAGGCACGGAGTGGCGTTCCTGTTGGGACGAGACCTCCTCTGGGGATGTCCTTCCCCAGGACACCGCCATCGTGACAGGTGTACCACCGTCAGCTCTACCTTTCGCTCACCAAGGTGTTCGACAGAAGGGGCACTTCTGTGCAACTCCAGGCCCAATCCTCGATCCTCACAAAAGGATGGCCACCCAAAGTTTCCTACCTCACCATGGAGGGAAATTGCCAGGTACCACTGCAAGACCTGTAATGTAACAGGGCACTCCGCGAATTGGGTGCGAGGTCCCCTAGCAAGCAAAATGCAGCGGAAACCACACCCAGAACAATTTCAAGAGGCTCTGCCTCCCACCTAAGACAGCAATCTCTGTCTCACACTACCTCAGGTACACCAAGGGGTTTTGCACCCCCGGGTCCCTTGTCAGCCACACCTGACTCCAACTCTCTACCAGTGCCACTTGAGAGCCCTGAACAGTGCCAAGCTCCGCCTATCTCAGATGTAGCACCTCTACTAACCTTAACCTCTGTGTCTGGCCCCAAATTAGTGCCAGTGCCATATCCAGATCATGTCAAAGATCCTCCTACAGGAGATCCTCCAAACCTCACTGAACTGATCACTGCAAATTGTGAGCCTCCGACCCCTGACATTTCTTCTCAATCACTTTTGTCTGCCGAGGATGAACTTCTGGCAGACCTTAACGCTACACCTTCTCTGGTCGACCAGGAACTGTCCAGCTGGGATGCAGACACTGGTTCTACCCTTACAACGGTTGTCGCAGCAGCTGAAGTAGGGAGCCTCCCTGTAGCTCCTAGGGCTACCTCTGATCCTGCTCCTGACAGCACTTCTGGCCTTTCCCCAGAGTCAGTGCACTCGTCACCTCCTAGGAATGGCGTAGCCAATCCTAAGAGGAACCCGGAGGAGAAGAAGAAGAAGGGGCGGAAGAGATCCAATTAACCAATAAGAGCCACAAGCTCTCCTTGGCACTCTTGTCCCATTGGCACAGTGCCATTTCCATCTCAGAGTGATCCTGGCACCTGCCCAGAGGGGGTGGCCCGCATGATCTCTGCCCAAGTAGACTAACATCTAACACCCTAGGCATCTTGCAGTACTAGCCTTGTTAATAACCTTATGATGCAACTATCCAATACTCAAGCTGGTACACCCCCTGGCCACTTACCATAATTAACCCTTCAGGTTGCTCATGTCCAAAATTATTGCGTGTGCTATGCCATAAGGAATTGCGTAATCCATAATTAATTGCACTTAGTTAGGTCAGTGACATTTAATTTAGGGACAGGGCCATAAGATAGTAGACCATGTCAACAAGACACATTTACCATGTACCCGTTGCCTAGGAGTAGAGTTCTCCTGTCATCAGAGACAGCCAATAGAAGTCTGTAGATACCTTTGCACTGGTGTTAGGATCTGCTGTAGTAAGTAAGTTAGCAAAACCAGTATCTCCTCTTAGCAGTTAGGTAAGTCCTTGTAGCTAGCTGCAGTGCAAAAGCACACCTCATTTATGGAAGCTAACTGACTGGTCGATACGAATAACTTACTTAGCCAAGGGCTTCATGCCCGAAAGGGAGTGAATGCCTTTTTAAAGGGGGGAGCTTTCACGTATTTATAAAATTCGCCCCTTCAGTCTGTTAGCTAGGAAATCAAATTTAATGGCGGCTGAGGGAGACTCCACTAAGGGGGTGAACTTATAGGCCTACCCCCATATCACCTGATTTGGGGGACCATACTAACCTCTTAGCCCAAGCATTGTACGATTTTTGGGGGGGGGTAGAAAGCCGTTAGGGAAAAAAAGACCAGTCAGTGCCATAATTGGGCTGCTATGCTGACCCTTAAGAAACTTGGCTATAAGGCCTATTCCTCTTCGAATTGTGTGCTGGCTGTTAATTGCTTCTTCCAGATCAACCAATGTCCTTTGCGCTCAGCTTTAGAAAACGCTTGAGACACCTCGCGCCCTGCCTGCACGCACTCTGTCACAGGCCGCCAAAGCATCCAGTAAGTGCGGTTTCCTTCTCCATTCAAACTGGCAAAGTTCGAGACTTCTGCAGCCAAAATTCGCCTTTTCCAAGCGAGCTCCATGCACAGGTGAAATAAGAAACCTGTTATCTGTCTCTTCGAGTGGTCTGCCCCTGCTTTGTGAACCAAAATAGCCTTAGACGTTTAACTGCCATCTTGCCACGGGCGTGAGTCTTCTGATTCAGCAGTCCAGGGGCACTAGACACAGTTCCCCCCTTCTAAATTCTGTTGCACAAACTACCCAACTCAGTAAACCAGTTTAAAATGCCCTGTAGCCCTTTCAGATTCAGTTATTTGCTAAACATTGTCTAACTGTTATTGCACATTGTATTCAGTTATTTGCTACGCATTGTCCAACTCTTATTGCACATTGTATGTGCTCGCTTGCTGCTTGGCCAGCCCTTTTATATTAATTTTCTTGATTGCTCCGATTGTAAATATATTCATTTTAAAGTATAGACAGGTTAATTTAAGAAGGCATCCTCCACTTCTCTGTTTACTTAGATGTGATATCAAGGTAAGTCAGTTTATTCATTACATGTATTGCTTATATTCTGAGTGCTATGTGTTGGCCCTTAAGGCAGTGACAAAAATCCATTTTCATTCTTCAACTGGCATCAGAATATATATATATACTGCCACTGCAAATAGAAATCAGACCTAACCCATAAGAATCCACTGTTTAGATGTCCGAAATCTATTTGCATTTCCCGCCCTATGGTTTGAGCTAGAGTTGGCTGGTGATATCTGGCAACTCTCCTGTGCTAGTGTGTGTGGGAGGTGTGTGCCTCAGGACTCGGTGCTGACCCAGACAGCAAACTGAAAGGTTATTGCTCTGATTTGCTCTGCCCCCAAGATCCCAGTATTTGGACTGGAGCACTTCTTGCCTTATAATTCTTTATATATTCCCTAAATATGGGTCATGCACACATGAATAAGGAGGAGAAGGCTCGCATATTAGCCTGGAGGCAAGAAAAAGTGCCTATTAAAGAAATCTGTAGATGTACTGGCCGAGCAAAGTCAACCGTAATGTTGCTGCTGGCTGCCGCTCGTGCCCTACCACCCAACGTCGTTCCCCCAAGAAAACCTTATCCTGGATGCCCACGGAAGACTTCCAAGGCCACTGATCATCTTCTTGTGAGAGAACTACGTAAAAACCCTTGTCTTACAGCTTCTCAGCTAAAAACAAGTCACCCAATCCTCTTAAAAGATGTATCAATCCGCTGCATCCAACACCATCTCCAGAAGGACCTCCAGCTGCCCATCCGCCGTGCTGCATGCAAACCTCTTCTGACAGATCGTATGAAGAAAGCTCGACTGAATTTCGCCAAGAAATACATCCACTGGACAGCTGGTGACTGGAGGAAGGTCATGTGGGCAGATGAATTACCATTCCAGTGTATTCAGGGCCGTTCTACCACAGTAAGACGGCCATCTTCAGTCAGCAGATTCGACCCTGCCAACACAGTTGCGACTGTCAAGCACCCAGAATCTGTCATGATTTGGGGATGTTTCAGTGGTTTAAGAGGTCGTGGAGGATTGTACTTCCTCCCAAAAAATGTTACAATGAATTCTGACCGCTACATTCAAGTTCTTGAAGATCACCTCCTGCCTTCATATGAGACTCACGGCTGCACTGTCTTCATGCACGATGGTGCTCCACGTCATAAGGCCAAGAAAGTTACCAAGTGGCTCACTGATCACAATATTGAGGTCTTCCAGTGGCCTGGTAACAGTCCTGACCTCAACCCAATCGAAAATGGATGGAATGTCATGAAAAAGAAGCTTCAGTCGTGCAACACATCATCCCTCATGCGTCTGCAACAAGAAATCACCACAATCTGGGAGAATGAAATGTCTTTGCAATACTTCCAGAAACTGGCTGACAGCATGCCTAAACGACTCAGACTTGTTCTTAAAGCCAAGGGGAATATGACTAAATATTAAAATAGGTGCTACTATTCTCTATTATATTTGTTTTATTTATTTCCTTGATGATAACCATGTTTATGCTACCAGTTGCCAAGTAGGTCCGATTTCTATTTGCGGTGACTGTATATATATATATATATATATATATATATATATATATATATATATATATATATATATATATATATATATATATATATATATATATATATATATATATATATATATATATATATATATATATACTGTATGTATACATACATACATACACGTGTGTGTGTGTGTGTGTGCATATTTTGTGTGAATCTTCCCCAAGTCCTTTCCACATCCTCTTTATCACCTTGATCCGCCTTACTCACGTATTTTCCTCCTCTTTATTCTTTTCCTTTCATTTATATTTGTGAATCCTATTTTTCCATATTCCCTCGGGGCTTTTCATCAACTCTCTCTGTGTCCTTTCCAGTCCTCCCATCGAGGGTCTGTTTGTAACCCGATCTCTCAAAAAATTCCAGCCTCATTAAGTTCTTCCTTTGAATGGGTTGGTCACTGTGTGTGATCCCAGGCAGGACCTACAGCAGCTATTCAGTAAGATTCCACTGCGATTTTTCTAATAACTATTTGCATGCTCATTTTACCTTATTTTACTTTTGTTCTCTTTCAACTAAATTCCTTATTCCAAAGATAACGCACTTAGAATTTGCAAATAAATTTCCACATTATATGTATGCGTTTTTCTCTGATCTATACTTTGTATACTTGTCTTCCAGTGGCAATATTATCAGTGTATCTCCTTCGGTGTTTTTTCTCTCTCGATACTTTCATTTTCATTTTAAGCAGATGCTTTTGAATTTACTTATTCGTTTTGAATGTTCTTTGATTTTTTTTTCATTTTTTACATGCTTAAATTATTTCTATTTAGAAAACTGGAAAATAAAGTAAGACATATGATAAAAGAACCATTGTTCACAAAGTACATTACTGTTGTATAGTAGATTATGTCAAGAGACTGTTTTTATTTTTGCAATCTACTTACAATATATAAGACGGAAGTGGTCTGTAATTGTTCTTCAAACAGCGATATATGTTTATGAATTTCTGTTATACTGATATCCTTGGCTGCCTTTCCGTCTGCATGTGTCACTCCCCTCCTCCTTCCCCCTCTCCTTCCCTTTCCCTTCCCACCCCCCTCCCCTACCCCTTCCCCCTAAACTTCCCTAATGCAGGTGGTTCATATTTACCACAAGGTTAAATAAACACTTCGTAAATTCTAAAGGTCAAGCAAGTCATATTTATAAGACGTCTTCACTACTCCAGGATCCTTTGAAGTCGTCTTCAGCTCCTGAAGCATTCCTGGAGAAACGACCATTGGTTTATAACGTCTTCTTGAAGTCTTAAAGACCCCAGGATCATGTGAAGTAGTCTTCAGCTGGAGAACCATCCATTAGAGTACAACGTCTTCACAGCTCCAGGACCCTATGAAGCCGTCTTCAGCTCGCGAATCTCGATGTGTGCATTCAAACAAACGTTATACAACTTCAATATTAATTACATCAGAACTTTCACAAGAAACCAGCAAATATGAGCGATAGTGAGCATCTGCTAGTATGAAATTAGATTCAAAGGTATAAATTATGGTAACACACTTGTGCACAAGTAAAAACACATACACAGACACATAATTATACATATAAAAGTGAATGCTTGTCTATTTGTTTGTCCACTATAGAAATCCGAACAGCCTGACAGACCCAGACCAAATTGTGACAGACATACAAACACAGACAAAACAAATGAAATTTTCGTTTTTACATCACCTTTTCCTTCAGTTTTCTGGGTTTATTCTCATTTTTCACCTAACACTCCACCTTTTTTTCCCCTGTGCTGCCAGATGTATGGTTACCCTATACAATAAATCCAAATCCCAATAACATCAATTTTTGACCAGAATTTACGTGAAATTTTATCATTATTTATGAGAATTATTAATATAATTGTTCATTACCTCAATAAAATCAACACTGAAAACATATAACAGTTTAAGTGTGGTTTACAATCCTCACCACAGAAAAAAAGTAACAGAACAAATGCCCCTTCATGAAAAAATAACTTGCAACGAAATTACCACCTTCTTTTTCAGTGTTCATTTTAAGCCAAACATAAGTTAATCATACCTTGCCAATAAAATACAAATTCTTAAGTACCCTGTGGTATTACTCTCATCATATCTAACCACTTAATCGACAAAAAAAAAAAACTTTGTAGTTACGGCCACAACTTCGGAGATCAAGAAATAATTCATCGACGAGACGAAACAAATCCATCTCCATCTGCGCACGCGTATTGGCAGACTAAATGCTTCTGTGATAAAAAAAACTCCCTCATTAAAAAATTATTCGTGACGAAAATACCAATTTTTTTTCAGTGTTCATCTTAAGCCAAACGTATCTTAATTATAGCTTGCCAATAAAATACAAATTCTTATGTACCTTGAGGTATTACCATCATCATATCTAACTACTTAATCCGCTAAAAAAATCACCATTTATCAATAGTTTCTATATTAGACCATTCAGACTTCGGCCTACACTTTCCCTCAGAAACGTCAAAGAAAAATGAAACGCGTTCGTTAACATGTGCAGGAAACTGAAAAGAGTTGCAGCTCTTATTATGGTGTCTAAAATTATAATTGTGATAATAATTTAATATTTATATAGCCAATACACACTGTCTTCAGTGGCTGCTGGCTAAGACTGACGTCAATGTGTACGATATTTCCTTTTTAGTTTTCTGTAAAAGAAAACTATTGTGCCGGCTTTGTCTGTACGTCCACACTTTTTTCTGTCCACACTTTTTCTGTCCACCCTCACTACTTAAAAACTACTGAGGCTAGAGGGCTACAAACCGAAATGTTGATCACCCACACCCCAATCATCAAACATATCAAACTGCAGACCTCTAGCCTCAGCAGTTTTTATTTTATTTAAGGTTAAAGTTAGCTATAATCATACTTCTGTCAACGGTATAGGATTGGCCACCACCGGGCCATGGTTAAAGACTCATGAGCCATCGGCTCATACTGCATTGTACCGAGACCACTGAAAGACAGATCTATTTTCGGTGGCCTTGGTTATATGCTGCAGCGGCTGTACCGAAAACTCGATTGCGCCAAGGAAACTTTGGCTTGTATTTTACTTGTTTTTTATTCGTTCAAATGCGAATTTTCTCATAAATTCGTTCGTTTCTTCTTCGTTTTTACCTTCGGAATTCGTTATAGCGACTGCTTCATGATGTTATGGTGACGTATTCCTTATAAAATCTGTTTAAATGAGGTCTGAAATTAATAATCATGTAGTTACGCAATACCGACACCACACACACCAACTTCACCATACTACCTCTACCAAACGTTCTCTCCCTCTCTCTCCTCTCCCGGCCCCCCCCCCTCTCTCTCTCTCTCTCTCTCTCTCTCTCTCTCTCTCTCTCTCTCTCTCTCTCTCTCTCTCTCTCTCTCTCTCTCAAGGCATCACTCAAACAACAACTTGGAGCGCAATTTATCTATGAGGTTTTTAACTACTGCAAGTAAATTCATGTTTACAATCTCTTTCTCTCTCTCTCTCTCTCTCATCTCTCTTTCTCATTTACAAATTCGTTTTATGAATGGGTTTAAACACCAAGTCATACTAGAAAAAAACCAAGAATGTTTGCCACTGCAAGTCAATCATTTTCTCTCTCTCTCTCTCTTTCACTATTTTAACCAGATAAGTGCCAGGATATATGTATGTATGTATATATCATGTTTATTTAAAGTAATGAATTCAAGACAGAATTATTAACCCTTTAAAGTCCACCCTAGGTTTTATGGGAAATTTCAAAAAACCCTCTTAGTATGTGATAGTATATCAAAATACAAGATCAAATCATTCTTGTGCATTTTTTGAAATCTTGCAAAACTTGGCAAATAATTGCATTCAATGAAGTATCCCGTACGGATGCCTCGGTCGAGCTCCGACGGACCACGCTCATCCCATACGGGACACTTCGGACCATAACGGTAAACTTTTTCCCGATAATACCACTCTTTATATACTCACCTTTTGACCAATTTCCATGATGAATTTATTGTGTTTGACATTAATATGACTTGCTACTGTGTTTATTATGAATTTTTTTCTGTATTTTTCCCTCTATTGATGTATAAAAGATACCCTGGGATAGTTGAATACTTTATTTTACAAAAATAAAAAAATATATAAGTAATACTGGCAGTGAAATGTGTTAGTAATTATAATTTACAGCTAAGACTTACATAGGTTAGCATAAAAATAGACAATAACAAACTTACAAGACTTCCACAACATACAAACTTACACAAAATATATACAATATTTACAAAAGTTATGCCTTGTGGAAGAGTGCAAAACAGTTCCTTGCATCAGTCAGACACAGTGCCACTTTACAGTCCTCACACACCCACCGGGACCTGTGGATGTGGCCCTTACAGGAACAAAACTTACAGGTCTGCCTAGCCTTGACATACAAAGGCATATGCAGTTTAGTGGCATCC
Organism: Macrobrachium rosenbergii; assembly: GCF_040412425.1. Taxonomy (NCBI): domain Eukaryota; kingdom Metazoa; phylum Arthropoda; class Malacostraca; order Decapoda; family Palaemonidae; genus Macrobrachium; species Macrobrachium rosenbergii. The sequence continues at coordinate 70,703,538 of NC_089781.1, read as the reverse complement.
TGACGTTCTGCAACGGCAGGCACAACAGCTCGCTGGCCCCTCTTCGGTGAAGGGACATCTCGCTGAGTAAGGGAAACCCTGGTGACTCTGGTGGGGTTGACCTTGTAAGACCTCAGTGCCAAGGCGATGGAGAGGCGGAAGTCCTTGAGGGGCATAGGGTTGGACTGCAATGCCAAACAGTCCCTCTTGTATAGAAGCCAGGCATTACATATTATGAGGTCCACAATGTATGCAAAGAGCCTCATATAGTACCTCTTTGCTTTGAAGGGGGTCTTGTAGAGGTGGGTCAGCATGTCACTTTTGTTGATGCCACCCATTCGGCTGTTGTACTTGGTGATGACATTTGGACAGGGTACACCAACCTTCTTCTTCTCCTCCCTGTTATACCGTTGAATGTCAGCAACAGGCTCCACACCGACATCAGTAGACAGCACAGTCACAATGTTGTTGTCCTTCCACCTAGCCACAAGGATCCCTTCAGAAGAGACGAAATCAAGTGTGCCCCTGGCTACTGTCTTCTTAGACATATCCTTCACAGTCATCAGAGGTGGAAGCCAACCCTATTTTCTCTTGCAGTGCCCACATACCGACACTGATACTGGGACCTCAGGTACTCAGCCAAGGATAAACTTGTGAAGTAATTGTCGGCATACACTGCAGTGGTCTTGGGGTTCTTGAGGGTCTTCACCAAGGCGACAACGAACTTGGAAGTGACTGGCATCTTCTCCTCCTCTTCAGACAGTGTGGTGTGGTGACTTGAAAATGTGGACTCTCCTTGGTACATGAGGATGTCATGTACAAATCCATCCACACTGGACCTGCAGAAGAGTTTGTAGCCCCACTTGTCTGGCTTCTTGGCTACATACTGGCGAAGGTTACCAGCTGTGGTCCCCTTGTATGCAACCATGACCTCGTCAATAGACTGTACAGGAGTTTCAGCAACCTTCAGGAACTCCTGGTGACCTTGCTGAAGATTGCACGAACCTTCAGGAACCTGTCCTTGACCCTGCTGCCAAGTCGTTGTCGGTGAAGTGGAGGTTAGACCGGATTGCCTTGAAGCAGTTCCTGGACATGCAGTCAGCAATCTGTGGAACCCTAGTGTGGACAGCCCAGTAGTCAACTATACTGGGCAATGGAACGAGCCCCATGAAAATGATGGCACCCATGAACACCTTGAGTTCAGCCTCCGTGATGTTGAAGTTCCCCCAACATCCTTCTGCCTGGAATACAGGTTTGTTTGATATACAATGTGTTCCGCCAGTTCATTTGTGAAGAACTGGAGGAAGTACTCCATTGGTGCCCTCAAATAACAAGGGCATTCATGAACATAATCAGGCAGGGCTGGTTACTGATGTCCTCTTTCTTCCACTGATGAGGCCGAGCTTTCTTGTTCCTGCTAGGGGCGGATGGTACATCAGCAGCACTATCTACCACATCTGGCATAGGTGTGGCACTGCAACAGGGACAGGACGGCCACCTGAAATAAGAAAAGAGTCACATTAGTAATACAGACAATAAATCATGATTGTGTTGTGTGTGTGGACAATGAGTGTGTTATTGTGTGTGTATGTGTGAGCGTGTGTGTATGTGTGTGCATGTGTGTATGAGTGTGTGCATGTGTGTGTGTGTATGTGTGTGTGTAGGCACTGTGTATAGTGAATAGAATGATATGTAATCCATCAACAATGAAAAGTTTCAAAAACACATGAAGGTATCTGTATGAGTGTGTGCATGTGTATGAGTGTGTTGGCTCTATGTATAATAACTAGAATGATATGTATAATAAATAGAATGATATGTAATCCATCAACAATGAAAAGTTTCAAAAACACATGAAGTTATGTGTATCTGTATGAGTGTGTGCATCTGTGTATGTATGAGTGTGAGCATGTGTATGAGTGTGTGCATGTGTATGAGTGTGTGCATGTGTATGAGTGTGTTGGCACTGTGTAAAATAAATAGTGTTGGCACTGTGTAAAATAAATAGAATGATATGTATAAATGATATGTAATCCATCAACAATGAAAAAATACATGATGTTGTTATGATACTAACCTCGTGAAGTAGTAGGCTGAAGAAATTCCGCGTCAGCCAGCTCGTCCTCATCAGGTTGGTATGTTGGGTCCTCACAGTCACTGTCTACCTCCACATCAACATCACTATCTTCGGCATCTTCTGGGGCTATCCATGCCGTGCGCACTTCCTCCCTGTGTTCCAAGGCAGCATTCCTTCGCCCATAAAACATATCACTCTAATCTGCAAAAAGTAAAAGCAATTAGCTTCTGAAAATTTTTTTTGAGGCGTCGCGTGTTGCGCCATACTTTTACCGTTACGGACAGAAGTAGCCCGTGCGGGATATATACTTATTACGGCTATGATTTCAAATACTAAATATTATCACATCACCTTGAAAACACTTCAGCATGAAGACACATCATTCAACAACAACCTATGAAAAAACTGTGTACTTACCATGATTACAACTGGGTGTGGGGATCCTTCGAACAATTTTAGCGTGACTGCACCCTATCACGTCATTCAAGAGACTGATGGCGATTCAAAAGCACACACGCCCCACCCCATGGACAGTGCTGTCTTCTGATTGGTTGATTTGAAGAGTTGGGAGGTGTGACAATAAGGTACCAGATAGTCAATTTCATACATGCATAAGCTTGTTGGCCACGAGTTTCCAAAAGTAGCCAATTTTAAGAGCCCGTACAGGACACTTGGTCGGTAAAGGTAATCAAAGGAAAGAAAAGTATTTTCAATGATAGTAAATATACTTTACAAGACAAAACAATTCAAAGGGGATGAAGGAAAACTTTTCTGAGTTCTTCAAAGTTCTTCCGGCAGCGGTCAACTAGTATTGGTATATATATATATATATATATATATATATATATATATATATATATATATATATATATACATACATATATATATATATATATATATATATATATATATATATATATATATATATATATATATATATATATATATATATATATATATATATATATATATATATATATATATATATATATATATATATATATATATATATATACACATATATATATATATATATATATATATATATGTATATATACATATATATACACATATATATATATGCGTGTGCATGTGTGTGCATATACACATACACATATTGTACAGGTATATAATTTATATAATTTGCTTCATTTCGCGCATATGCAAAATTTGGGTTTTATTAATATCTGAGGAAATGTTTTCATATAAGAATAAAAGAACATTGACACATTATGTCAGAATTGTTATAGTTATGATTATGAGAGTGATTTTATATGCGCATTACTTATTTTTCTGTCTACTTCACAAAAATCCACTTATTTGAAATATATAAGCAGCAGAGACCGGCATATGACTGATATGAATCTAATGGAGATGAATTACTTACCCAAACATTGATTACTGGGAAAAGAGGATCGCTAAGTTTCACTCCTATGATTTACGTCATTCATTTTCAGAGCCCATACTGTCTAACCTACAACCACTAATTGCTGTAGTTCATTTCATGTAATTTTTATTGTTTAAGCTTCAAGAACTCTTGAACTGAGAACTGGTCATGTTGCTTCCACGGTAGAAAATTAAGTAATAAAGGGTAAGTGAAATCTTTTAACAATTTCAGCGTCCTGAGTGATTTATTTTACCTGATCATCACATACTCCCTGCAATATTACATATAGCCGCGTATCCTGAAATGAAATCTGTAATACCATCAAAAGTCATGATAAAAAAATAATAAATGGAAAGTTAGAAGATACAGAAGACCGGCGAAAATATTAAAATCAATAATGGAGACCTAAAACACCAAAGATCAAGTACTGAACTCCGAAGTGTTTCTTAACGTCATGGATAAGCAAGCATGAGTAAATATACGTAACTAGAAAGAGCCAAAGTAGAACCATCGGCAATCCTTAAATGACCAGCGAATGAACGGCAGAGTGTGTACCGAAATTCCATATGGAATTTGTATTTTGATATTTTATTGATTTTGTTTAATCAGCATGGTCACTGGAAGCCAGTAAGCTTAGTTTAATATATTTAACTATCCCCTTGGTTGTTAACAGCTCACTGTTTCCAGCGGCCGTTCTGGTTTTGACCGAACCAGCCACTAATGCTTTTGCTTTTTTTCCTCAGGTTGGCGGTAACATAAATCAGTTACGAAGGAGTATTAGGCTGCAAAGGAAATAGTAACTCGGATACTCTGAGCTCCAATTTCTACTATAAGGAAACGCAGCAAGCCCTTTGAAGTGACTACAAGTCCTTTCAGTGTGTAATCCCTGTTTAACCCCACCCAGGAAGAAACTATCCTTTGTCGCAGTCTCTCTCTACATGTGCGCCTTCGTCCCAGGATGATATCGGTGGGTCTGTGAAACTCAGGGGGAATTTTATGTCAATCCGAAATCTTTTGTAGGGATAATGCTATTCCATATTAAATGGCTTCCAATTACCATCACTCTTATATTTCAGTATTATGATTTAAATTTTAGACCTTTTTCATACTTGCATATTTGTAATACAAAGTTTTCGTCCCCTTTCTGGGATATTATCATAAATTATGTTATGTACGTGGAATTCAGTTTGGACTGTTAGTATATATATATATATATATATATATATATATATATATATATATATATATATATATATATATATATATATATAATTCTAATAGCCACAATGCCCTCTTAACTTCTACATATATATATAGATATATATAAACATATATATATATATATATATATATATATATATATATATATATATATATATATATATATATATATATATATATATATATATATATATATGTAACTGAATCACGAAAATATGGAACGTGATGAATATGTACATAAAGATAAAATCCACGAAGGAAACGGAAACACTGGAGTGCTGCGAGGCCTTTCGACACTACGTCCTTTACTTAGCAGACTGAAGAAATATAAAAGTAAGTTTACAAAGAAAGCTCATATAAATGACAGATGGGGATTATAAAGGAAACATATGTACCTGGAATCCAACACAATTGAAGAATTAGTAGAACTGTCAAAACAGGGTTAAATATTTAAGAGGTTTTACAAAGGATTAGGATCAACCGTTCAGAAGCAGGGACAGGACAATTAAAAGATTATACAGGGTCGTGACTGACCACCTAAAAATTTTAGTACAACAAAATAATTCTCTTTTTTGTAAACAATAATAACTTTTTGCAAGATGAACATTTTTACAAATAAAATATTATATTAAACATATGGATACACAGAAAATATATATCAAGTAACTAACTTGTAATTAAGTCAGTGATTTTATCTTTTAGGTCATTCTTGAACATTTTTCTAATATAGGGGTCCAAATAATACATGCCAGGGCTAAGATTAAAATTACAACTGGAAGTAAGCTGGATAATAGCGGACTCCAATAGATTTCTTGAAGAGAAATCTTTCGATCTGGCAATCACTGAACTTTCAGTCCATTTTATACTGTGAGAGTTTTCACTTAAATGAATGAATACAGCATTGGATGCTTGTCCAGTTTTGACTGAATACTTATGTTGCTTAATACGTACACCTAAATCTTTGCTAGATTGGCCAATATAAAAAGAGGAGCAGTCCAAACATGGAATTTTATATATTATGTTGCTGTTTTCTTTAGGGCTATTTTTTTATTAACATTCTTTTGAGTGTGTTATTATAAGAAAAACGAGGTTTACATTAAAAGGTTTTAACAATGCTTTTATGTTTTCAAAACCACTAAAATAAGGCAAGCTAAGAATGTTCTTAGGGGCTTCTTTCTTCATGTTACTTTCACTATAAGAAACCAACCAACAACTTAACACAAGGCCATCACCTTAACGTCAAAATATGTTTTTTCCATTTTTATTCAGGTTATCACCTTAACAAGTCAAAATATCAATTTTTTCCTCTATGTTTTCTAGTATATGTGAAGGATAACATAAATCTCATTTTTCAGTCCCCAGTATTTCTACTGGGGATTGACAATGCGCAAGGCTCGTAAAAACATATAGGAAAAAATTGATATTTTGACGTTAAGGTGATGGCCTGAATAAAAATGGACATAAGTTAAGTTGTTGGTTGGTTTCTTATAAATAGTGAATTTACATTGAAATGGTTCTCTATGTATTAAAACATCTAAGAAAGGAAGGCAATTGTCTTTTTCTAATTCTAACGTAAACTTAATGGATGGTACCCGGTTATTCAAATTACAGAGTAAATCATTTACATCAATACCAGCAGGCAAAACAGCTAAAATATCGTCACCATACCTATACCACTTTAAAGGAGTATAAATGATATTAGGTATATGTCGTTTTTCAAAGAATTCCATGTACAAGTTTGAGAGGAGTGGGGATAAAGGGTTGCCCATTGCCATACCAAATAGTTGTTGGTACAATGCACCATTGAATATAAACTTACAGTCACAAATGCACAATCTAGTGAGAGAAATGATATGACTTACAGGTAGAGGTAATTCGTGATGGATTAATTCATTACTAAGATACTCTAAAATAGAATCTATAGGGACTTTAGCAAAAAGAGAACAAACATCAAAACTAACGAATCTATCAGTGGGGCAAAAAGTGATTTTGTTTATCAACTAAATCTAGACAATTATATACGTGAGAATCTGAGATAGTTCCAAGTAACGGAGACAGGAGCTTGGTAATATATTTCGAAAGTTTATATGATATTGAGCCAACAGTACTGATAATAGGCCGCACAGGATTGTTTTCTTTGTGTGTTTTTACTAATCCGTACAAGTAAGGTAACGAGGGAAATTTTACCGACAACTGACCTATTAGTTCTTTTTTATCTTTAAGGATTTTTTTCACTGTGCTGTTGAAACTTTTATGACTTGATCAAGGGGATTTTTTGTTAGTTTTTTGTATGTCGTATCATCATCCAGTAGGGCTTGCATACGTGATATGTAGTCAACATCTAAAATTACAATACTAGTCGATTTATCAGCTTTTGTGATGTGGATTGTATTGTCTTTTTTAAGGTCGGTCAAGTTTTTCTTATAGCGAGCAGGGAAATTACTTTCAGGCCTAACATTCGCAGCTCCATAAATGATACCTTTAACTATTCAATTTGATTTTGAGGAATATCATAAAGTTTTTCAAATATACATAGGGACGACGCAATCGTTAAAACAGAGGGTCTGTTAGATACAAAGAAGGATAAACCATATCCGAGTGCACTCACAACATTTTCACTTATTTGTTTACTTGATAAATTTATAACACAACCATTGCGTGCACTATTGGTCCAGTCACTGCTATCAATAAGATTTTTCAGTTTTCTGTCGAAATATATTACCAAGCTCTTGTCTCCGTTACTTGGAACTATCCCAGATTCTCACGTATATAATTGTCTAGATTTAGTTGATAAATTAAACAAAATCACTTTTTGCCCCACTGCTAGATTCGTTAGTTTTGATGTTTGTTCTCTTTTTACTAAAGTCCCTACAGATTCTATTTTAGAGTATCTTAGTAATGAATTAATCCATCACGAATTACCTCTACCTGTAAGTCATATCATTTCTCTCACTAGGTTGTGCATTTGTGATTGTAAGTTTATATTCAATGGTGCATTGTACCGACAACTATTTGGTATGGCAATGGGCAACCCTTTATCGACACTCCTCTCAAACTTGTACATGGAATTCTTTGAAAAACGATATATACCTAATATCATTTATACTCCTTTAAAGTGGTACAGGTATGTTGACGATATTTTAGCTGTTTTGCCTGCTGGTATTGATGTAAATGATTTACTCTGTAATTTGAATAACCAGGTACCATCCATTAAGTTTACGTTAGAATTAGAAAAAGACAATTGCCTCCCTTTCTTAGATGTTTTAATACATAGAGAACCATTTCAATGTAAATTCAGTGTTTATAAGAAAACAACCAACAACTTAACTTAGGTCCATTTTTATTCAGGCCATCACCTTAACATCGAAATATCAATTTTTTCCTAGATGTTTTTACGAGCCTTGCGCATTGTCAGTCCCCAGTATTTGGATCAAGAAATTGAATACATATGAAAAATAGGGAGAGATTTATGTTATCCTTCACATATACTAGATATTTGTTGTTAAAAAAGCCCACAAAAAGTTTTATAGTGAAAGTAGCATGAAGAAAGAAACCCCTAAGAACATTCTTAGCTTGCCTTATTTTAGTGGTTTTGAAAACATAAAATCATTGTTAAAACCTTATAATGTAAACCTCGTTTTTTTATAATAACACACTCAAAAGAATGTTAATAAAAATAGCCCTAAAAAAACAACAATATAATATATAAAATTCCATGTTTGGACTGCCCCTCTTTTTATATTGGCCAAACTAGCAAAGATTTAGATGTACGTATTAAGGAACATAAGTATTCGGTCAAAACTGGACAAGCATCCAATGCTATATTCATTCAAGTGAAAACTCTCACAGGATAAATTGGACTGAAAGTTCAATGATTGCCAGATCGAAAGATTTCTCTTCAAGAAATCTATTGGAGTCCGCTATTATCCAGCTTACTTCCAGTTGTAATTTTAATCTTAGCCCTGGCATGTATTATTTGGACCCCTGTATTAGAAAAATGTTCAAGAATGACCTAAAATATAAAATAACTGACTTAATTACAAGTTAGTTACTTGATATATATTTTCTGTGTATCCATATGTTTAATATAATATTTTATTTGTAAAAATGTTCATCTTGCAAAAAGTTATTATTGTTTACAAAAAAGAGAATTATTTTGTTGTACTAAAATTTTTAGGTGGTCAGTCACGACCCTGTATAATCTTTTAATTGTCTTGTCCCTGCTTCTGAACGGTTGATCCTAATCCCTTGTAAAACCTCTTAAATATTTAACCCTGTTTTGACAGTTCTACTAATTCTTCAATTGTGTTGGATTCCAGGTACATATGTTTCCTTTATAATCCCCATCTGTCATTTATATGAGCTTTCTTTGTAAACTTACTTTTATATTTCTTCAGTCTGCTAAGTAAAGGACATAGTGTCGAAAGGCCTCAGCACTCCAGTGTTTCCGTTTCCTTCATGGGATTATATATATATATATATATATATATATATATATATATATTTATATCTATATATATATATATATATATAAATTATATTTAATATATATATATATATATATATATATATATATATATATATATATATATATATATATATATATATATATTTAAATTTTCCAATGTATGCAATTTACCAGGTGTTATACGTATTGCACATATTGATATAGATAAATTAAAATGTATACATACGACATCTGTATAGCGTTTAATTGGGTATTTGGTAATATTAAGGTTTTTGGAAGTGGTTGAATTAGTGCGTTTCCCCTCACTTCACGACGATCAACTTTGTGTATTAGCGGCCGCATTAGCACCTGGATAACTTAGGACATTTCGCAGATACAATAAATAACTTGTTTTTTTTTTTTATTTGCCTTTAGTATAAATCCCGGTGTAATGAATAAAATTCAGCGCAGAGTGACTTGTAATGTCGGCGATTATTTAATAATCATCAATAGAATGGTCCTAACTTAACACATTCATGTTAAGTGTTTCTGTTGGGGAAACTTCCAATTACTTCACAAGCAACAAGATTATTTATGCTAAGACGAAACTTTCTTCTTTGACTCAGTAGTAAAAAAAAAAGTTCTCTACGATTCATAAAATTAGTCCGGGCCTTCGTAGTTATCAGCCAATTAAAGGCAAAATATGTAAAATATTCACTTAGCTCTTTAATCGTTTGGGATAAGGTTGAAAGGAATTCTTCCGATTTAATGCATACTAAACTAGAAGCAATTCTAAACATCATGGGTATTTATAAAGTACTTCACTGCGCAACTGCTTCTCATTTACATTTCCGATATTCTGTGTGTGTGTGTGTGTGTGTGTGTGTGTGTGTGTGTGTGTGTGTGTGTGTGTGTGGGTGTGCGCATGTGTCACAGAATACATTATACAGTTTTTCGTTATATGCACGGGAAAATGATAAAGTGTGATAGAGGCTTTGTTTGAAAATTTTCTTAACATATCTGTCATATGACACATTACTCTAGACGGAATTGCCGTTCATTTCGTTGCTTATAAAAAAGTATCGTAATTACGATTTTTCTCTGCTTTCCAAAATTCAATGAGTTTGTTCTCAGACCTGAGGTTTTGTTCAGTGATTTCTGTTGGAGTTTGGGAGGTTCTGTCTCTTTTAGAGGAAATACTGATTTTTTTTTTTTTTTCTTAACTGGAACTGATAAACAAAATTGTATTCAAGATATGGATGCAGTTTTACTTTTTTCTTGAAAGTCGGTTGCATTTGAAGGTAATCGATTCCTTCTTCAATACTTGATTAAAATACATTTGGGATAATACTTATGTCAAGAAGTATGTCAAAAAAATTTTTCCTCTTTTGCCCTTTCCTAAGGGTTTCTGTGAGAAAACCTCTATTGGATGGTGGCCTGCAGCGTCTTTTTTAGAAGTTTGGTTACTGCCACCAACAGGTAAGTGAAGATCAGGAGGTACCGTTAATAGTACTTTTGTGGCATGCCATTGCAAATCACCTATTAATGTGCTTCAAAATAGGATTATGGTAACAGTCAATTACAACGATATATTTCAAAGCCACTTCCTTTAAAACTGATCAAACTTTCGTTAAACTTGGACGTAGCCTCATAGTGCGCCTTTACTAATACCTTTTTTTGTTAAGGCTAAAGGTCATAAAGTTCCCACAAATGTTGAAAATGCCAATTATGGAATACCTGTAGTAACCGAAGGTCATACGATTATTTGGTTCTCTTGTTTGATTCAAATGCTTTGACTTAACCTGGATATACGGAGATGCCTCTAGTGGTAAAGCTCAGCTGTTAATCATAATATAATAGCCGTAAAATTGCGTTACTTAAATATAACCACATTTTTATTGCATAGAAGTTGTATTTTTTTTACTACACAAGTTTTAATCGCATAGGGAATAGTTTAGTAGTCTCGTTGCAGCATCAGTTGTCACAGTCATTGACACTTTACATTTATAAATGAGCTTGAACATGCGTTCAAGGGTTTAGAACATTTATTATAGAGTGGATGTATACCCTTAATGAATACTAATCACAATAGAGATATACAGAAAATATGGAAGAAAGATTCAAATATTAATTTGTATTATTCTATAGTTATTGTTTATTTATCCCTTGTATGGAGATTTTTTTCTGCCAATAATTTTGCTTTATCGCTGCATTTACATTCTTAAAATACTTGTGTTCTATAAACTCCCAGTCATATGCAACTGTAATTTTGATTTTTCAACATCATTTAAATTTCCTAGTAAGTTGGTTTCCTTTTGTAAATGAGTTACTAATAAACAGACCAAAATGATTCACTACCGATGTAACGCTCAGTCATACAGATTCTGTTGTCACTCGCAAACATTTAATACTCAGAATTTTGTTTTTTTTTTGTTAGGTCGTAACATAGACTATATGAAGAAGTCCAAAAGTGGTAAAAAAATATACAGTAATTCAAAATATAGCATCACTCACAAAATGTGTGCCTTCAATATCACCTTTCTTTTGTGTTTTGTGTAAATTTTAGTATATGAATTTTAGAGCACTTTAGGGTCACAACTATAAAAGTTCTCGTGTCTTACGGTCATTTTTTAAAATGTATTCTTGATTCCCTAACAAATATCACTACATTTTGTAAAATAATATTCATGATGACATCGCTAGTTTTTTTTTTATTTTTTATTTTTTTGCTTAGAGACGTATTTGCTTCATACCACAATTAATGAATAGGTTTGGGGCACTACCATGATTTATTGCAAATAAACTGCGAAAGACACTTTCATTTAACGTAAAAAGACAGAGATCCTCATGTCGCCATAAGGTTGGAGTTACATTCATGTTTTATTGAGAGAATATCTTCAATGAAAAATCTATTTGGTCTAAAAAGACACAGGGATTCCAAGTGCTGTTGACAGAACATTTTAGTCTTACCTTCATTTTTCACTGAGAGAAGTCTTTGGTACTTTGAGACTGATTCATCCCTGAAAATATAAAAATCTTTGTTCATATTTGTTTGAAAATGAATAAATTTCCCAATATAAAAGCAAGATGTTACGTTTACACATACCAAAAATATATTCATGGTTATTGCATTACACCGCTTCAGCTATTCTGCTATGGTCTCCATGTATTAAAATATCACAGATCAATGTATAGCCGTCTAATTTTGATATCGAAAATAAAAATATTTTTATTATCTAAAACTTTTATATTCTATTTTTCCTGCAATGATATAATTGTTTATTAGGTAATGTAGTGTACATTTCCATTAGCTTGTACACTGGACGATAAGATAAAGCAGTAATTTGGAATTAGTAGTTTTGTTAATGAACTGTTTTGTATGGTTTGTAAGGTACTTTATCAGTGATGATGACTCCATTTGAAATGTTAGCTTCAGGGAAAAGAAAAATTAACTTAGATGGAGGCGGTATAAAGTCTAATGCTCTCTCATTGAAGCACAGATCTGACTCATAGTTGCAACATTTCTGTCGTGTCTTCCCCACCTCTTTAACCTCTGTTATTCCAACTTTCACTCAATGATTCAACTTGGATGATTTAAGTTTGTCATGCCATGACGTATCTTTTACAACAGTGCCAGTTAGAGAGAGAGAGAGAGAGAGAGAGAGAGATGTGAGTCTGGGATTTTTACTAAGCTTTTTGTGTTCGCACCCTGACCTGTTGTGTTCAATGGGTCGGCGGTCGCCTCGAAGCGATTATCGCTGATTCATATGATCCTGTTTATTTACGTACGAGGGGAAAACAACAAAATTTCCTATTTACTTTATGTCTGGATCAAATCTTTCTATTTTGCTCGACGAATGAACCTTTTTTAAACCTATGTCGGTAATTTTATACGAAAGCACTAATGTTAAGAATAGCAAAGAAAGGAATCGGCAAGAACAAGGCTTACATAAAGAAGTGGCTACGGAGGCTTACTTCATATATGAATTAAGACAAATGATAAATCCAGTATTTTCAGATGTCCATGTTTTCGTTTTGACTGTTATTGTCACTATTTTGTCCTTTTAGTTAGTATTTTTTAACAAAACGTTTCTTTCGCAAACGGAAATGGTCACGTTTTGTATATTTTACAGGAAGTCATCGCAAATAACTTCTACTATTCTGCGGAATGCAAAATATCAGGCCGGTATGAAAAGTCCTATATTACCTTATGCTGCAGCTGTGATACTAATTATTGTATTCTTTACAGCAAACGTAAATTAGTAGTCTTACTAACCACGACACTTTTTCTATCCCTCTTTTCCGACATTTGCTGAGTCGTTAATCACTAGTATTTTTACCAAACACGAGTGAAGGTATATTATCTTGAATCAGACGTAAATCTTTTATAAATATTACTTATAAGCTTTAATTTGTTCCCTGAAGGGTTTTGTTCTCAAAATAAATGCATTAAATAAAGAAGCTTTTACTTTTCCGTGCCGCTACACTGTTCTTAATATAAGTTTTTGAGATTATTGAAGGGCTAAACCAAGAAAATTAAATTGTTATCACGGAAAGAAAATCAATGACTGGTCATTTAAATGAATGGAAACATTGAGGAAGCTTACATCATTATCTCATTACATCACAGCACACTGCTGAAAAAGAGCAACTCAAAAATATGATCAATTGATGGTTTATAATTGCTCTCATTTATTAAAAAGAACTGATTTAGACACTTACAGTTACTTTATTGGAAAAAGTTTTAACGGTTGTAGTGATCTTTGTTTGTTAAGATATGGAAGAAACTACAAAGGTCGCAAAATGCATTATCTTGCCTGAACAACCTACCTTTGTGATATGTTAGATATTTCAATGTTGGCCTGTGCATTGTTCTGTCACCATAACAGACATCTTGAAAAGTCAGAGAAGGAAAGCGTGAATTTTTTTATTGTCATAAACTCTTCTTCATATTTTATAACAGAGGAATATAGGACTTTTGTCTTATAACTATTAAATGAAGAAATGAGTATTGTTTAAAAAAAATCGTGATACGCAAATGGAGATAAATAATATTAATAAATTAATGACGAAAACTGATGAAAAAATGGCCATCAGTGATGATATCTCTATTATTCCTTTCCTTTGTTTCCTCCAAAATATTTTATTTTTCAATGTTTTCTTATGTAAACTATAAAATAGGCGGTGTTTGAAATTAATTTTATGGAAACAGATTCCTTTCCCTTTTGCACGAAGTCCAAGAATATTATAAATTACTTCACCAGAGAGCGAAAGTACTAAGAAAATGACTAATGAGTCTTCTGACTACTTGCCCTTTGCTGAAAAGGGAACTTTTATTTGATTATTCACATAACACTCTTGCAGGAAAGAATTACGTCATAAAAAGTGAAAAATTTATTCGTTCCGAAGGTGTCACCACTTTATTTGACTAGCAATAATATTCTCATTAGAAAAATGTCGAGTTTATGACAAATTTTTGACTAGGAAACATCGATTCAAGCTAGAAAAATGAATAGGAGATTGTCGATACTGCGGTTTGAATTTCATCGAACATGTAGTAGGTTTTTGCGTCCTTTCAAGCGAGACAAAAACAAGTGTTCGGGGAATTTTCATCTCTGCTCTTGTGTGCTTTAGGGATTAACTTCCAATGTCGTCAACTGGGAAGCTATGACCAGTCCGCTTTTGTTAAAATCCATTTAGGAAAGTCAGCGTAAATGATTTTCTTCTTGAATATGTATATATATATATATATATATATATATATATATATATATATATATATATATATATATATATATATATATATATATATATATATATATATATATATATATATATATATATATAGATAGAGAGAGAGAGAGAGAGAGAGAGAGAGAAGAGAGAGAGAATCACTTTTTCTCTAAAGTCTATGATTCCACCTCGATGCCAGGTAGAAATTTATTTCTATTGCGCAAATAGTTATTTGTTGATTCCCAATAATATTAATGATAACGTACAAATTCAAATAACAAGTCTATTGAATAAAAATGATAATTATGGTTTAGTAGTTCTCGGCTTGTGAGAGAAACACTTTCTACCCCTTATTCGCTAACGTTTTGTTGTGCGTTCACTTAAGAAATGCTAAATTTTCTAAAAGGTACAACTAAAGCTGCTTGATAAATGGTTGTTTTATTACTTGAAATCCGGAAATTTCATCAAATTCTTTAAAATTTCATGAATTATATTATCGTAATGGTGTATTACAAATAAAACTAATCCAAATACTCTAGCTTGATGGCTATGGGAACGATCAAAGAAAACCCCGTTCCAAAAACCACTGAAATTATAAATTAAATGACCATTACATCATTGGCTAAAGGAAACGGATATTTATGGCTAGGTATCTTCCGATTATCTCTGAATGGGTATCAGTACAGGAGAAAACATTGTAATAAGAAGCACCCACCAGGAAGAATTTGGTCAATCCTGGGAGTTCGACATTTTGCTTCAATCTTTTTCCCAGTGATCACGGTTTTATTTTTGATAGCTGAGCGGATAATTTCAAACTCCATCAAATTAATAAAATTGCTGGAAAGTCCGCTAGATAAAGTGTTATTTCCTACTGTCACCGGTATTAATACATGGGATTCAGTGTACCTGCCACTTGCACTGGGTGGCCATTTGCACTTCGTTAATACTGTACACTGAAATTTAATGTGGCTGCCACTGATGAAATTTTATAAAAATGATGAGCCATGATACGACCAAAACAAACCTCCAAGTGGTAGGATGATCAATATTTGACCTCCTAAATACTTAAGACAGTAAACGAATTGTTACTCAACATACAGAATACTTTGGAAAAAACCAAATTGGGTAGGATTGCTTGCAACATCAAGAAATTTCTAAGTCCAGTGTGGCTGGCTGTGTGAAATTTTGAGAAAGATTAAACGTGAAAACCGTGCCCGGTGCGAAAAAAAAATGCATAACCTAACTTACTGAGTCCCCTGAAGAAAAAAAAAAACAGAGTCATTCATATTGTAAAAATTAAAACAGCAGAATACTTTGTTGACTGAAACGCTGTGGAAAAAAAACTTAGAAATTAAAACAGTGACGTTTTCATCAAAGTGACGTTTTCATGTTTATGTCTGTCGCAGATATCTTCATTTCTTTTTTAACAACCTCCATCCTATATTACTAGCCTTAAAATACATACATATTTTTTTTAATTCACTCGTCATGACTTTTTCTTTCTTGCTTTCTGTGATAAATGTTTTGCTTTAGCAAAAAATCAGAGCTTTTCGAGACAATTTCACAGTCAATTCAACTCGAGGAAAAGTCGGCAATTTAGAATGAAGAGATTATATATTTTCTGTAAAGATATGACTCCCTACGCTTTTTTTTTTAATGAGTGAAGAAATTGGGATGAAGATGAAGTTTTGATTATTGTCTTAGTCTCATGTTGTGTCCTTTATATGACAAGGTTACTTTGCCACGAACCACTCTAGTCTGATGAGGTTTAAACATTTTAAGAAACTCAGTGAGGCCACTTCTGTCACAGTGTAAATGTTAATACATTGAAAAACAGTTAAGAGTACTGAAGGTAAAGCAGTATATAGAAGAAAATTTATACCGCGATGGTATAGTGATTAGAAGTGTAATGAAGTTTTCTGAAGAGGATAGGCATCAGAGTAACAGAAAAATAGAGTGGAGGTAATTGTAAGCACAG
Source organism: Macrobrachium rosenbergii (assembly GCF_040412425.1). Lineage (NCBI taxonomy): Eukaryota > Metazoa > Arthropoda > Malacostraca > Decapoda > Palaemonidae > Macrobrachium > Macrobrachium rosenbergii. The sequence continues at coordinate 70,686,716 of NC_089781.1, read as the reverse complement.
TCGCTAAAGTTCTTATCTTATTTCTGATAACACGCAATGAAGATCAGGGGTCAGTGACATCATAAATGTTAAGTCAATAGTCAAGGAAAGTTATACACACTTTGAAAGTATCTATATATAAGTATATACTTGATTTAAAAATTTCATTTTGCTAAAGGCAATCCCATTAATCATAAAAAAGGGAACAAAGCAAGACTGCTGAGAATGTCATCCTTTGTGGAAGTGAAGCGTGAAAGCCATCGAGATTAATTGTTCCGATAGAATGTTAGACGAATGGGTATAGAAAAGTAAAACTGCAGTAAAAAAAAAAAAGTGTTACACAAGAAAAGATGAACTATATTCTGTTGCATAGAATGTCAGAGCGCCGAGGCACCTCTGGATGAATCTACTAAGAAAATATGGGTTCTGCAATGGCTATGGTAGTGAAAGGAAGACACTGTGTCAGTGTTTTTTTTCTCGAGGTCAACGATCATTAAAGGTGAATGCTTATATACATACATTATATATATATATATATATATATATATATATATATATATATATATATATATATATATATATATATTATACATATATACATATATATGTATGTATATATATATATATATATATATATATATATATATATATATATATATATGTGTGTGTGTATATATATATATATATATATATATATATATATATATATATATATATATATATATATATATATATATATAATAGTACAGTGGACCCAAAATATAACGAAACACTTGCAAATTCGTATTATTCATCTCAGATATAGAAGCATGAAAAGAAAATTAAATGACGAGAATGAATTAAAATGTAAATCTTTAATTTTTTTATTCATAAGACAATGAAAATTCTTAAATGATTTCTGGAAATTTTATGAGAGCGCATCGTTTTGATAAGCATTTGAAATTGACTTTAAGACATAAATAAATACGCATACACAAAAATTTGTGTGTGCATGTAGGCTCACTTATTCAATATTTGCATATAACTTTATATGTGAGTGTAATTATATCTAGGAAAATTTTTTTCATATTAATCAAAAATAAATAAATACATACATACATACATACATACAGAGAGAGAGAGAGAGAGAGAGAGAGAGAGAGAGAGAGAGAGAGAGAAGAGAGAGAGAGAGAGAGAATTATTCTTCAAACCAAAGCGGTTTCTTTTTTAATAGATTTATGCAGTGTTCTAAGGAAATACAAGAATGAAGTGTTTTGAATGCTTATTTTCCTTTGTATTAGTTCATTTATACATGTTCATAATCTAAGCAGCACCTATTAACGTAAACCCCATCTATTATCTCGATTTGGGATGAAGATTATCTCGATGCATAAAATACCCCATCTGATTATCTCGAGCAGAAACATATTTGCTAGTGCTTAGTAACCTCTCATATTTATCTCTTCCTTTAACATTTGATTATCTCGACTAAAAGTAAACCCATCTGATTATCTGGACGCATAGTAACCACATTTGAAATGATATAGTAACTTTATCTGATTATCCTGATGCATAGTAACAATCTGATTTTTCTCGACGCATAGTAATCCCATCTGATTATCTCGACAAATATAAAATCTGAGTATTTGATGCAGTAATATCTGAAGATCTTTGACAAATGATATGCCTAATTACTGTAATTATCTGGAATAATAATAACCCCTTATAATCTTATTAAAAAAATAGATTATCTGGACGCATAGTAACCACATTTGATTACAGTAAAACCCCATCTGATTATCCCAATTATTTAACCCCATCTGATTATCTCGACGCAAAATCCCATCTGATTTCTCGACACATAGTAATCCCATCTGATTATCTCGACGCATATAAAGAAATCTCGATGCATACTAACTTCAGCTGATTATCTCGAAACAGAACTCCAACGGAAACCTTGACGCATTGTATCCCCAACTATCTCGACGCATAGTATCCGATGCTGATTATCTTGATCAAGTATTCTGATTCTCTCTCATTATCTTTATATTATCTCCACGCATAGTAACCCCATCTGATTATCTCGACGCATAGTATCCCCATCTGATTATCTGACTCATAATAACCCCATCTGATTATCTCGACGCATAGTATCCCCATCTGATTATCTGGATGCATAATAACCCCATCTGATTATCTCGACGCATAGTATCCCCATCTGATTATCTCGAAGCATAGTATCCCCATCTGATTATCTCGACGCATAGTAACCCCAACTGATTACCTTGACGCATTGTATCCCCATCCGATCGTCTCGACGCATAGTATCCCCACCTGATTATCTTGATGCATTATATCCCCATCTGATTATCTCGACGCATAGTATCCCTATCTGATTATCTCGATGCATAGTAACCCCATCTGATTATCTCGACGCATAGTAATCCCCATCTGATTATCTCGACACATAGTAACCCATCTGATTATCTCGACGCATAGTAACCCCATCTGATTATCTCGATGCATAGTAACCCCATCTGATTATCTCGACGCATAGTAACCCCATCTGATTACCTCGACGCATAGTAACCCCATCTGATTATCTCAAAGCATAGTAACCCCATTTGATTATCTCGACGCAAAGTAATCCCATCTGATTATCTCGGCGCATAGTAATCCCATTTGATTATCTCGATGCACAGTAACCCCATCTGATTGTCTCAACGCATAGTAACCCAGTGTTTATTTGGAAAGAAGTAGTCCCATGAGGTTAGAATGAATCTCTAATGATTTGCAATTATATTTTTTCTTAATATTTTAAAGTATCTTTTAAATGAATTATTAATGAATTTCAATTTTATTACCCCCTCAGGTATTATACGTCATGCACAACTGATTCAGAGTTAACAAAATATTACACGCATATGGGTTTACATATCCTGAAGGAACTTCTTTAGGTTACAAAAATCGTCTCTTCATATTATCCTGTTGCTATTATCGTTGAAAAGAATAAATCGATGGTTTTAAGTATATATAGATAAAATAGTCTGGAATTTTGTTTCATACAGGCTTTTGTTTTTTTTATGTCGGCTTATTTTTTCTACGCAAGATTTGGCTGTTTTAACAGAGTATACCTAAAGACTATTGGCAACATACAAAATGTACAAAATGCCTTGTATCTGGCATACATTTGAACAAAAATAAAACATACGTTTCCAGTAATAAAGGAATCCCAGAACTCAATTTTTTAATACACACACACACACACACATATATGTATATATATATATATATATATATATATATATATATATATATATATATATATATATAAAATTTCATTCAAAAGACTTTCTTAATAATGAAAAAAATTTTGCACTATGTTCAGTTCCAGAAAAAGACTTCAGCAAAACGTGAATACAACTAAATACGATTGTCATTAACAATGTCCCAAAAGACAACTACAGTACATATGAGCAAACATCTATGCTCAATACGCCATTAGTTATAATAAGACAACATAGAACAATGAAAATCCTCTTGTGTTTTAAATGATTATCTGGGGATTCGTCAATACCCATAACTGCCCGAATGCATTTCATTTCCCGATTTCATCGTTTTAAAGGATCAACTTATTGCATGAGTTTGGTCATTATATAGAATCCTGCAAACGGTGAAATCTTAGTGATATAAAAATATTTGGCTAAAACGTACGTGGGAAGATGACAGAAAGTACATTACTAAATGATGTTATATATCAGATCTTCTACGTTTCCATAGCCTTAAACTGACCTTTCAAAAACAACTCAGATTTTCGAAGGTAACTTTGCTTTCCTCTTATTACATTAATTTTCGATTATTTTGATCGATTGAAACTCTGGAAATGCTATTTGGAAAGCAAATGGAAATAGCTTTATTTCATTTACTCGTGCGAATAGATACTGAGTAGGACACGGAAATATATCACTGGAATCTCAGTTCGTGGTATATGTAGAGGTCTTCATCAACGTTAAAAGATATTGGATTTGAACAACCAAATGATAGCACAGTAATAAGCTAAACCGCACATATGTATATACACATACATATGTGTATATACACATACATATATATACATTATATGCATATAATTTATATATACATATATATATATATATATATATATATATATATATATATATATATATATATATATATATATATATATATATATACATATACACACACAACACATATATATATTATATATATATATATATATATATATATATATATATATATATATATATATATATATATATATATATAAATCAGTACTGTTGGCTCAATATCATATAAACTTTCGAAATATATTACCAAACTCTTGTCTCCGTTACTTGAACTATCTCAGATTCTCACGTATATAATAGCCTAGATTTAGTTGATAAATTAAACAAAATCACTTTTTGCCCCACTGATATATTCGTTAGTTTTGATGTTTGTTCCCTTTACTAAAGTTCCTATAGATTCCATTTTAGAGTATCTTAGTAATGAATTAATCCATCACGAATTACCTCTACCTGTAAGTCATATCATTTCTCTCACTAGGTTGTGCATTTGTGATTGCAAGTTTACATTCAATGGTGCTTTTTACCAACAAATATTTGGTATGGCAATGGGCAACCCTTTATCCCCACTCCTCTCAAACTTGTACATGGAATTCTTTGAAAAACGATATATACCTAATATCATTTATACTCCTTTAAAGTGGTATAGTTATGTTGACGATATTTTAGCTGTTTTGCCTGCTGGTATTGATGTAAATGATTTACTCTGTAATTTGAATAACCAGGTACCATCCATTAAGTTTACGTTAGAATTAGAAAAAGACAATTGCCTCCCTTTCTTAGATGTTTTAATACACAGAGAACCATTTCAAGTTAAATTCAGTATTTATAGGAAACCAACCAACAACTTAACTTATGTCCATTTTTATTCAGGCCATCACCTCAACATCAAAATATCAATTTTTTCCTCTATGTTTTTACGAGCCTTGCGCATTGTCAGTCCTCAGTATTTGGATAAAGAAATTGAATACATAAGAAAAATAGGGACAGATTTATGTTATCCTTCACATATACTAGATATTTGTTATAACAAAGCCCACAAAAAGTTTTATAGTGAAAGTAACATGAAGAAAGAAACCCCTAAGAACATTCTTAGCTTGCCTTATTTTAGTGGTTTTGAAAACATAAAATCACTGTTAAAACCTTTTAATGTAAACCTCGTTTTTTCTTATAATAACACACTCAAAAGAATGTTAATAAAAAATAGCCCTAAAGAAAACAACAACATAATATATAAAATTCCATGTTTGGATTGCCCTCTTTTTATATTGGCCAATCTAGCAAAGATTTAGATGTACGTATTAAGCAACATAAGTATTCAGTCAAAACTGGACAAGCATCCAATGCTATATTCATTCATTTAAGTGAAAACTCTCACAGGATAAATTGGACTGAAATTTCAGTGATTGCCAGATCGAAAGATTTCTCTTCAAGAAATCTATTGGAGTCCGCTATTATCCAGCTTACTTCCAGTTGTAATTTTAATCTTAGCCCTGGCATGTATTATTTGGACCCCTGTATTAGAAAAATGTTCAAGAATGACCTAAAAGATAAAATCACTGACTTAATTACAAGGTAGCTACTTGATATATATATTTTCTGTATATCCGTATGTTTAATATAATTTTTTTTGTAAAAATGTTCATCTTGCAAAAAGTTATTATTGTAAAAAAAAAAAAAAAATTATTGTGTTGTACTAAAATTTTTAGGTGGTCAGTCACGAACCTGTATAATCTTTTAATTGTCCTGTCCCTGCTCCTGAACGGTTGATCTTAATCCTTTGTAAAAACCTCTTAAGTATTTAATCCTGTTTTGGCAGTTGTACTAATTCTTCAATTGTGTTGGATTCCAGGTACATATGTTTCCTTTATAATCCCCTTCTGTCATTTATATGAGCTTTCTTTGTAAACATACTTTTATATTCCTTCAGTCTGCTAAGTAAAGGACTAGTGTCGAAAGGCCTCGCAGCACTCCAGTGTTTCCGTTTCCTTTATTTATATATATATATATATATATATATATATACATATATATATATATATATATGTATGTATATATATATATATATATATATATATATATATATATATATATATATATATATATATATAATATAAATTTCCTTGGCTGCCTTTCTGCGTGTGTTGTGTGTGTGTGTGTCGCTCCCCTTCCATGCTATTATATATATATGTGTGTATATATATATATATATATATATATATATATATATATATATATATATATATATATATATATATATATATATATATATATATAATATAATAAGAAGGCCCATAAAACACTATTTAAACGTTGAAACCATATATTTCGGGCACTAGCTTATATGGTTTCAACGTTTAAATAGTGTTTTATGGGCCTTCTTATATTCATATTACACTGTAGTATTACAGGAAAAGACATTCATATATATATATATATATATATATATATATATATATATATATATATATATTATATATATCAGTTACTATACATTAAAAATTTCACAGGCATTAAACATTTTGGCTTAAAAATATATTTGTGTAAAGTGAAATATATCTAAAAAAATTCTAGTTACTCACAATTGATTGATAAGTGGTGTGATATCTTTAGCATTAAGTTAGAGCCTTTCTTAATACTAATGACTGCTATCGATAATCAGATGATAATCAGAGGGTTTTCATGTCTGAGGTATCAGCATTCTAAATGTAAATAAAAGAAACATAGAATTACCTCAAGTAGTAGTAACTTAATTAGCCTCTCGTCATACTTATATCAACTGCCATGGTAGTTGGTAGTTAGTAAAGCCCAACCACCCAGAGCACACAAAAATCCCTAATTTGACCCTTTATAACTGGAAATATTCAACCGACCGGGATGAAACTCTGGCTTTAGAGGTTTCCTACTAAGGTCTCCAATCTTCCCAAATTTCAGCGAAATCTGTTCAGCCGTTCCGGAGATCCAGATATAGATTTTTTGGCATTCAGCGGATGTGGTAGCGGGTGGGTGGCTGGGTGAGGGACCGCACATATTTGTGGAGCAATAACGGTAAAAGATACAGCAGTGATATTTAGTTTTTCTGAAAGCTCGTATTCTGGAGGGGTGCCTTTCAGTGTTTGTTTTTTGAAATAATAAAATTTTATAGTCACAGTATATGTATATATACATGCATATCTATATCTTTGTGTATACACATATACACATGTCACGTACGCATGTTAATGCGCACACACAGACACACACATATATATATATATATATATATATATATATATATATATATATATATATATAAAGTATTAATTCACAAGGCTTCCCAATACTTATATACAATGTATATAAGTATTGGGAAGCCTTGTGAATAAATACTAATATATATACACACTACATATATATGTATATATATACACACACACACACACATATATATATATATATTTATATATATATATATATATACACACACATATATATAGCATTTATTCACAAGGCTTCCCAATACTTATATACAACACTGTTTACATAGGCTGAAATCTTATGTGCTCTATTCATGATGTTTTACACATCAACAATTAATACCATGCACGCGGTTGGTTTTTTTTTTTATATATATATCTTGCATGGCGATAACCAGTCGTGACAGTTCAATTCACCTACAAGACAATGATGCCTTAAATGCTTCCTTATATGTCATAAATAAAATAGTAGAATTTAGGCCAAAGGCCAAGCTCTGGGACAGATGAGGTCATTCAGCGCTGAAAGAGAAATTGACAGTCAGTAAGGAAGTTTGAAAGGTGTAACAGGAAGAAAACCTTGCAGTTGCATTAGGAAACAATTTTTATAAAGGGTGGAAAGTCAAATTGAATATGAACGGAGGTATAGTAACACAAATGAGAGATGTTGCAGCTAGGGGCCGAAGAGACATTGCAAAGAACCTTAAGTAATGCCGACAGTGCACCACGTGAGGTGCTCTGACAGCACTAACCCCCTACGGGGCCTCGATGTCATGGGGTCACACGGCTCCCTACCAAGCGTTGGCACCTATGAGGTAATTCAGCGGTGAAACAGAAACTGACAGTCAGCAAGAAGGTTTGAAAAGTGTAATAGGAGGAAAACCTCGCAGTTGCACTATGAAACAATTGGTAGGAGAGGGTGGAAAGTAAGATGGAAGAAAGAAATTAAAACGGAGGTACAGTGAAAGGAATGAAAGGGCTTGCAGCTGGGGGCCGAAGGGTTCATACTAGTTAATGTTATTCCCCAGCATAATCAATTTGTTTTCGCGCCTCACTTCCTCGCCCTAACTTCTGGTCTATCCTCCTCGGCCTAAGCAATTCTTTATTGAGTCTGCCATCCTCAGCTTAAGCAATTCCTCAACTCTCCCGTAGGTGGGTAGTGCCGTCAGTGTACCTCATGTGGTGCACTGTAGGCATTACTTATGGTTCTCTGCAGCCTCCCTTCGGCTCTTAGCTGCAACCTCTTTCGTTCCTTGCTCTCTACCTCCCTTCATTTCTCCTCCAACTGACTTTCTACACTCTTTAACAACTGTTTCACAATGCAGCTAATAGGTTTTCCTCGTGTTACATTTTTCAAACCTTCTTACTGTCAATTTCCCTTTCAGCGCCGAATGACCTCACAGGTCCCAGCGCTTGGCTTTTGGCCAAAATTCTATACTCCAATTCCAATTCCTCAACTCTTTCTTTCCTTACCGGCTCTTCCCCTTAAAGAACGTTCAGTTACGATGAAGCTCGCTTGGCAAATCTATTGTCCTTTATAGCACGACCCATATTAAACGACAGCACGATTTGTGTAAAAACAGACTTAGCAGCATCCCTAGATGTCTTCGTAAAGAAACCCTTCGTGGCGTTTACCTTTTTCCAAATAAACTAAGATAATCATCCTGGTCAGTAATCTCCAACATTTTTGAGTTACTTCTTTCACTATAATGCTTATTGTTCATGCCTGGTACCAGTTTCTCAGATTCGTTTCTTTACAATTAACTAAAAGTATTTAAAATGTAATAACATTCTACCTCAACCATTATGCTCTAGAGCAACACGTTTATTAAAAACCACATTGAGATTTTATTTGTAAAATGTGAGGCCTATGTACCAGTAAGTTTTTTATAACCTGTATTTTACTTCATTTAGTAATTTACAAATTCCTTAAGTAGTTTACAATTTTTATTTCCGTAATTGGAAGTCATGTTAAAATCCTCCACACGTATTTGATTACTAAATTCGACTATTTTGCTCATTTATCTCCCAGTCGGTGTCAAATTCACAAACTCACTAAGCCAATAGCGCCCGTAGTAGTTACTATCCTAAACAACCAGTCCTGAGAATTACTAGTCTTTAAATTGATTTCATGGACAGAATAGAATAGAATATAGCATTCAAGCTTGGAACTATGAGGTCATTCAGCGCTGAAAGGGAAAACTGAAAGCAGAAAGGTTTGAAAGGTGTAACAGAAGAACCTCGTAGTTGTAATATGAAACAATTGATAGGAAAGGGTGGAAAGATATATGAGAATACGAACGTAGGTACAGTAAAAGGAATGAAAGGGGTTGTAGCTGGGGGACGAAGGGACGGTGCAAAGAGCCTTAAGTAATGCCTACAGTGCACCGCATGAGGTGCACTGATGGCACTACCATCCTACGGGAGTTTTATGGATAGTTGTGAAAATAAATGGTCATTCCCCTATACTACTATTCATTTCAGGGACCGCAAGTCATTGTTTTTCTCAAATATCTTTCAAACTAATTTTTTAACCGTAATAGTACTATGACACAGTGTACAAGACACCTCCCGCTAATTTTTGGTAATATAGTGCATTGTCAAATGGTGTTAGTTAAGGCGTTTACTCTTGACTTTTAAAGACAAAGTCACATGAATTAGCAGGACTAATCTGAGCAATCGAACGTCTGCTATCACCCATAGACAGGAAAGGGGGGGCGGAGATGGGGAGGCCAGGAGAGTGGGTTGAAGGAAGGATGAGGAGGGGAAAGGAGAGGGAGGGACGGGATGGGGATAAAGGACGTTCGAATGCATAGTTTGGCGATGCTTAGCATCACCATGTAAGTCAAGAGTAAACGCCTTAACTAAAGCCATTTGGCAATGCACTATATTACCAAAAATTAGTGGGAGGTGTCTTGTACACTGTGTCAAAGTACCATTTCGATCAAATAATTAGTCTAAAAGATATTTGAGAAAAACAATGATTCGTGGTCCCTGAAATGGATAGTAGTGACATATTAAATTGAATGAAATATGAAATTTAGGCAAAATGCAAAGTGCTGGGACCTATGAGGTGATTCAGAAACGAAGTGACCTATTAAACGGAAACTGTTAAAACAAATTATTGAATATTTTTGATAAAAGACACTTTGCATCTAAAAGCTTTATGTGGTCAACCAGATTTGTTTGCCAAACGACATCTACTCTCCCCCTCCTCCATTAAAAACGTTGCACAATACTTTAACAAGAATTTATTCAGCATTTGAGATTTTTTTTTAATTTAACTTAAAATTCTTTTCATCTGCATTAAATCCTTTATTTAATCATGTACCTTAACTTCAATACTTCAGAATTTTGTTTATGTATAACTTAAAAAAATTCTTTTCACCTGCGTTAAATCCTGTATTTAGCCATGTAGCTTAAAACCTTTATCCATGGAAGTGTAACTGACGATCACATTATCAAATTTTCATACCAATGAATGGAAATAATTTCTTTGTACTAGCTCCATGACACAAATAATTTGATATTTAGTTTTAACTTTTAATTATACATTGTTCTAAAGCAGTAATTTACATAATTTTTTTGCTCCCAATACATTTAACAGAGCTCTCAGTACTGTACATTTATTCTTTAGTATAGAGTCAGATTTCAGATCATTGTCACACAAATTAGCTTAGGGCATTTGAGTCGTCACAACCAATACCCAAACCACATTTCCACTAAGTGTTTAACAAATTGAATTTTCCACAATTCCATGAGGATGGCTTGGTATCAGGACAACTGCCCCCAGACAATTGCCCCCGCGACAACTGACCCCGGACAATTGCCCCCGAGACAACTGCCCCCCCTGGATAATCGCCCCCCTTTAGAGAAAAATCAGAAAAAACAACTATGGGAGATTAATACTACTAAAACTAATAAAAGTAATTTTTATTTGTCATCCTTTAAGAAGAATTATTCAATAAAACATGAATGTTAAAACTTATCCTTTAAGAAGAATTAGCCCTTTGTTGGCCGACTCGGTTGAGCTTTCGACTGTCGCTCGATGGGCCCGAGTTCAATTCCCGCGGCCGGCTGATGAAGAGTTAGAGGAATTTATTTCTGGTGATAAAATTCATTCCTCGCTATAATGTGGTTCGGATTCCACAATCAGCTGTAGGTCCCGTTGCTAAGTAACCAATTGGTTCTTAGCCACGTAAAATAAGTCTAATCCTTCAATAAAAACTAGGAGAGCTGTTAATCAGCTCAGTGGTCTGGTAAAACTAAGATATACTTAACTTTAACTTTAAGAAGAATTGTTCAATAATACATGAACGTTAAAAATATATACTTAAAATTGTAAATTTTTAAGTTGTAAAAATATTGAAAAGCAATTTTTTAATGTACTATAATGGTAAACTGCGGGCTATATATCTGAAAGGTCCAACACATCCCGGATCTCGAAGTCTTGTATGTACGATGTTTGCTATTCTGACACTAGAATCTAGATAATGCTTCCGTGTCGGCGGTGCTGGATGTCCTGCAAGCATTTGATTGATGGTGACGCTGGTTAGTGCCTGCTCTCTCTTCAACACTTCCAAATTTCCATATATTTGGATGGAAAGGGAGCTTGCATATGGTTATGCTATCCTTCCCAGAGTTATTAGTACAAGGCAAATCTTCAACTACACGGTCATACATATTCCACATGCTAATAGGGAAACGTGAAGCTCGCCTGGTATGTCGACGTTTTCTGCCTATATATGTATCTTCGATGTAGTCTATGATAGGATCTGCTTCAGGTGGCAAAGTCTCTTGCAGTGTCTCAAATGCTTCACTTTATCTGGCAGAACAAATGCCAGAGCTGGAATCATACGAATTTGCAGGGCAAAATTAGCGTCAGTTTGGTATTTACTTTGGAGACCCTCATATTGCACCCTGCGGTATATACTTTGCAGTAAGTGGTAGAAACATTCCTTGATTGTTACGTTGGGGGAGACCTCTTCAACAGCACTCCTAGCAGCTTGTTCTTAGTCTATAAGGAAGGTCTTTGGATTGGGCATAGGATTGACAGTGAGGAGTTGTTGGAGAATGTCATGATAAGTTGCTCGCTCTGTGTTTGGTAGCAGAGCATAAACACAAGGAATAACTCTTTCCGAAGTACAGTAAAACAATTAATAGTGAACAGTTGGTTAAATAGCTCGGGTACAACTTTAAACGTTCCATCAACGAACCAATTATTTGAATTCTTCAGTAAGCTGATGTTTGCATATGTGGAAAACACAAGGATACGCTGTTCACTCGATCCATCACCATCAGCTGTCATCATGTACTCCGATGGAATGACCATGTCAGTTAGGTTTGACGGAATGTGATGAGGAGCACAGACAGCTTGTTTGTAGTGCCTTATTGCACGTCGAACATGTCTTACAGGTGGTAGTTGAGTTGAAGCACCATTTGATACTGACTGAATTGTTTGGGTAATGATTTGCTGTGCGGTCTCTTGGGTGCTAACAGCTTTCCTCTTTATTTCCTGCCATACAAACAAGACTTCTTGGCGGCATATGTCTACAGCATGGGTGTGATCATTTACATGTCCAACTACTTAATTTCCACAAACTTTAACTTTGGCCTTACAGTTGCTATGACGACGTTTCTCACATTCATAAGATACAACATTATTTGCCAATTCTTTCCGCTTCATTTTACAACGTTCACTTTGGACGCACTCCATGATGGGTGATATAATTTAATCTATTTGAGAGAGGTGTAGATGTAGAGTAGACACACTGATCAGCTCAAGATTGAATTTTGACTAGACACTGGCTTGTTGCTACTTACTATCTTGTAGAGCGGCATAACCGAGTGGTCATAATATTATCTCCATACCGTTAGGACCACTGACACAATAAATACTGTTCATGCAAGGCATTCCCCCATATGATCGGAATTTATGCACAGCCGCATAAAAAAAGTTACATGACATGAATATGTTATTTTATAGAATAACATTCCTTTATAACTCTCGCTAGAGCTTCGGAGCAGAGTGGACGTATCTTCAGCCGTTCCCGCTTTCTGATGTTTTTGCAGTCCTTTGGCCAGACCAGTGGTTTTCAACCTGTGGGCCATGGGCAGTTCTGAAGGGGACATCTTCAAAACAGTATTTAAAAAATTAAAAATCATTTACAGTAAATGCAGGCCAGTGCTTAATTTCATAAGTGAAAAAGTGTAATCTGAGTTTTGAATACAATGTATATGATTTATTTACAGCAAATGCAGGCCACTGCTTTCTGGCATAAATGAAAATGTATAACTAATAAAGTGTTCTGAAAAATAATTCCATGACTGAAAATGTAAACCTAATAAAGTGTTCTGAAAATGCCTTCTAATAATTCTATTATCATCATTACACAATTCTGAGGGGCAGTGGACCATGAGTATTTAGGGATGCCAAAAATGGGCCATGCACAAAAAAAGTTGAAAACCACTGGGCTAGACTATAAAGATGAACGGAAGAGGCAACTTGAATACTTTTGCCCCTTAGGGCAAACCTAAAAGAAAGGATTCGATTGGATTACATTTTTCTGTGCACCCGACGTCTGACCTCGTCTGTGAAGTAATTTCTGTTCATCTATAGGTAAAAGAAGACATTTCCGACTTTCAGCTAATGTTCAACAATAGGGTGATTATAAAATTTGCTGATCATATTCGGTTTGAAATGGAAATGCAGTAATATGAGGACAAATCTTTTGATATTGGTGAAGATAAGAATGTAAGAGTTATTAATCTGAATAGTGTTTACAGATGTTTCCGTAAGATATGCACCATTTGATATGGATGATGATTTGGTCATCGGTGTCTTAAGTCGGTACGGGAAGGTGCACTCTCTACGACACAACAGGTTTTCCAACGGAAGAGCAAATGGATTGTTGAACGTTATCCAAATGGCAAGGATGGAGGTAAGAGAGAGCATTCCTTCGTCGGTTAACATTATGTGGACACACAGTGACTTTCATTTATCAAGGCTAACATAAAACTTGCTATAAACGCAGAAGGACGTCACATCTAGCTGTTAATTGTACCATGGAAAGGGAATCCGGGTTAAATGTTTTTAACATGGCCGATTTCCCGAATCTTCCTAAAATTAATGACGGCCTATATGCATCAGAAATGTCGGATGTAGGTGGAATATGGGTTGTTGGACAAAATGTCCACGGACATAGTGCCGACGGGCAAAATGCAGACATCAGTTCGAACAGGACAAAATGTCGACGACGCTAAATAAATAAAATACATCGATTTAATTAACTTTTTACAAACTCTCTTTCATTTTCTCGCTAAGTTTTTTTTTCTCTGTCTCTATTTCCTTTTCTATCTGCTCTGTTAATCTATCTATAATAAAGCACGTTAAATTGGAGGCTGTCTCGTTAAAGAGTTATTAACAAAGGTAGACTGTTTAACGTTTTAGCATATTATTCCATGCTAAATTGGTAGTTGTCTCGTTAAAGAAGTTGTTAACAAAGATAGATTGCTTAACGTTTTAGCATATTTTTCCATATATGCTAAATTGGTAGTTGTGTTGTAGTGGAAGAATAACAACTTCTAACAATACTGTACTCTCTTTTACAAGCCATTTTCACTAGCCTAATAATCGCAGATGTGATGCTCTTACATTTTAGAACAAAATGAAAGCCATGGCCAGTGTTACAGAAGATATTCCCTCAAATATAATCTACAAAGCTACATTAAACGTATCACTAGATGTGGGTGGCGCTTTACCAAAGAAAGAGTCATTGCTCATACAATTAGACGACAACGCAATGTAACAGAGATGAAGAGTTGACTACACTACAAGAGAAGCTTTTTTGTTACTATTAACCGCTATTAATAGTATAAGGAAGACATTCCCAACTTCTGTTATTTATGGATGTTTTTTGGATTTTGGCCAATGCCTTTGGTGCAAAATCCAGTCGGTTGGCTTACAGTCCTGGTGTACGGAAACCAGGAATGCTTTCATCATAAAGCAGTTTCAAGCATTGGCATTTGCTCCTTCTGACTGTGTATATCATATATTTGATGAGCTTCTTGCTTCTCTAACGGATGAAGTAGAATCTGTGCTAAGTGAATTTTTATCGTATTTTGAAGCAACATGGTTAGGTGTAGTCTAACGTGGGCGGCGACTTAGGCTCTGTTGCGAGATCCAACTGTGGTCAGTTCATAATCATGTCGTAAATAACTTGCCACACACAAATAATGCGGTCGAAGGTGGCATAATGCTTTTAATAGGAGAATGGTTATTAAGCATGCATCTTTAGAAGAGCTGGTTAAAAAATGAAAAAAGAACAAGCAAATAGAGAAACGTTGTTATATCAAATACCTCAGGGGAAAGAAGCTGGAAGGCAGAACCTAAAATATATTAGAATCAACCAGAGATTAAAGAACCTAGTCACAAATTATAATCCAGATCAAGGGATTCAGTTTTTAACAGCAGTTGCTCATAATTTGTAACACTTGTATCGTTGATAAAATTTTAATTTTTTAAAATAAATTTTGTGCTTATTGATACAATTTTGATCAATTATGTGTTTTGTTTATCAAACCTATCTTCATTTATGTTATGTTCTAAACAGCAATTACTCTAATTTGTAACATTTGTATCATTGATAAAGTTTTATGTCTTTTAATAAATACATTTTGTACTGACTGACACAATTCTTACCAATTTATGTCATGTTCATAACAGCAGTTGCTCATAATTTGCAACACTTGTATCATTTATAAAGTTTTAATTAATTATGTTTTTTAATAAATAAATTTTGTGCTTATTGGTACAACTTTTATCAATTATGGCTTTTGTTTACCAAACCTACCATCATATCATGTTCTTTATAAAGTTTTCATTTATTCCGTCGACATTTAGTCCCCTTTGGACATATGTTATTTTGCCAATCGACATTTTGTCCGTCGACATTATGTCCGTCGGCATTTTGTCCCCTTTGGACATATTATGTTATTTTACCAATCGAAACTTTGTCCGTCGACATTATGACCGTCGACACTATGTCCGTCGGCATTTTGTCCCCTTTGGACATATTATGTTATTTTACCAATCGAAACTTTGTCCGTCGACATTATGACCGTCGACACTATGTCCGTCGGCATTTTGTCTGCACACCGAAAATGACTCTGATGTTACGTCAAAAGTATTGAATGGTTGTATCGATGAAGAATCGAAGAAAGATCGAGGAACTACACACTTGAGAAATAGTATAACTGAAGAAAGCCAACGGCAGTTGAATGTATTCACAGTCGAATCAAGCCCAAATACTGGTGTGCGGGAAATTGGTGGTAATGAGGCAAGAGGTGATAATAGCGATATTGGTATTTTTAATACTAAGAAGGATAATAAGTGCCCTAGTCTCCCGGACCCTTTGAGCATTCAATTTCGTGGAGGTTATAGTGTTCAGGGGTCACCTAATGTTCCGCACATGGAGGTGGATCATGGGGATGTATGTAGGGAACAACTCAGTGATGAGGAAGGTTTAAGAAAACGACTGTCTAAGGTGTCAGTTCATCAGAATGATGAGCCCATAAATGTAATGACATTCGGGAATGATTCTGATATGGAATTATGCGAGAATATAGTGCTTGGCAATGAAGATGAAAATGGAGAGCGGAGCTTGGACACAGCAACTGAAAACCGATGGAATACTAATATCAATATGGAAAGGGTTGGGAAGATGAAACTTACAAGAGAAGTTTTATCACAAGAAAAAAGGGAAGAAACGAACATACAAAGCAATGACAGCGTACCGAAAAAGAAGTTACGACTTTTCTCTTTTCCATGGCTTTACTAATTGCGACGTTAAATGTCAATGGCTTGAACGATGTAAATAAACAGATGAAGGTGGTATCACTTGTGTCGCAGTATAAGATAGACATTTTATTGATACAAGAACATTATGTTAGAGACCTAGAAGTCTTAAACTATTTAAGTAATTGTTGTAATGTTATATTGAACTCGACGGTTTGTTCAAAAGGAGGGACTATGTTCTGTATTTATAAAAAGAGGGATATAGTAGTTCTGTCAACAGACAGAGACTGTAACGGCGGATACTGGGTATTAGGGTAAGACTTAATGGTTGCATTATCTCGATTGTAAATGTATATGCCCCTTCAGATTCAGGGAGGACTAGATGGAGAGAAGAGTTTTTTGGAAATGATCTCGCCTTTTTTCCGAGACACAACACTGATTCCATGATATTAGGTGGTGACTTCAATTGTGTGACATGTCTCAGGGACTGTGGCAATGACAATAAATATTTAGTGTCCAAAGCACTGGATACTATGGTTCATAATTTAGCGTTAAAGGATAATCATAAATTTTCTAGAGGTGTTCCTGAATGTACGTACGTAAAAGAAAATTATGGGTCTCGAATAGATAGAATTTATACTGTTAATTTGTTCCACCACATTACGAGAGCACAGACAATCCCTATTAGTCTTTCAGATCATAATATAGTCCTCTTAAGTATAAAAGTTACTGATTTAATAACATCAACTGATTACTGGAAATTGAATGTGAAAATTTTGGACTCGGATAATATAGAAGAGCAATTTCAAGACTTGTGGAAACGGATACAATCTTATAAAAGTAAGTTCCCTGATATGTTGGAATGGTGGGATTGGGCAAAGCTACGCTGTAAAGATTTTTTTTGTTAAATTATCCAAGAAGATTTCACAAGAAAAATATGGGTTACTGAACCTATTACATTGGAGGTTACAACAATTAAATGGCAAAATTTCTCGTCCCTCTACTGGAACCGCTGACCACAAATCAGTATACCCTTAAAAACTCTGAACAGTTTAAAGAAGGTATTTTATCCCAGGATTCTGACCTATTCATGACTAGAGAGACCATAAACATTATTCTTGATAAACTATTCCCCGAACCTGAGTCTGTTTATTTTAATTTTAGTTATTCGAAGTTTAAAGCTCTTTTAGAATTGGCCGGCTGGACTCGGCATTTGTTTTCAATGGACAGCTTTTTAAATAAATTGAGGACATGGCCATGGGGCCTCCGCTTGGTCCTACCTTTGCGGACATTTTCATGTGCTCCCTGGAGGAGCGCATTTTGTACGAATGCCCCCTGGCCTTCCGCCCTCTGTTTTACTCACGCTATGTGGACGAAACTTTTATCCTACTCAAACATGAGTCCGATGCAGACCGGTTCCTGGATTTTTCTAATAATTACCATAATAATATTAATTTTACAATGGAAAAGAACACAACTCAAAATTAGCCTTCTTATATATTTTGGTCTCTGAGGAAAATGACGGTTTTATACTTCAATCTTTAGAAAGAAAACATTCACTGGTCTCGGTTCCAACTTCTATAATTTCTGTTTTCTCACTTTCAAACTTAACTCTATATATACCTAGCTCTATCGTGCTTTGTCTCTTACCTCTAGCTGGAATCTCTTCCACAACGAAATTACTTTTCTCCTCCAATAACTGCTTTCCTTCTAAGATCTTCTATAAAATTTTAAATAAACTACTTAACAAAAAGTCTTCTGAACAGCCTATATGTTTTAAGGTCCCCAAGTTTCCTCTTTATGCCAGTTTCCGTATCTATTAAAGATAATTTTCAAAGAGATTTGACCAAGATCGTACACAAACATTTTGGAGCCCTTAATCTAAAGCTTATACCCAAGAATCCTAAGACCATTGGCTCGCTCTTAGGTTTAAAGATCGGCTCTGTCCTTTGATGACATCGGGCGTCGTTTATTAATACACTTGTCCCGGATGTAATCTGGGAAAATATATTGGATCTACTCGGCGTCTTCTCAGGGTCAGGGCCGATTCTCATTGGGGCGTTAGTTATAGAATTGGGTGTAAGCTATCTAACCCAGAAACTTCTTAGATAAGGAATCACATTATTAAATGTAAAACTACCATCAAATATGAAGATTTTAAAATTATTGACCAAACAAAGGAACTCGACGAACTGTTGATTTTGGAAACGTTAAATATCAGATTACGAGTTCCGACTCTAAACAACCATTCCTCTGCTGTCCCGTTGTTTTTAGCCTAAATTTTCTGTCATTCTTTATACCTCTTGCCGTTGATTACTTTTCGCATGTTTTTATCTTTGATGCTGAAAGGTTGGTTGTGTGGAGCTGTCTTCAGCTGTAGTTTCATGAGTATATTACTTTTGCTTTTGATTGTATGTGTTGGCGTTCTTTATATATTTATATATATATATATATATATATATATATATATATATATATATATATATATATATATATATATATATATATATATATATAATTTTTTCCGAGATATTTAAATGTACTTTTCGTTATTTATAATTTTTGTACTTCTAGCCTCATTTTTACTTAAGTGTGCATGTAATTTAGGTCTGTGGGTTGTAATTTTACCATTAAAATTGTTTTAGCTTTTTTAACTATTGGATCTTATAATCAGCTCTTATTTTATGTTAACATATTATATTTTATTTTGTAGAAAATCCCTGAAGATGTGGCGATGTTGTCACGAAACGTAGGGTTGCAACGAAATGCGTATATATATGTATATATACATGTGTGTATATATATATATATATATATATATATATATATATATATATATATATATATATATATATATATATATATATATATATATATATATATATATATATATATATATATATATATATATATGGATATATCCACCCTAAAACAAAGGGGCTACCAACAAGTCTCATAGGTCATAAAATACTTAGCTGCTATCAGCTGAGCCACTGTTATGTTGGGACTTCCTTAAAAACATCTGTTATGCAAAGGTGTGCAGCCAGCAAGGTAAATCCCTAGGTACTACCCACCTTCGTTTGTGACTTTTGTGAGAGTCAGTTTGTAGCGCCTTTGCCTTTCCTCACCTTTCTTCAGAGTTCTGTGTTCGGTCCCCATGGGAGGGAATACTTTAATTATATGGCTGAGGCTTGTTTATGTGTGTGTGTGTGTGTGTGTGTGTGTGTGTGTGTATGTATATATATATATATATATATATATATATATATATATATATATATATATATATATATATATATATATATATATATATATGGTGAAGCCAGCCACTGAGTACACAAAAACCCCGACTTTGGCCCTTTATAATTCTTGAAATTCCAAATAGAGGCATAGGAAGGATTTTCACTGGGGTTATGCCTTTCTTTTTTAATGCCCATTCGCGCATTTCATTTTGTTATTTATCTAATTTATAAGAAATTTGTACGACTTGGAAACTCGGCAAATCAAAACGATTTACCAGTTTTTTTTAATAAGTATCATTCTGTTTTGTAATGGATCATAATGGACAGAAGTTCTTATCATTAACAATAAAATAAACTCAGTGGCATTATTTCTGCACGCGAAGAATATGGTTCCCTTGCATTTTATTATTGTAAACAATAAGGAATATCAATAGAACTCTATAGAAATGGTGACTGCATTTTGCTTGTTTAAGACAGATTAACTTTTGGGGTGATTACTTTGAATATCAAAGAATTGCTTTTTTCTATTATCAACATGAAATGAGAAGTGAAAGGGAAAAGGAGTTGAAACAAAGTATTTACAAAAAACAAAGTAACAAATTAAGCTCGCTTGTCTTTGAAAAGTATCATTTGTCACAATGCAATCAGCAGTCAGAACAAAGGGGATATAAAGCTCTCAAAACAGACTTGGCCGGCAATATAAAGTTTACTTCCTCCTTGAAAGCTGACTCATTCTCTTTCCCTTCTCTCTGTCCTGGACTTTTTATTCTAGTGGAATTTTGTGAATAACAGATAATGAACATGAGCTCACAGTGATCGTTCCTTCTGGCGAATGTTGGCCGGCTATTTTCATTAGGACATTTTTGCTCCTACTTGAATTTAGAAATGGGAGAAGTAGGTATAAGTACAAAGTATCGTAGTAAAACTCGAGCTACAGCACTTCATCATGAAGAGCTGCTGTAGTCTGAAAGGAGTTTGAAAAGGATGTTTACGAGCTATGCTGGAATGACAGTGCCAGCGGGAAGAGTCTTGTAATTTCATTTTGTTAATGACATTTTTCTTTTCTGTGAATATTGCTTCCTTCAGAACATATGAAAAGAAATTATATTATTATTCTAGTGCCTCTTAAGATGTATCGAATATCTCAGTGTATATGCTCATGTATCTATGTAAATGTATTGCTGTTATTATAATTCATAATACATTATATAAGTAGTTAACATGGAACAGTCCTAAAAGGTGCTTAGTTAGATTCCACGTACTACAAGGCCAAGAATATACACATAAAGAAAAAACCAAGGGAGCAAATGATAAAGAAAACACAATCATCCGCCGAAATGAAACCGAAGACTCGCAAGCTAGTGATATAATACAGCCTGTTTGTGATCAAAGATGGGTCCCTACAAAAATTATGGTGAGGGAGTTCGTTTACAGTCTACTACCGGAATATATTGCATCAGGGATGTGGCCATTCGAAACAGAAATTAACGGACGCAACGACACATAAATTAATCCTGGTAGCGGATGGGGAAAGTAAAATAATAAAAGGGGACAATTACCCCCCCCCCTTCCCCGACAGGCCAGACGACGCTGTGGTTAGATTACTATGCAAATGAGTCCTCAGACGAGGAGGAACTTTTTGAATGAATCGTATTTATGCAAATGATACTGTGTTAAACACGCTGGTGCAAAAAAGGGATCCTATTTCTTTTCATTTAGAGTGCCTGATTAACGTTCATATTTTCCAAAAGATGCTTGCGGACATAAGGTTTAACAGGGTTATTTTCCGTTTATACTGAGGACGTATCACCCATGGTTCTGTCTATCCGTACACGTCACCTAATCAAGTGTAGGTTGTTTGTAAGGATAATAAGACATCAATATTTTCTTTTACCTAGCATTTCTGTCTGTCTGTCTGTCTGTCTGTCTGTCTGTCTCTCTCTCTCTCTCTCTCTCTCTCTCTCTCTCTCTCTGAATGATTACTTTAACAGTTCCATTTACAGTGAGTGTGAAAATGAAAAATTATATCACATTTATCTGTAATCACAAATGTCTGTCAACTGATCTTATTAGCTACTATATATTCATTCCGACTGCGCAATGTAATTACCTTAGTTAGAAACCTGATCAAATAATTTTCGTTACTAAAGTAAACAGAAATAACTGCAACATTTTCCTAATTATATATTGTAAAACTAAATGCCCTTAAGGCCTGAAAGCTTACAGAATTCATTAATATTTACCTTCTATACTCTCAACGTTCTACAAAGCTACGGCAATAAGAAAACTGGTCGGTAAGAAACATATTCCAAAATATATAATAAAATAAATTTCGGCTGCTTTTTTTCCGAAGGTAAGCTGTGCTGTATGGATTCGCGATGGGTTTTTGCAGTATATAACTGTAAACCTATCCATTCGCACTTTGGCTCGAATTCATAGAATATTATTTCAATTAAATTCGTAAAAAGAAGGAAACAGCACCACAATTTTGCGTCAGAGATCAGTTCATATTACATCAACAATGAAATGCAGCTCCTATGCCATCCGCGAATTCAGCCTACAGAGCCAAGAACTATGCAGGGCTACGCCCATATTTTAATTAGATTACGCCGTAGCCTTTTGTATGCTTTTGTGCGAAATTTCTCCAACCCCATTTACGGTAAAATTTCTTACATATCAACTAACCTCGTTATTATAAACATTCTTCACTTGAAACAATAATGGCATTGGATCCTGCACACACTAATGTTAAACAGTGTTGCTGTCCCATGAACTGACCTCCTACAACGGCTTCATATCTCCTATGTTGCGAGCTTTCTGTTTCCATAGCCAGAAAGTTTTAAGGGTCTTTTTAAACAAACCCCCAAATTGTACAATAGTTGAAGGAGCTCGTTTTCTAATCCACAGAGCCATAACATTTCGTACTTCTGTCACTAAATAGCTGTAACTATAATTATAATCATCAGCATGAAGATCTCAAGATTCGGGCAAAACTTACACTTGAAGTAAATACCTGAACGTGGAAGTTCGTTCCATTTATGTATGATTTCAATATATGAGCTCATGGTTCCTTAGAAATACTGTATGTTAGTCCAGTCCTTGAGTGTATTTAACATATGCATACTTCTTTAAGCAAGTGTTTATAATTATGATTGATTCAAATCCCTGAAAAGATAGCTTCATTTTTGAGACATTCTCGATAACAAAGGAATTAATCAATATTTTCCTGAGAAATGTATTTCATTGGTGCTAAGGAATAGGTGTAAACTTATAGTAAAATATGAAAGTTACCACCAGTGCCATAGGGAAATATGCCAGAGGGCAAGCTCACTTACACAAATCCCACAGATCTTCTAATTCAAACGTTGCGGCACATTCGCTTTCGTGAAATGGATGAGTGCTTCCATTTCATTGTTTATGTTCAGTCACTTTTTGTTTGTTTGTAAATGTATGGATATTATAAAGTCATTCTGTAAAGAAAATGTATACACGGAAACAGAGGCAAACCAAGATGATAAAAAAGGAATCAGTGAAGGGTAAAGAAGTGACAATGAATTATTGTAAATTATAATGAGAGAAAAAGACAGTGAAAACAGAATGAAATTGTGTTTTGTTTCTCATTTCGTTGTACTGTCAGACATTGAGATTTATTGTGACTAAGAATCATTTCTTTTTTAGAATGCTCAAAACCTCTCGTACATAATTACAATTATTTTAGAAGGGAGGGCTCCATTTTCTACCCATAACAATATATCATTAATTATCGAAATAATAAAAATTATAAGTACCTTATTCATTATGAACTCTGTGATCTGAGACGATTTTACTAAATGCTTGGTTGTTCAATTGTTTACATTCGACCGTAATGAACAGATAATCTTGGTACTCTTTAAAAGTGTTAATTGAACATTATTTCTATAAAAGTGCGGAGGTGGACAATAATCGCTTTGTATAGCAGAGAATACCATGGTAATTTTTTTTTTATTTTCTCCAAATATGAGTTACGGTCGAAAAGAAACTTAGCAGAAACTAAGCAAAGTAGCACGTTCACTAGAAAGTTAAAAGTGAGCAATTTGTCAAAACGGAAACCATAATCAACACAAGAACGGTAAATAAACCAAGACGATGATAGTTCTTTGTTCTCCTTTTCCTCCAGCTTATATCTCGTGGGTCCCCCAGTCCAGAACCTTTCTTCTCAGAGCATTTTGCGAAAACAAACAAACGTGAGCTCAAAGTGGTTGCCGCACGAAACTAGCGCCTGCACACGACGACTTTCATTAGGGCATTTGAATTTACTTCTTCCTGGCCAGGAGGTTCTCAACTTTACTTGGGATGTGGATCAAGTAGTTGCAAGTATGACGAATCTCATTAAAACTCGAACAGCAGCACTTCAGCATGAAGTTTTTATTTTGGTTAAAGGGTGTTTGAAAAGGTCATTTTCAGGCTGCCGCGGAATTACTGTTTCTGTGGAAAGTCGGTGGGTAATTCCTCTCAGCAAACGAAGTTTGGCCTTTCGATTACTGTTTCTTCTAGGAAAATTTTTAAATATTTAGCATGCGCCAACACATTTCAGTACTATAAATTCAAGTTTTTTTGTATCATAATAGTCTCCTTTATTCAGGTAACATATTTTTTATCATAATCATTAAGTGGACTGGCAGAGATGACCATTAGGTTCATTTCAAAAATAGATTACCCATATGGTAATAAAACAGACAAGGCAGTTCCAAGGTATGGGAAATAAATTATATGAAAGTATCAATAAAAAACAGGAATGAAAAGGAAAAGAAAAACAAGTTTATATTTACGTAAAGACCAAGTGAGAACTCATTCAAAGGAATTTTGAAGAATATAAAGATGCCACTTGGTCACGAATCAAAATAAGGGCCACAGATAACTTTAGTACACTTAATAGTGTTTCTAATTTTCCATAATTTCATGTTTAAGAATAAACACCGTAGATTATTTCCTGAAAATATACGATCATAAGAGCGAGATGAAAGAAAACCCTTAGAGAGAGAGAGAGAGAGAGAGAGAGAGAGAGAGAGAGAGAGAGAGAGAGAGAGAGAGAGAGAGAGAGAATAATTTGCCCTATCTCACTTTTTCTTGTATGTATTATTCATGCATGGGAAATGTAATTTTCATTTACTGAAGTACAGTCTATAATTGATTTCAGTGAACAGCATCCCGATAATAAACTCATGAGAAAATGAAGACGCTATTGATAGGATCCCAAGGCAAAAATTCTGTCAGTATCCTTCCTTACAGCAAAATACGGTTTAACCCATTGTATGGAAGGACTCAAACGAGGCGAAATTATTAATTCATATATTTATTTCATATTCATAAATATATTTTGCACAGAAGATCCTCCAAATGTCTCGAACATCCATTTATGCTTAGCTGATACTGCGAAGATTGATAAACAGTGAAGGAAATGAAATAATCGAATTATGTGAAAGAAAAATCAGATTGATGGCGTTCCGTCAAGAGATAAGCAGTAACCAGAGTATATCACTCTGGTTACTGCCAGCCACGTGTTCAGAATTAGGAAGGTTAATGGAGCAAGGGACAGGACACCAGTCCTGGATCAGCTTCCGAGCATATCTAAAATCGAGCGTGTTCTTCCAGGACCCTTTATAACTTCCTGGAATTACGTTTTTTCTCCTTCTGGGTGGCGTTTAGATCACATGGCAAATGCGGGCAGCATGGCTGAAGTTTCAAGATGGTGGAGTGCACCTGTTCAACCTGCCAGCTGACCTGCCTCAGATGACTCTTAGCTCCAATCAGGTCCGCGTTTGGAATTTAAGGAATTTCGGCAGTCCCACGAACAAAAGGAGATTAAAGTGGTTTCCCCGCCAAAGGGAGTGGTGAGTGAGAGGTTTTATGAAGGTGAATTTGCCTACAGTTAATCATACTAAAATAAATGAATTAGGTGAATATTCCTTATCTCACTTGACTTATTGACTGGTGAGGTGGCGTCTGAGAGGATACTCTCGACATATATATATATATATATATATATATATATATATATATATATATATATATATATATATAATATATTCCCCCTCTATTTAGCTATATCTATAACTTATTTAGATAAATTTTCCGTTATAGCTGGCGCCATATGGCGGAACTATACATAGGGACAGAGAGACAATGAGCCTCCCTCTTAAAACCCCCTTGCTACCAGAACACACCTAGATTCCCCTAAAGATGATAGATGCGGGAACAATATTCACAACCCCGTCTCCCCCCATCGCCTGAGCGGGAGTAGCAATTAGTGTTTAGAAGCCCTAGGCGTAGAGAGGGATGATTTTATTCTGTCAGGCCTTAGCCCTAGTGATTTTGCTGGCCCTTTTGACATGCTTTTACCAAGATACCCCAGAAAAGCAGAGGAGAGACTAAGAACTTCATCTGTCTATAAGTTGTATAAACCACAATGCCCTCTTAAGTACTTGATTTCTTACCTTCCATGTAATCAGGGCAGACTGAATGTAATTATTACCATTGAACTGATTATTGCAGACTGAATGACATTGAGATTATTGAAAGATTGGCCCTCATTATTTTGTAATCCTCTGGAATTCCCATTATTGAGGATAGTCCCATATTAGTAAATTTCATTTGATTTAGACTTGAAAAAGACACACGACAAGGTTCTTGCTTTCTAAAGAACCTCTAAAGTTTACAAACTGGACTCCCTTGGATTTGTGGATTCCATACTGGATCCAACTATATGTCTCCACAGTCAAGACACACTTTTTTACCAGATACGTTATAAGTTGTATAAACCACACACACACACACAAAGATTCCCTCTGGACACACACACACACACTTGCTTTCTAAAGATATATATAACTATATATATATATATATATATATATATATATATATATATATATATATATATATATATATATATATAGTATATATGTATATAATTATAAAAAAAGACCGTATGGACTTCTCTTCGAAGCACCAGAGTTTGCCTATGAATGCCTGGGAACAAAGATTCCCCTTGCAATGCCCGGAAGATAGCTTATATTATTCAGATTCGTGTCATTTAAATTTTAAAAAAAGATACAAAAGTTTATTGAAGATAAGGAATTCATCCTGGAGCAAACTATAAGTGACCAGAGCTAAAGGTGGATTTCATGTCTTCATGGAAGTTTAGAAAGCAGACACTGTGTGCCATTTTCCAATATATATTGTCCCGATGTGTTCCAAGTACCTGGTTATTACGCAACTAATCACAGAATTCAAAAATTTACCTCACTTCTGCCAGATACCTGAACTCTCATAACAATAAAAATTACAACTGAGTACTCTAAAGATAACAGTGATCCTTTGAAAAGCTCATTAATCGTCTGAAAAATCAAACTAACTTTATCAAAACAATTATAAGGTATCAATAATTAAACAAAAAATATACTACAGTAAAAGGGCATCACTCCATCAAACAACTTTAACTGTTTCCCTGGTCTTAATTCACTTCAGCAAAACTAAAGGAACAAAACATGTTTATCAATTTGCCTTATGCACACAATTATTCCTATTCACTGGTGGTCAATAAATGAAACACTGTTTTTAAAAACACTAAATACAAAAATTTATTTTTAAATTCAAAATCTATAATTAGAATTCACAATCTGAAAAATTTATTATTACTTGAAAACAACACAAAAATTTAATTAATTCTTGAGTTAAATTATTAAACAAAACTAAATCACAAAACTTTACTTTATCAAGAAATTAAACTAATCAAGCATAATTTAAACTATCAAGAATTACTCAAGATTTAAAAAGAAAATCTTAATAAATGAAAATTAAATCAAGTATGCAATGTTAAACTGTCACAAAATATTTAAAATGCTAAGTAAATAAATGTTAAGTCACCAATAAAAATCAAGAGATTGCAAACACAAGAGCACGCAAAAATACACAAAAGATTCATCAATAATTTCACTAAGGCAAAATTTCCCTAATATGCCTTATTATACCATGATAATAATAAGTAAAATTCACTTTACCTTACACAAGCTTGTGAAAACCTTTGTAAAACCACTTGTGGCTGCTTTAGATTCACAAAACACACTTATTTATTGGGCACCATTATCAAATTTTTCCTATGATCAGATCCCAAAAGCTAGGATTAACACCAGTGACCACAAAAATTCTAAGGGAACCAATATGAACGGTCTCTGAAATTAGAATGAATAAATCTGAGGATTCCAGTATGAAATGAAAGAATGATATGACGTCATTAAAGCATTTTGGGAATGAGATACAAGAGAAGGTTCTAGAAAAAAAAAAGGTGTCGTCACTTCCAGCAAAACGTTTTGAACACAATCGGGACAATACATGATGTAATAGATAGAGACATGTACTCTTACTCTCAAAAGGGCATACGTGATCAGAGAAATATAATCTTAAACAAGACACAATTACCATGTGCTTCGGTGCAACACTTGTTTGCATTTCTCAAAAGCACACATCTTTGTCAGAAAATTGTAAGGAACATATGTAGCGTTGCGAAATCTTTTGTCTTCTTCTCGTAGGGGACAAAGCTTTTACAGAAATCTTAATATGACTCGACTGCTATTCCCGACTTGTCATCGCGTAACCCAAAACCAAGTGCTCTCTTATCTTAACTGTTGACAGATGACACATCTGGTCTAAAACTAGAATTTCTCTCTTCTGCTACTAAGCAGTTATCAAGAAGGATATTATTAATTCTAAATTACGCTGGTAGGTTACCTAAATCACTAACTCTTTTGAGATCTGATGCTACACTACATACGATATCTCAACGATTATTACTATTACACATAACACATGATAAATAGAAGAGTAAATATATCAAAACTATAGGATGATATGCATATTATAATGCAACACCATGAATATATATATATATATATATATATATATATATATATATATATATATATATATATAATGTTTATATATACATGCATACATACTAGCCCAATTCACCTGGTGAATCAGGAAGGCAACGGGATGGCAATTACAGCCCCTGGAATAAGTGTTGAGGACAATAGTAGTGTTGAAGGATGAATTAGTAGAATTGAAAAGAGAAAAAGTTTTCATGGACGGGGTATGGGCCTGTAATCTTGGTGATTTAGCTAATCTTTTCCTTGGATATAGTTATGTTTATACACACACAAACACACACATACACACACACATATATACATATATATGTGTGTATATCTATATATATATATATATATATATATATATATATATATATATATATATATATATATATATATATATATATATATATATATATATATATATATATATATATATATATATATATAACAGGGCCTTCATTCTTCTCTGGAAAGTACCAGAAGGCCCCTGTCAACACCTGAAATCCTTGGAGGACAGCCTGAATTAGTCAAATTCATTTTATTCAG
>NC_089781.1:70604426-70651926 GCF_040412425.1 Macrobrachium rosenbergii | reverse complement strand
GGAGCATTACACATACCGAATGGCATAACATTGTATGAATACAACCCAAAGGGGGTAATGAAACTGGAGATTTCTTTAGCTCTGTCAGTAAGTCCTATCTGGTAGTATCCTTTCATTAGATCAATCTGTGTGAGAAAGGTTGCATTACTGACATTATCAATGATGTCTAAAATTCTAGGCAAGGGAAAGAATCTTTAACTGTAGCTGCATTAACTTTCCGGTAATCGGTACACATCCGAACTTCCCATTAGGCTTTGGTACTAATATGCATGGGGATGCCCAAGGCGAAACACTAGGAGTAACCAGATTATGCTCTACTAAAATAGTCTACCTCTGCCTTTAGAATGTCTAATTTGCTCTTGGAAATTCTGTAAAAGGACTGCCTTATAGGGGAGACATCAGTTTTCATTATCACATCATGTTGTCCAACAGTACATTTACCTGGGTGATCTGTAAAGAAATCTTTATTTTCTAAAATCAAATCTTCAAGCTGCTGGGAATGTTGCCGATTATCAAAGTTTAGATATGAAGTTAAGGAACCTAGTATGCTAGAATTATTTGAATCTTCCCAAGACATAATCACTTCATCACTTACAGTAGAGTCAGAATTATCATCAGATTCAACACTAAAGGAATTCTCAGTTTTTCCTTGTTCAAAAACTAAATTACATACCTCTGGAGTTTTTCTTATGAAGGGTTTCAACCTATTTACATGAACCATCTGAGTTTTCTTGCGACGGTCAGCAGTATTTATCACATAATTCACCTTTGATACTTTCTTAGCAATGGTATAAGGTCCCATATACTTTTCTCTTAAAGGGCTACCCACAATAGGATGGTACAACAACACTTCATCACCCACTTGGAAAGTTCTTACCTTAGATTTTTTATCATGAAGGAATTTCATTCCTTCTTGTGATATCTGTAGGTTATTCTGGGCAAATTCCTGTATTTTAGACAACTTGCTCTTGAAGGCGGCAATAAATTTTGAAGCATTAAATACTTCTTCCTTTTCAGAGTGCCTCAGGATCCTATCTTTTACAGCCGTCAGCAAAGTTCTAGGTTTTCTTCCAAACATTAGTTCAAAAGGGCTAACATCAGTAGATTCATTCTTGACACTTCGTAGTACATACATGAGCATATCTAGCTCTTCATCCCAGTCATTACCTGTACTGAAAACATAATTCCTAATTAGAGATTTTACAGTTTGATGTGACCTCTCTAATGCTCCATTAGTTTGAGGGTGATATGCAGTAGCTATTACCTGTTTCAGATTAAATGTAGCTAAAGTCTCTTGAAATACTTTACTCATGAAGTTAGTTCCCTGATCACATTGTACTTCTGCTGG
Source organism: Macrobrachium rosenbergii (assembly GCF_040412425.1). Taxonomy (NCBI): domain Eukaryota; kingdom Metazoa; phylum Arthropoda; class Malacostraca; order Decapoda; family Palaemonidae; genus Macrobrachium; species Macrobrachium rosenbergii. The sequence continues at coordinate 70,650,578 of NC_089781.1, read as the reverse complement.
AAATCCAAATACAGTAAAAATATTAATCAACTGTTTGATAATCACCTTAGCAGAAATATTTTTAACTGGAACTGCCATGGGAAAACGAGTAGTTGGACATATTAAAGTTAAAATGTACTCATTACCTTTTCTAGTCTTCTTTAAAGGTCCCACACAATCAATAATTACTTTGGAGAAAGGTTCCTTTGGTACAGAAATAGGTATGAGAGGCGCTGGAGGTATTGTCTGGTTAGGTTTTCCTACTTGTTGGCAAGTGGCACAAGCTTTAACAAAATCTTGTACATCTTTCTTCATTCCAAGCCAGTAGAAATCATCAGCTAGTCGTTGGTATGTCTTGGTTATTCCAAGATGACAGTTGTCTGTATGGGCCAAGTCCAACAAAGATTGTCGGTAGACCTTAGGTACCACTACCTGGAATTTATCACGCCAGTTATCCTGAAAAGACATCTTAGGAGGTCGGTAATGTCTCATAAGAACTTTATTTTCTAGATAAAAGTAAGGAGTTTTACTATCTTCATCTGATATGTCTCTAACCTTCTCAAACATCTGTTTAACAGAATCATCTAATTGTTGTGCTTTCGCAAAATTTTCAGTAGGAATGTCAAGCATGTCAGTTGCCTTACTTACCTTGCTAGGGATAACTTTAGTGGGTATGACACCACTCTCTGGATCTCCTTGAGAAGCTTGTGACCTAGTTACTATGTTACACTGGGCCTTTATATACGTTTCAGGAGATTGTATTATTAGATTGGTATGTACCTTACCTTTGGCCAAATCATTACCCATCAAAATGTCCACCTCTTTGCAAGGGAATTGCTTATCCAAGTAGGCAACTTCCACTATTCCATCAGTATATGGACTAGTTAAAGGAATTGTTACAAGGGGAAGTACCGATTCACTTGTAAGATCCGAAACTGTGATGAACCTATTTGTGGGAGTAATAATGGATTTCAAATTAGAACTTATAATAGTTTTACTTGATGCTGAATCACGAAGAATTGTGACAGTTTTATCTTTTACCTTACCATGACACTTTGAAGTTATCAAAACCATCTTCCTTTATTGCACAATGCATGGTCTTATGTTCAGTTGGCTTAGATCTATCATTTTTCCCTGTATTAGGTGAAGAGTTTGTTTTAGGAGGAGTTTGCTGGTTAGAACCTTTACACCGAGGTTTAGGACAATCTTGAATTAGATGTCCACGTTCCTTACAAAATGAACATACCTTGCTATCGACGAAAGCTTTCTGTTTAAGGTGTCCCTTATGAATTAAGAAGTATTCATCCGCCAACAAAGTTGCTTCCTTGGGTTTCTTCGCTCCTCGTTCCTTAATATACATAGCAACGTTAATTGGTATCTTACGCAAGAATTCTTCGAGCAAAAAAAGACACTTCAAATCTTCAAAGGTACTAATACCTGCCTTGTCCAACCATTTCTGTAACTGCTTAATCTTCAGATTACAAAACTCCAGGAAAGTTTGGTTGGGTGTCTTGAATGAACTGCGGAATTTCTGCCGATATCCTTCTGCTGTAATAGAATAAGCATCTAAAATAGCTTTTTTCAAAGTATCATAATCATTCTCAGAAATCATCTGAGTAACAATATGCTCAGCCTGGCCTGTGAAAGAACTTCTAATTATTAGTACCCATTTATCCTTGGGCCATGCTAAAGTCTTGGCAGTTTCTTCAAACACTACAAAGAAATTTTCAGGTTCTTGTTCGTTAAACACAGGTAAGAGTTTCTTAACCCTAGAGACATTGAAAGCTTCAGGAATATCCTTTTCCTCCTGTTTTTCCTGCAGTCTTATCTTAGCTAGCTCACGTTCTTTCTTTAATTCTAGTTCTACGTGTTCCCGTTCTTTCTGTAGTTCTGCTTGAATTAGCCTTTCTGCTGATTCCATTTTTATTCTCTCTGCTATTTCTAGTTTTACCTTCTCTAGTTCTACATGCTCACGTTCTTTTCTAATTCTGCCTTAGCTTGCCTTTCTGCTGATTCCATTTTTACTTTCTCTAATTCTATCTGTAATTTTAAAACTTCTACTGCCGAATCCTCCCTATTTATTATAGTTAAGGGCCAATATTGTTTCACATCTTGTGAAATTATATTTTTGTCTATCAGACATTTCAAGATTAGACCTAATATTTCTTTTTTCACAGCACCTGTCGGTACACTAATCTTAACAGCAAGGGCTAAAGCCAACAATTCAGACTTCTTTGCAAACTGTAGAGTATGAAGGTTTTCCTTCGGACTAGAAGTAAAATGCTTAGCATCAAAAGACATGATTAATCCACAATAGGTTCACAATTTTAATTACAGTACAATGCTTGATAAGCAATACCTTATAACTAGTAACCAATTTCACAATACATTCATTACAATGGACCAACTTTTAACAAGCATTCTTGTAATACAATGTGGCCAAATAAAAGCATGTTAAGTATGTAAAACAAGTTTCATATACCTAACAATAATGATACCTGTGCAAGGTTATTACCCAACTACAAGTATGGGGTGAGACTAAATCTCTGAGATACCTATGAGAAAGGTATGTACCTGTAATTCCTAGACTTCCTAGATTACAAGTAATGGGATTTCAATACCCGTGACGTAATGTGTTAGCTTATAAGTGCCAAATAAGGCGTTAGAGATTCATTCAAAACTCTAATGAGAAGTTAGGAGAAAAACTAGGCTGGCTATAATACCGTGAAACCTAATTAAACAATTGGTTCATTAAACTCTAGCTCTCCAGTACAAACTCAACTTAACACTTACGTTATTAATGAAGCGTGGAGCCTGGCTTACTCTTGAAGTATCAATGCTGGACACTACACCCGATCACAGTGTTTACAAAATAACTTTAACTCTTAAAAATTATCACTTTTCATTCAATTAATCATAAAACAAACAGGATATATTTAGCTTTCAAATTGATCAAATCCCGGTCAGGCCCCCAAATGTGAGGTTCCTTACTTTTAATCACTCTTCCTTAATTTAACCTGATGCCAGATGTTACGGCAAATGTCTTGTTCACAATCACTGATTCAAGAACGGCACATAAAAAAAATATTCAGTGATTTTCACACACTTCACAGCTAAATATTAAGATGGTACCAAGTATAAGATGATAATATACTTTTCAAACAAAATACACTGCAATCGGGATGTAGAAAACACAGCAGGTAAAAGGTCTTAAATATAATATATAAAGTACTTACATACTATATACAACACTTAGCTCCAAACAATAGTAATGAAGAAGTAATCCAAACTTAAGCAAGCAGTAAACCAGACTCAACTCTGGGAGTATAATTTACGTCTCAAGTAAACTAAATTTTAACAAAAGGATTCTAATACTGGGGCAAATATACAAATCCCATGGATTAACATCTCAGGTGATGCCACTGGAGGTTTAAAAAAACATGGTTTCAGCAGTCAATGATGGCGAGTGTAGGGACTGCAGCAACTCCTAGATGGCGCTGAAGATAGTTGGCAGGATATGGACGAAAGAATTCTCAAAAAGGAGGGTTGCAGATTCATAATATATATATATATATATATATATATATACATATATTAAATATATATATATATATATATACATATATATATATATATATATATAATGGTGACATATGAGTTGCTGGCTTAATTAAATTTTGAAGCCTCATAGTAGACAAAAATATCAAGTCAAAGTGAAGATAAACATCTGTCTACTAATTGTCTGTTTCGTTATTCATTGACCCCATACTTGCTGGATTGAGGGTGAGGTTTAGTTCACACAGTATGAGCATAATGTCGTGGAGAAAATGAGGCTTCTGACATTGATACCTACGGTTTTGCTGTAAGTGGAGTAATCCCAGATGATGGAAAGAGGAGTTAGAGTTCTCTTTGTTACCGTTAGCTAGAGCGTAAGCATCATTTCTAATTAAGAAATACCAATAATAAAACCATTTATTACGAAAATTACGAAATAAAACAGTGCATTGAGAAAATTAGTACACTCTTATGCAATAACATTATAAAGAGATGACAATGCGTTGTGCTCTAACTTTTCCTAGTCATGTTTGTACATTGATAACAGCAGAAAATATATCAGAAATAACAATCTATAGAATATGTTCATTCTATCAACAAACATCAGCAACCGCAAAAGTTGTGGCCAAAACTACCATTAACTGAAAAAAAAATTGTAGGGGGCACTAACTATTAAATCTAAGGGTAAAGAAGGCTAACGGGCTTAAGAGTATTGGAGGAAAGGCGATCAACCAACTTTCATATGACCGAGAATCAAAGCAGAATGAGAAAAGATTCTTAGCTTCAGTTTAATACTTCCAAAATATGAGTTAAAAATGTACGGATTTCATGTGATGGTCTATGCAAATGACATTGCGTTTAATCAAATCTGTTATATGACTCGTTCGGTATTTTCAGAATTAATATTGCAATATCAGACAGGTAGTACTCACTACGGTATTTGAAGATCCCAGCGGTGTAGCTTATCGTACTGAATTGTAAAATGAAACAGAGTCAACTTCTATGAGCATAACGAAGTGATATTTATTAACATGCATTAATGGCATGTAGGCTCTGATATTATTTAATATATTAGTCGGGCGGTGTAAGAAATTTGTCAAATTGAAAAGAGAGATCTGTTTAAGTTATTTTATCGAGACAGATTTGGAAACCTTAGTGTAATACTTAGAAACCTTCTACACTCCATGATAACATAACATTAGATCTTGCGTGAAACACAACAGATATATATAAAGAAAATGGGGGAAATTTCTTACCCACAGTTTGGGCTAAGAAATTTGCCCCCACTGGGTAAAAAATTTCTATGCAAAGTTATTGGACCAAAGTGTAAAAAATTATACCCCATACTCTGGGGAAGAATTTTAACCATTAATGGAAAAAATGTTCTTATTTTAAATGTAGTCAGAAAAGACTTAGACCATTGTTTTGTATCAAACATAAACATAAATGTTAACTTTTATGATAAATTAAACTTTTTATAAACAAAACAATCTTCAATTCCTTCAATACATCATTCAGCAATCATATATCAGTAAAAACACTACAATTTTTTCATGAGGTCATTTGCCTTTACATCATCAAATCTGTATGAGCCATTCTTTAACACATCAGGGAAACATGGCCCTATGAAGATGTAATCAATGTCTATGATGTGTTTATCTTTTCTGGCATGGAAGAGAGGGTCTTGCGGCGTAGGAACGCCATTTCAACTTTGTTCACAAGCAATTCGTCATCTTCTCTGAAAACTTTTGTTACTTTGCCCCAGTAATGTTGTTTCTTTGGTTCAGTATAAACCACAGCAAAAAAAATTATTTATTGATTCATCATCAATTTCCACTGACGTTGCTACATCTGTATCTTCAGTGGATTTTGATCTTTGCACCTCAGTCTCACCAGCAGCCTCATCTACATGTTCATCATCACTCTCTGGCCAAATCCTGTCAAAGCTCACATTCAGAGATGAGCCATGAGATTCTTTTGAACAACAGCTTCCACTTGATATGCTTGATGAATCATCATCATCATCAGCAGCAACATTCTTTCTTCCATTTTTCTGGGCTGTGGTCTTCTTTTTTCCCTGCTGTTGCTTCTTCTTCTCTAGTTCTCTGTTTCTCTTGTTTTCTCTGCTCTCTGCTTCTTCTTAGTTTCTTTTTCCTTCTGTGCCTTTTCTCTTTCCTCAATGCTGCTTATTGCTTCCTCGTGTGTTAGAACTGTGGCTCCTTTTCCTAACATTCTGCGAGCACCAGGTTTCTTAGCCTGATGGGGACGTTGTCGGTCGGATATGATTTGCTCCATGGACTTCTTGGTCTGTCCAGCTTTGCCAATTGCCTCTGCAAGTTCTTGAAGACTGTGAAGGTACAGGCAGCAAGAGTGAGTATGCTGACACACTTTTGGAACTGTATAATCAGGTTTTCCAGATGAACAAGGAGAGGGATGTGTTACAGTGGGCAAAGGTGTACAACTGTACATGTTTTCGCGAGCGGTGTACTGTCTTTTGTTTCTGAAGTACCAAGTATGATGGCATCCTCTGTGTCCTCTTCTTGAGGAGGTGATACAATAGGAATGCCTTCCTCAGTCTCAGGTCTGCCAGCAAGGATCCACCGATTGTATGCTTCCACCTTCGACCTGCTGAGACGTGACACATCAAATTTGTTTCTATCAATTGGAAAGATTCCAGTAGAATAAAAGCTTTTGCGTACAATCTCCTTAGACAAACCTTTGCCCCACACAGAGGTAAGGAGATGAACAAATTTCTGTCTAGAGATTGTTAGTTCAACAAATTTGACAAAAAATTCGTGGAATACTTTGGCAGTAAAACACCCATTGTCAATTACACAGTAAATTGTTTGATTTGGAGTTGTTCCTGAATCGACAATCCACTGCTGCATCAGTCGTTTTCCCTTAAACACAGTGGTGCAAATTTTTTCACCAATTCCGTGGGGAAAAAATTTGCTGACCGAGTAAAAAATTTGCAGTGAATGTTTTGCCCCAATGAGGTGGGGAATTTCTTTGCACCCCCATGACTCCAAGGGGAGGAGGGGGTGGGGCTTCCTACTGCATATGAGGACGCACCCATCCCTTACAAGCAAAATTATTACCCCAACCTCCTACTTTCACTCTCGGGGTAAAAGGTGTACCCTTAGTTCTGTGAAGAATTTGGAAAGTTTCTTAGCCCGTATTTTACGAGATGCGAAAAAAACAGTAGAACATATAAATAAATAGTGACAGAAATGTGTAATACAACACAATGCTTCCCCAACACGAGATCTATCTGCTGTTAGTCATATGTTTGTAAATAATCGTATAGAAGGGTTTTATGCCTTGTAAAAGTTCTTGCCCCTCTTTCTTTGTCAAATTTCTTGCCCCGGTCGACTTATAAAGTTCTGAAGAAGCAATGCCACACTCATGGAAACTCGTAGCAAATAGTTTCTTAATGAAAAGAAAGAAAGAGAAGTAAGTTTGGCCAAATTTCACAAGAAACTCTCAAAAATGTAATCAAGATCAATAGCTGTTGTGTGATCAAGAATCTCTGAGTAAAAGTGTTCAAACAAATTTCAAGTAAACGAGGATCAAAGCAGAATGTAAAAAAAAGACAATAATAGTTATTTAAGATATAACTGATTAAAGCAGCATTTTTCTTAGGTTATTCGTTAAAAAGAAACTAAAATATTGGGTTTCGACTAAGAAGCAACAACTCCGAGATGGTCTAAGTGGCAGTCAGCAACAACATAAAATGTTTCATTCGTAATATCAGAGCTATGCAGAGAAAAAAAAAAAACACGCAGAGTATCAGTCAAAATGGGCATGCGTCAGAAATGATTTATTATAACCAGCTTCGGAAGAAGACACAAACACGAAAAATAACAATTACAGACCGAACACTGTAGAGAGAGTTGAAATACAATAGTGGTGAAGCTGTTTTAGTATTTCCGGTGGAAGAGAGAGGACCGGGCAGTGAATGGAACCCTTAAGATGAAGGGAAACTGAAAGAGATTTTTCTTGCTATGTAATCAAGGGTACTCAGAATAATTGGAAAGAGGAAGGTTAACTCTAACGTTAATCATAATAACTACCTTTCATATGATTTCTTAATGACATCGTTTGTTATACCAGTAATTACACGGTAATTGTATCTCAATCTGGATGAAGGTGAAAAGAATCGGGAGAAATTACTGTAGTGTTGTATTACCAAGAGTGGGTTTGGTGTGTTCTTACCATAGTTCATTACCATTTCAGTTGATAATGAAGAGACTCATTTTCACTGGTTCTCCTTTCATACAGATCGCTGAAGAGGAGGGAACTTTAAAAGATCTAATCATTCTTATATGCCCAAGGCAACCTTTGGGTTACAATGCCTCTTCCTGTTTACAATTTGTATATATCAAATAATAAAAAAAAATCATGTTATCGTTGCCTGTAAAACCTTGTGGGTTTAGTAAAAATTTGTATGTTTAGTTTAACGATTGTGAGGAAATCAACATTAGGCGTATAGTCTTTAATGTCGCTTTTCCAAGTTCGAGATAACGACCCAAAGAGACATAAAGAGGGAAGGAGAAGTGAGTACGAATGATGATGGGCTGTGCAGATTATTATTGTGATGAATATCATTCGTGTCTAACACAGATATGGAAATAAAAAAGTAGAAAACACTAGTGAATCTCAATTAATATTGATCGAAATTTATAAGTGGAAGATATTTGATCACCAATTAAAAATAATTACCTGCATTCAATACAGCATTCTACAACATAGTAGTTTTCGATTGCATATAATGTAAAAACGAAGAACAAATTTCTTTAAGTACAAAATAAATTAAAAAAAAAAAAGTTTAACATTTTCTTTAAAAAAATACTCTGGAATGGGATGAAAATTATTTTCCAACATAAACAAGTATAATACACTGTGGAAGTAAGTGAAAGCTATTCTGAACACAGCATAGCATTTCAAACAAGTGAAATGCTAAACTGGTAATTCGCAGCGAGAGTGTATTGTAAATCAACAGCGATTTGACTTTCCCTCTGCATTCCACCCACCCCAAGAGTAATTACCGTGCTGGTCGACCATGAAAGAAAAAACTAGGCAAAAACGAAAAAAAGGACTTTGAAGCGTTGTTGTTAGGTGTGTACTCGGCGATTTCTTTGCATCTGTGGAGAGAGAGAGAGAGAGAGAGAGAGAGAGAGAGAGAGAGAGAGACAGAGAGAGAATGCTACAAAGTACAAAGCAGTTTGGTTGGTTGGTAATACAGATTAAATCTTAACTATTGTCCCTTGCTCAAAGGCAGCCATTAAGTGTAGTTAGGTATTAAAGAGAATAAGAAAACTGGTGATAATCTCTGCACCGAGTCCAGCAACAAGAGACGACTGCAAATGGTAAGACAGGAAATCTATATATTTAATACAGACGGGCAGGTGGACGACTCTTTAGACGTAATTGGTAAACCAGTTACACCAGAAGAATTGATGGGTGGAGCCTTCACATCTCACCATTACATCAGATATGGGGTTAGTACAGTATTATCTGATTAGCAATGGATCAGACATCCAGCTGGGAGGGTCTCTGGGTAGTCGTGAAGAGAATGAAAAATTCTTCCATGAATCGAAGACAAAATGGATCTGGGGCACCATCCGTTATTTCGGTGGCTTTGATCAACATCTGTTTAGTAAAAGCACTGGAACTGATGTGCCGGTAATGGTCATAAATATCTCATCCCCGTGAGTGACATAAGAGGATCTTGAAAAGACAAGTTGACATCATCCAGATGTAAGAATAAAAGCATCCTACTTCATAGCACTAAAACTTGTTGATGACGTTCCTCTTGTTTCGGTCATCTGGGGAGGGCACGTGGTTATTCCATAGAAGGAGCTGGGCCGTCCTATGACTTAATGGTAAATGACTAGTTTGATACTTTGGGCAGAGTTGGGGACAGGCGGGTTCCCGCTAACATAACTAATAAACTAAAGGCTTCCACTCCAAAAGTGGTTCAGCTAAAATTTTAACCCCTCGACCAATCACAACTCAGGCCTCAACGTCACTTATATACTTTTCCTCCAAGCAATGAAACGAAAAGGTTGTAAATCCAGATTGTAAGTTAGCAATCTCTTAAACATGCCACACGGTGGAGAAACTGTTGCTATTCCGACAAAAAACAAAAATTGAAAGAGTGAAGTTTGCATATTCTTTCCTACAAATTTCATGAGAATCGAAAAAACTCAGAAGAAATGAGAATTGCGCATTTTTTTCCGATGATGCTATATAATTTTCTTCATTCATTTTGGTTTACAAGAAATGAACATAAAAAAATCCCATCTTATGATTATGTGGTTGTTTGAAAGTTATTTGCCTTCCTCCTGTATTATCTATGTATGTTAATAATTCTTCTTTCTTGTGTTATCACACTTTAATTCATGAAAGGGGAAACTATAATCATTTAGCAGGATGATTAAGACGAAAAGTAAGATCTTAGAACAAACTACAGTGATATTTATATGAATTGCTGACCAATCAGCACCAGGAAATTTATACAGTAAATAACGGACCAATAATGCACATGCATTTGATTTTAGACTTTTGTGTCATCTGAATATATGGAAACCAGGTGAGTCCCGGAAGTGGCGCCATCCTGCTGGATTGACTTGTTGCTAAGGAGCACGGAATGGGAATCACGATCTGCGATGCAGGTGTCATGAAGGCTTGGTGCCAGACTGTCAGCGAAACATGGGAAAGTCTTCATGTGGCACAATATCCCACACTGAAAGTTGACCAGTGCATTGCAGAGAGCATCCCACCCTTGAAAACTGGACTGGATGAATAATGTTGCCAAGCAAAGACGCTGGTTTCAGGTGGTCGATGGCAACCCAATCTGTTGTGCCGCGATGTCGATGAGGAAGGCTTTCTGCTTGTGATCGATGACTCGGTAGGGGCCGTGTAAGACAGGGTCAAAGGGGGTCGAACGGCATTGGTTCTGATGAACACGTGTGTTGTAGTATGCAGATCCTTGGGGATAAAGGTCTTGTCATTTGGCTTATAGGATGGGTGGTCAGGTGCATGATCTTAGAGTGATACTTTATTAACAAACTACAGAGGTATCTGTATGTATTGCTGACCAATCGGCGGCCAGGAAATTTACATATTAACTAACCGACCAATAATGCACATGCATTTAATTTTAGACTTTGTGTCTTCTGAATATATGGAAACCAGGTGTGTCCCCGAAGCGGCGCCATCCTGCTGGATTGATTTGTTGCTAAGGAGCACGGCACGGGAATCGCGATCCGTATGCAGGTGTCATGAAGCCTTAGTGCCAGCCTGTCGGCGAAACGTGGGAAAGACTTCACGTGGCACAATCATTAAAGGAAGTAAAGACATTCCATTTCTAACTTCAGTTCTCTCCTAGTCTTCTTTTGCGCAGCATATAACATATTTCTATTAATTTCTCGAAGTTATTTAAAGCATGCAAAGCTCTAGCCCTGCTTTCGTACTTGCTCAGCATTTCTCCTCGACATCATATGTATAAATGAACACTATCATCATCAGCCTTCCTCTGTATTTCTCTCGTAAAGAGTTTAATTACCGAGCATATTCATGCCTTTATGATACCCAAATGTCGCTATGGGGTAATTTAATAATATTGCTCTACGCTAATTAAGGAAACGGAATTTCAGTATTTTTTGCTCCTCTTAACCTCTCCTGCTATTTACACTTCGAGTCACATAACATAACACTCCAGCTAATTAATGGAACTCTAATTACATATTTACATCATGCAATAACTTTTAATCATGATGCATATTCTGTTATGGAAATGAAATTACTTTCTGAAATACGATTGGATGAGGGACACGAGGTGATTATTGCCATCAAAAGTAAGTAAGAGAACCTAACTTGAATTTTGTTTCATATTATTTTATTGATTTTTTTTTGTAATTCGATGCGACCAAGCGCAATTTTCTTTGCATTTTTTCGAATATCAGAAGTGCTCGCAAATGAAGAATTGAGAGATGATGAGAAATTTAACTTGGTTTTTCCTGCTTGAGAGTGATGAAAAATAAATAAGGTATAAGTACTATTATCGAATTGAGTTATAAAAATAGAAAACTGCGGTACTGATAGCATTTTTTAACAAAATTTCAAGTGTAGAATAAAACAGAATTACTACAGCAATTTTTAGGATTGTACTTTCTCCAGAAATGTTATAACATTAATACAGAGAATATCAAACTTTTGGACGCTGTGCAACTTCTCTCTAACGCTCTAAGAAGGAAAATTTAACTCATGGGCAACTTTTTTTTTTTTTACTTTGTTTTGGACTTGTGGTATGAAATCTACAATGGTATGGTGCTGCTATGGAACTTTTTTATTGGTTAACTCACCATGGAAGAATTACAGTGATATGACAATTTCTATGTGTCTCCACACTGCATAATAATAATAATAATAATAATTATAATAATAATAATAATAATAATAATAAGAATAAGAAGAAGATATATATATAGAATACAATATATATATATATATATATATATATATATATATATATATATATATATATATATATATATATAATAATATATTTATACTGTATATACATACACACACACACACACACACACACACACACACAACCTTCTGCATATATATATATATATATATATATATATATATATATATATATATATATATATATATATATATATATATATATATATATATATATATATATATCCTGCTGTATTCTAAAATGAAAAATAAAGCAAAAGCAAAAAAAAAAAAAAAACCGGAAGGAGGTTTTCCTGACTGGAAAATGAACAACGAAGGTTAATTAAGACCTCGAACAGGGAATTAAAACAAAGGTACAAAGACAGAAAAACACAACATATATATAAATGAAGCTTTTCAACACACAGCAAGAGATATAATATGATCAGAAATAACAGGGAAAGACGGAAATGAAACATATATCCAGAGGCTGAACCTACAAACGGGTGAGAAAGCTAACAGACCTTGGACATGATCGCTGAAGAACTTCAAATTCATTCAAGAAAAATTTTTCCATTTGCTACAATATTTTATAGAACAATACGATACTACAATGAATGACAATAGGCAGGACATCACCAGTATCAAAAGACAAAAAACAGGGTAATGCAGGTAGTATCTTCCGACCAATCACATACCTGCCAGTTATGTGGAAACTACTTACAGGAATCATGAGTGAAAGCTTTACAATTGCTTAGGGGAAGTAAACATCATGTCTAAGGAAGAGAGAGAATGGTGCAGGAAATTCAGAGGTAGCAAATACTACCTCTTAACCTTATATTTCCATTTCTAGTTTATATAATTCATCTGATTTCTTTTTACTGCTTTTATAACGCTTGTATTTCAGCCCTTATGATGACGATGACGTAGTGCTTCGATACGTTGGCCACTAATGAATTGAATCATGCACCTCTCTCTCTCTCTCTGGTTCTCTCTCTCTCTCTGTTTATATTATTAACACACACACACACACACACACACATATATATATATATATATATATATATATATATATATATATATATATATATATATATATATATATATATATATATATATATATATGTGTGTGTTGTGTGTGTGTGTGTGTGTGTGTGTGTGTGTGTCTATTACTAATTAAGCTGACTAATTGCTGGCCTTTGAAAACGTGTGTCCGGTGCAGGTGGCCTTAATGTTGACGTTGGCATTTTCTGCGTTAGATACAGCAGGTATCTGACATGCTCATTCATGCCTTCCAATCATGACCGAGATGCATGGGGACAACGTGACAGATTGATGGAAGCTTTGTGATATTTGTGGGTGCAGAAGGTTGGGTCTTTCGAACATTGAACCTGACGGTGATGTCATGCTTCAAGGGAGGGGTTATTAAGTGAATGTGTGCGTACGTGCTCTCTCTAATGTGTATATTATAGAGGAACCACAGAAAGGGTATTCACTTCAATTTGCGGCTGGTGTGATAGCTTTTTTGAGCTGTGTTTGTGAATAAGACAGCCACTGTGAGGAACGGCTTCCTGATGGCCAGAGAATGTAAGATAACTCATTAACACTTGTATCTTTTCAGACATTATGTGGAATACCCATTTTATGCTGCAGTGAAACCCCTCTGTTCTCCATTATGCATTTTTCCATTGTAAGTGTTTATTTTTTATGCACAATTTCAGGTTTTTAATATAAGCTATGTTTCTCTTAAGAGGAATTTTGGTTGAGTTCTGTGAGGACGTGAATATTGGAAGTGGTGTTCTTTTTTTTTAACATACTGTATGACATTTATTTGGGTCTAGAGTAATCATGACCTTTTTATTTTGTTTGGTGACCTGGGTGTTAGTCACTAGTACTGGTTGGTCTAGATTCATTAATTCCGTTGATTGTGAGTCTGAGTTCCCTCTAGTTAATTTTACAAATAAAGCCTAGTTTTGTATCTTGGCATTTTAATCCAGTCAGCCTTTGTTTGGAAGATAGAGATAGTGGAGGAGTTGACGAGAGAGAAAGAATGTGCTGACCCAATGCTGGCCAATGTTACTGGAGAATCTTAGAGATATAAGATGATATGACATTGTTCTTAAAACAGATATAGGAGGAGGTTATGACCCTATCTGACCGTGTTTTTAGGGCATAATAGTTGGTGGCAGCATAATAGACAGGAATAGGCAACCAAATAGATAAATATATAGGTTATAAGATACACTTCCAAAGAGAAATATTAGTAGTTGTTATATTGGATGGATTATAGAGGTTAGTGGTAGTGGCATCTCAGAATAGGGATGGTTCAGCAATTCGGTTTAGGGAGGAGTTGTGAAAGGCACTCTGCTCAGTCTTTCTCAAGCGCGGGTGTCTGTGTGTGTTTAATGATGCGTCACGGGGCGCAAGGTTTTGGTGGGTTTATAGATCTTTCTGGACTTTGGTTTATCTTGGGGAATGGTTGGGGATGAGGATAGTGTGTGCAGTGTGTTTAATTGCAGTATCTTGACTGTTTGAGTGTGGTAAAATATGCAAAAATGAACAAGTGTATTTCTGTGCTTTTTTTTCTCTCTCTCTTTCTTCGGTGGAAGGAACGGCTGTCAAGCAAGGGCGTTCGTAAGTGTTATAATTTTTTTATTGTTAATTTTAGTGTCAGATTTGAAGTGAACAAACTGGTTAAGGGGGCAGGTGGATTGTTTTTTTTTTTTTTTTTTTTATTGAGCTGCAACTTATATCAGGCATTGGCAGGAGTGACGGTCATCCCCAGAATGACATGTCGGCAACGTCATAGTTGGGCAGAGTTTCTGGCCTTCCTCCCGAGCTCTATGAAGCGCATGTGAATTTTGGGCGTGGTTTATGTGTTTTTTTAGCAATTGGCTGTTCACAACTGCGTTTAGGGTTTAATGAGCAGATTATTCAATTATTGTATTATCTCTGGGGACTTTGATTGTTGGGAAAAATTTATTTGATGGTTGTTGGGTTATTGTGAGTAAACATTTCTTATGCGAATGAGTGTACATTTCTTAGGTTTTAAAATTTTTTTTTTTTATAGTTACGTACGTATGAGTTTTATTTTGGGTACATATGTGCGCGTATGCAAAGGGGGAAGCTGTTGCTGTGAGCTTACTTGGCAATTTTTGCCTTGATGACAGTAGTCGAGTAGTGGGCTCGTCTCAGAGGGCTGGTGTGCAGCATTTTTTTTTTCTGTGTGCTTCGGCAGATCATGGATGTGTTGGGGAGATAGGGGGGAGATATTGTACTAAAGGGAGGGGAATGACTTCGCTTCTTTTTCTCTCTCTCTCTCTCTCTCTCTCTCTCTCTCTTCCGTTTGCTTGAGTCCCATTTTCTTTGCGTGAGGGTAGACTTCCGGTCCCTTTACTTGAGGGTGGACTGTGTTTTTTTTTTTGTTTGTTTGTTTGCCATTGAAGACTCGAAGTTCATCTTGACCTACTTTGCGGTCAGCTGTGCGCTCGGCCCATCTGTTTTTTTTTTTTTTTTTTTTCCATGGGGTTTTGATCTAAGTGTGGGTTTAATTAGTACTTTCTTTTGGTTTTTGGGGATTAATTGTTAGAGTAAGGGGAATTAACACTGTGGAATTCTTCCTGTGTGGGAATTTTTGGGGGGAAAACTTTTTTTTTTGTGTGTTTTTTCTTTAAGGGGTTTCCTTCCACAGGACTTCAGAAATCTTGTATTTGTGTTCAGCTAAGAGTGAGTCAGCAGATTTATTTACGAAGAGGAAAGCTGCGAAAATGGCTAGAAGGGATAATGATCAGAGATTCCTTAGGTCAGCCAATGGTTGTGTTGGGTGCGGATATTCAGTCCGCAGTTTGAGGGGGTTATGTTGAAATTCGGAAGGGCCAGAGGTTGAGTGCTCAGGCTCCACAGATTCATTGTTTTAATAGTAATAAGCAGGGACACATTAAGAGGTTTTGCCGTGTTAAATACTGTGGTGGTTGTAGGAGTTATGGTCATCCTTGGCGGTCTTGTCCGTCTTTTAGACAGGATAATGTTAGGCCTACATTTCATAATTTTGGTAGCTTAGGTAAGAAAGTTCCTAAAGAGGGTTTTTTGAGGGGATCTTGTGATCAGAGAGTATTGTCAGAAGACTGATCAGTTGTAAAGGAAAACTGGATGGGTGTTTCTTGTGAGACAGGACTTCTGGGGGAACCTCCAGAGGCGAAGCCAGTGGTAAAAGGGTCTGTGTA
The DNA here is from genome assembly GCF_040412425.1 of Macrobrachium rosenbergii. Classification (NCBI taxonomy): domain Eukaryota; kingdom Metazoa; phylum Arthropoda; class Malacostraca; order Decapoda; family Palaemonidae; genus Macrobrachium; species Macrobrachium rosenbergii. The sequence goes on along the minus strand of NC_089781.1, from coordinate 70,634,343 downwards.
AGGGGTTGATGTGGGTATTTTTACTGATACAGGCACCTTTGTTAATTTGATGACTTATAAGTTGTTCCGATAGATGCTTTCTGATCATTCTTTGAGACCTGCTAAAGCTTATGGGTTTTGGGACATGTAGATGTGGATTTATCTCTTGGGGGTAGAACTTTTACAGAACCATTTTTGGTTATATGAGGGGCTGCTTTGGGGAATACTTTGTTACTGGGTCATCCAGAGTATCGGAGACGCAAAATCTCGGTACATACATGGGTATGTGGTATAACTGTTGGAGTATCTGGTGTTTTTGTGCCTTACGATAGAATGGATGTGAGTGAAGTGGATGAATGATAACAGATCAGGTGTACACGAGAATTTGCGGGTGGATTCTGAACATGTTTTGGTGGGTATGAAGTGTTATAAGGGGGTTTTGTCAGATGATGTGGTCCTTGGTCCAGGTATAGTTGCTATGGTGAACGTTCGAGAGAAAGGAGTGCATAAATCCAGACAGATGTGTGTGGATAAAGGTAGCGAGAAGCTGAAGCAGGTAGTGTGTACGGGTTCTGTAAACAGGGTATCGAGTTCAGGGGATACTTGGGTGGAATTGCCAAACTGTAATGATTCGGTTCAGAATTATCAGAAGGGTACTTATGCAATCGAATTTGTTGACTGGGTCGATGAAGATAATTCAGATGCTATTGTCGGGGATTTTTGTAGTTTTTCAGAAGCAGATTTACAGGCTAGGAGGGCAGGTTTTTAAGGATCATTTAGCCAATGCTGATTTTAAAGAATATGTTGAGGGTGTGGAAGATGTTCTGGCTGAGTTTGCGGACATAGTTGCACTTAAAGTGGATAAGTTACGGTTAACAAATGTGCTACAACACAAGGTTCATTTTGAGGATAATACTAAGCCTATTTTTGTCCCCTCTTACAGGATTCCTTTTAAGATTAGAGAACAGGTACAGCAAGAGGTTAATAAGTGGGAGGAGGAAGGGTTTGTTGGGCCCAGTTCCTTGCCTTTTAATTTCCCATTGTTAGCAGTGCCTAAGAAGGATGGTTCAGTCCAAGTTTGTTTGAACTTTAGGAAGTTGAACGAGAAAACCATTCCTGATTGTTATCCTGTGGTGTGTTTGCCAGATTTATCTGTTGAGATTGGGGACAAGAATATTTATTCTTCAACTGATCTGATGCAAGGGTACTTGCAAGTACCACTTAGCAAGTAGAGTCAAGAGTACACAGCTTTCTCTTTGCCAAAGGGGCATTATTAGTTCACGCGGATGCTGTTTGGTTTATCAGGTAGTCCTATGACATTTACTTTGCTAATGAATACAGTTTTGCATGGCTTGTTAGACAAGTCCATTTCATTTATTCTTCTTCGTTTTAAGCTTTTATACCCATTTTTATATATGACATTTGAAGGACTTCATGGCGGCTAATGAACCGAACAGTTTTCCCAGCAGCACGAGGAGAACATGGACAGTTTGAGACGTGAGGTGTCTGTTATGTTTTTTGTAACATCCATTTCCTTTTATCCGTTGATTACATACGTAATCCCGGATGTCACAGTCCTGATATTCATCTATGAAGTCTGTGGTTGGCTATCGAGGCTCTAAGTCCATATTCATCTATATGGCTAATATATTAGTTGCCACTGATTCAGTAGAGGAACATTTAGAGGTTCCTAGGGAGGTATTTAGGAGGTTTAGGTTAGCAGGTTTGAAGATAAAATTAGCTAAGTGTAATTTTCTGAAGAAGCGGATAGTATATTTGGGTCATGTCATTTCTAAGGAGGGTGTTAAAGTGAATGAGGATAAAGTTAGGGCAATTGTGGATTTTGCTACTCCCAAGAATAAGAAACAGATTCGGTCTTTCTTAGGCATGGCTGGATTTTTTTGTAGGTTTGTGAAAGGTTTTCTATTCTAGCATCTCCTTTAACAGATGTCCTGAGGGATGATGTGCAGTTTGTCTGGGGAGATGGACAGCAATCAGCTTTTCAGAATATTAAGGATGCCTTAGTGAATCCCCCAGTGTTGAAGTTTCCTGATTTGGAACGTCCTTTCACTTTGGTGACAGATGCCAGTCACGATGGTATAGGGGCCTGCCTTATGCAGAAGTTCGATGGAAGACTCCATCCGATTGCATTTTACAACAGGAAGTTTAAGACATGGAGTAGTAATGAATGGCTATGGTCGGTGGTGGACAGAGGCCTTTGCCGTAGTGTCTAGTTTGGTTCATTTTAAGATGTTATTGATGGGCAATCAAGTAGAGGTTCTTACAGATTATAAGCCATTGTTAGATCTTTTCAATAAGCCGGATCTTTCCCCTAAAAGAGCTAGGTGGAATCTGACAATCAAAGATTTTGATGCCAAGCTTCGTTATATAGAGGGTAGATTGCATAGATTGGAATATTCGTTTAGTAGAAGCTAAACAGGATGAGGATGAGATTTTGGCAGACGCAAAAGCGTTTCTTAGAGGGGAATTAGTTAGGAAGGGTTATAAGTTGTCTTTGCAGGGCTTGAGTTAGAGGGTAATTTGTTAGTTAGAAAGATTAAATACAAACTGAGAAATAGTGAGGAAAAGGGTGATATGACGCAAATAGTTGTTCCTAGGAGTTTAGTGCCTATGGTTCTGGATATTGTTCACTGTAGGTCTGGCAGTCCGCATTTGGGTATTGAGAAGATGTATCAGAATATAAGGGGACAATTCTTTTGGAAGAATTTGCTCACGTCAGTGGAAGACTTTGTGAGAGGCTGTTCGGCTTGTAAAGCAGGTAAGCCAACGAGGGTCGTTTCTTGTAAATTGGGTTCATTTCCTATTCCCAGCAGACCTTTCGCTAGGGTCCATATGGACCTGTTATCCAATTTCTGTGAATCTAGTTATGGCCATAGGCACCTGTTGGTGGTTGTTGCCGAATTAACTAGGTTTGTAGAGATTTTCCCTTTGAAGCAAAAAACAGCGGAGGTGGCAGTCGCATTCTTTAATAGATATATTTGTCATTATGGGGTTCCTGAGGTGCTGATTACAGATAATGGGAGAGAATATGTGAACAAGACGTTAGAGTGTCTTGCGGATGCAATGGGCATTTGGAAAGTCACAATTATTCCCTATAAACTAGAAGCTAATGGGCTATGTGAACAGGCAAATAGGAAAGGTAATTGAGGCTCTCAGAATGACTGTAAGGGGCAATGATGTAAATTGGGATCGATATATTCCACAGGTGGAAGCGCTAGTCTCTTCTGCTAAAGAGAGATATTTGCATCTTGCTAAGAATCTTGAAATGAAAACTCGGGATATGGTTGATAAGAGCAATGCAAAGCTTGACAGAGTTAAAGTTGCTGTGGGAGAGAGGGTTTTAGTGAAAATAAATGTCAGAAATCAATTGAACTATAAGCTAGGTCCAAAATTTGAAGGTCCTTTTCGGGTTGTAGAAGTAAAGAAGGGGAATATATTTGTGGTTCTGGATGAAAATACAGGAGTGTCTTGGTTGACACATATATCTAAAACGACAGGTTAATGGGAATCTTATGGGTTAATTCCTGTGATGTACTGTGGTTCGGATAATTTTTTTTTGTTTTCCCTCTCTTTCTTTTGTTTTTTAATGGGTTGTATAGGGGTGTGACTTGTAGTTTTTTTTTTTTTAACTGGGGAGGACGTTGGTCCGTAGAGTTAAACAAATCTTTAATTGTCCGAGTTCAGTTTTTCGTTTTTGTGTGTTGCAATATTTAGTAAAAGTTAGGTGCAAATTACCAAAGGGTTTTATAGATATATGGGGTTCTTTTTTGTTTGTTTGTTTTTTCCCATTTTGAAATCGGGTAACCTATAGGTTCTTTCTTTTTTTTTTTTTTAATATGCTGAAGTTTCGTATGCTGATGACTTTGGGGGTCGTGGCATGGGCTAATTTCGTATTGAGGTTAGGCCCTGGTGTTATTATACAAGAAAATTATGATGTGTGGTTGTCGTCTGACGCAATATCTTTGAGTATAGAGTTTGAGAATAAAGTTCAGTTGCTTAGGAATTTATTTTTTGAGTGGGATGAATATCAGATGGCTGTCTGATTCGTTACAGGGTTGGCTAACTGAACTTAATGCTGCAGTGGTTAGGGTTCAGGATAGGATTAAGAAGACTTTAACATGGCTTCTAAATTTAGGTGCTTCAACTTTTCAGCTCTCTTCTAGAAGGAGAAAGAGGGCTGCGCCATTGGTAACTGGAGCCGTTATGATCATTGATCATTGGAGATTCAAACACAGATTTTGAAAATTGGTTGTCGCATTTGCTAGCCAGGGTAAAACTTTGATGGAATTTACAAGATATTAAATTATAGGGGGTTTTAGAATCGACCTTTTTGAATGCAGTTATTATCTGTGATGGTTGGGGAGTACTTAGATTTTACTGGGAAGAATTTGTCTTTTGTCAAAGTATCTTTAGAACATTGAATCTGATAGGAAGTTGTCATGGAAGTTCAAAGTTAGTAATTGAAATCGTTTCATAGTTTTAGGGGCGAATTTATAATATTTTCCTTAGTGGTTTTAATGGTTCAGTAATAGTATGGGATGGTGTGGAGAATATTTACTGGGAAGAATTTGAATGTAGTATCATTAAAGTTGGTGTATCTGATGTTAGTTGCTTGTGGAAGTTCCAGTTAGTAACTTGAAATATTTATAGTTTTATATATAACCTTTATAGTGGTTTTAATGGTTCAGTAATAGTATGGGATATATGGAGAATATATATATCTTATATGAATGTCGACATATATAACTATATATATATACATATATATATATTATATATATATATATATATATATATATATATATAAACATATATATATATACTTTATATATATTTATAAATATATATATATATATAATTATATATATATATGCAAATACTTTATATATATTTATAAATATATATATATATATATATATATTATATGTATATACAGTATATACATATACATACATATATATATATATATATATATATATATATATATATATATATATATATATATATATATATATATATACATTATATATATATATGTATATACATATATACACATACATATACATACACATATATATATATATATATATATATATATATATATATATATATATATATATATATATATAAAACTTAATTTGAAGTATTTTTACGCAAACTAATTTTTTTTATTCAGTATTTGTTTCCACCTGGCTTTTTCCACCGATTACAATATTTTTCAGCCTCAGGTATTCTTGTTGTACCTAAAACCGCCAATATTTTATTTTTAATCTTTAATCAGCTTAAAAATATAGTCTTATTTTTTTTTAATGGTACGCTAGTTTTTCCATCGAAAGATTCTTGAACATAGTGATCTCTTCTTTACGAAAACTTAATCATCTTCAATTTAATTTTCCTTGCTTCTATCAGTATATCATATAGGTTCATAAGCCCCTTTTAGCCACAACAGCAATTTTTGCTTAATTTTCAAAGATCCCTCTCCTCTCTCTCTCTCTCTCTCTCTCTCTCTCTCTCTCTCTCTCTCTCTCTCTCTCTCTCTCTCTAAATCTGTAATATCTCAGCTAACTTAAAAAAATTCAAAGTAAAAACACCAAAATTGTAGAATCCGCCACTATCAGTCAAACGTACAAAAATCAATATTTTTTGCGGGCATCGAAAGCCAAAATATATTGATGAAATAATTTTGCCAAAAGATTTAAAGAAAAGTGATTCACTGAAACTGTCTACTGCACGTGAATATGCCCAAACGAAAGATTTTTTTTTTTTTTTTTTCAATAAAAAAATCAGCAATATGGCTATTACTCTTAATTCCGCAAACTCTTCGTTCGTCATCCTTATATACCATATAATTGATCTGAGTACCTTCTAACGTCATTCCTTATAATCAAGGGCTCCAGTGGGGCGATAGACTAATTTTTCAATTCACCCTTTTACTTGCGTTGAGTGGCGGACAGAGGTCCTTGGGTCTCTTGGTGTTGAAGGAGACTACCTATAAGCGCAAGAAAAGAATATGAAGATATGATTAATTACCAGGGTAATTTGTATTATCTATAAACCATCATAGAACTATGTTAGTATATTTCATGAAAAAATACAATATTTGCAACTAAAAATAAATATTGGGCGGGACGGAAACAAAATGTAAAAAATGGAAACTTTCCTTGGTGCACATTTAAAGTATGAATTATTGTTTATGCAGCCAAAAATCCGCACGGATGATCAAATCTTGGACCTGATGTGATCCAGTCACTACATTAAACAATTAAAACGAGTGATACTGAGTAATTATAACCAAGAAAATTCTGAAATACGAAATTTTCATATGGCGCAAGCTTCTCAGAATAAATTGTCTTAGACAAAGGTTAATTAGCGTCAAGGTGAGATAAATCTCTGGGAGAAGCAGATATCCACACTGGAGAACAGTATTCTAGTAAAGGAAGGACAAATGACCTAAAACAGGTCACGGTTAGGCGTTCCTGTCGTCAGTGGAAGACGGAATTCCACCATGCAAGGCCTACTTCAATAGGCTCAGGGCCTCCTCTTCCCACTAAAGCGAGTTGTTTCTCCCGTTGCAGAATTGGATTCCTTCGTCTGGGGACCTAAAGGCTTCGCATTGATATTAAATGACAAATATTTCTTAGGGATATAATACAAAAAAACATGCAACTGCCTCTTAGGATTTCCCTGCTATTTCATCATCAATAATGTTTGTGCCAACTTTCATTTTAGCTCTGAAGATATTTTTTGTGGGGTGAGTTTATTTCTTATAGAAGCAGGCAGTCGAAGAAAACAGGGTACGGCGGTACATTTACAACCATGGCATATATTTCTGTTGTGATGTCTTCCAATCGGTATTAGAACATTTCTGACATATTAACCTATAGCTCTATTTTCCGCTGACGGACATTTTTGCTAGTAACTTTGAGTTAATATTCATTGAATTAAAATCAGTCAACGTAATTTTTGCGAGAGAAAAGAACATATGGACATACTCATTGCCCCTAAAACCTAAAGAATATTCCTAATTTAAATTTTATCTCTCTCTCTCTCTCTCTCTCTCTCTCACACACACACACACACACACACACACACACACACAAACAGATACACAAATGAGTATAAAATCTTATTTTCGATTCGTAATGAAAGATGAGATTATGCTACCGTGCTGTCTGAGCAAATAAATAAGTGATATTCATCTGAATAAGTATGTGAGTCGTGAGTATTCTAAAATCAACGACTGTTATTGTTTATTAGTCTAACGAAAATGTGATGAAATTTGATTAGATGTTGAAATTCTGCCAACAGTCAGCAGGGCAATCTTAAAATTCACTATAATATTTAATAAGGGCTCTGCTGGCAATGAATGCGCAACTTATCTATGATGAGACTGATAAATCACACAGACGCGCCATATACTGTACAGTATGTGATCTGAAGTGAACCCACCTACAGGTTAGGAGTTGTTGCTACGTCTCCGGGAATAAAGCCTGGAGAGACAGGATTTGAAAAGTTTGCAAATAATGCAGAGATTAATTTACTGGTGTATTATTTTTATACTGATAAACATTTAGTCAAACCCAGGTATAATCTAAGTTTGATGAGTTTTTGTCTTTCCCTTTACATTAATTCTATTATAAACAGTACGTCATGTGCAAGGAGAAGGTAAATTGATTACAAAAACCTACTTTGTACTTAACTTTGATGCGCATGGTGTTGCTTGCCAAACCCTCTAGGTACGTAAACTTTTACAAAATAATTTTCCTCTCTCTTTCTCTCCTTCCAAGAACTTGGCAATGATTTCCTAATTACTTCAAAGTGAAAGTCTTCCCAGAGGAATAACAGGAATGGCGAAAATCTTTTGTGGCAGGAAAAGATGAAGATATCCTAATCCCATGAACCCTGAACCACACCGCTAAAGGAGTTATATCATTACTCCACAGAATCATTTCGTCATTCCCTTTTAACCAAAATTCTTATGCAGATCCTTATTTTGAATGATTTTAAATCTAATTCTGTTGTAAAAATGCGATGGTTAACTTTATCTTTAAACTATTATTAAATATATAATGTGAGGTTCTTCATACGAAAAGTTTCATACCATTGTTTATTAAATGTCAAAGCAGCAACAAGATGATCTCCCAATATTATTATTGAATAAAAACCTTTTCTTATTGTTGAAACAGACTTCAGTATACTGGTGAATTTCATAGTTACTATAAGATTTACAGGTATTTAATGCTGCAAACTACTCCGTCTTTTGGGGAAACTGGTCATACAGTTTTGAACACAGCGTAGATATTAACTCACTTTACTTTATTATTTTTATTTTTTAAAGATGTTTTCATTGTATGAACTGTCATGAAAAATTCTCCGTCTACTAAGGACGACACACGGTTTGAGGAAACAAAGGTTACAATGGGCAATTTTGTTCGAAAACCTATTCTGCGAATTTTGATGCGCTATGGCTGGAAAACCAGATTATTTCGCTATATTCATATTCATATTCACATTTTTTCATTATCATATTCTTATTTTGTCCTTTTTATAATCTACAAGTAAATAATACTAAAAATAAAAAAATGTATTAAAAAAAAAAAGACTCGTTTAAAGGTTTGATGTAGGGGCGGTATTAGGATCTAAATGTATTAAGGGGAAAATGTTTATAAATAAACACACAAGGTGAAATAGACATCCCCGGGGTAGGCAGTTAATAATTCACTCTAATCCCACATCCGAATTCAGGACCAGTCGCTTAGTTGGTACTAATTAATGTTATGAATGAATAACATTTAAAATTTTCATTTTTATATAGTTTTTATGATATTCCTAACTAGATTCAGGAATGAAATGTTTTATAAGGATAATGAAATAACTTAATTTTATGGATTTTTTTTTATTTCAAAGACAGAAATTTCTAAGTAATGACATGAAGGAGGGGAGAAAACGTTTAATTGAAATGGCGTACTTTAAACGTCGGGCCTTGGTTCGATCGACATGCGTAAAGTACGCCATTTCAATTAAACGTTTTCTCCCCTTCTTCATGTCCTTACTTAGAAATTTCTGTCTTTGAAATAAAAAAAAATCCATAAAATTAAGCTATTTCATTATCCTTATAAAACATTTCATTCCTGAATCATAATACACAGACCCCCCTAATACTAAAGAGTTTGACATAATAATAGACAAACTGGATGATATATGTAGAAATCACAAAGACTGGTGTGATGTTGAACAGGAATATATGCAATGATCAAATAGCAATTACTATTGGCAAAATGGGAATGTTGTTCCGGCACTTCAAAACAAGAAAAGCCGAACACATGATTATGCTTTATAAAACGTATGTACGTAGTCCACTTGAATATTGCAATATGATATGGTACCCACACTGCCAAAAGGACATTACACAAATAGAGAGTGTACAAAGGTCCTTTACAGCTAGAATAGAAGAAGTTAAGGACCTTGACTACTGGGAAAAACTACAATTCTTAAAATTATATGGTCTCGAAAGGAGAAGAGAACGCTACATGATAATACAGGCATGGAAACAGATAGAAGGAATCACCGAAAACATCATGGAGCTAAAAATATCAGAAAGAGCAAGGAGAGGTGGATTAATAGTGCCCAAAACTATACCAAGAAAACTAAGGAAAGCACACAGGACATTAATCCACTACGCACCAGCATCGATAATGCAGCGTCTATTCAGTGCGTTACCAGCTCATCTGAGGAACATATCAGGAGTGAGCGTAGATGTGTTTAAGAATAAGCTCGACAAATATCTAAGCTGCATCCAAGACCATCCAAGATTGGAAGATGCAAAATATACCGGAAGTTGCATTAGCAATTCTCTGGTAGACATCAGAGGTGCCTCACACTGTGGAACCTGGGCAACCCGAACGAACTGTAAGGTATGTAAGGTAAAGTAAGGAATATCATAAAAACTATATAAAAATGAAATTTTTAAATGTTATTCATTCATAACATTAATTAGTACCAACCATGCGACTGGTCCTGAATTCGGATGTGGGATTAGAGTGAATGATTAACTGCCCACCCCTGGGATGTCTATATCACATTAGAGGGACTGCACAGGATTAAGTTCCATGATTTTTTCTATAATTTCTAATAAAGAGTACCATCTAGTATTCTTAAAGCCAAATACTTTTTTTGTTTACAAAATACAAAATCTAATATGATATGAACAGCAGTACCTGCTTTTCATGTAATCCTATAAGCCGTTTCTAAAATGAAACCAAAAAATTACTGGTTACTAGATAAAAGCATTAATAAGTATAAATATCTAAGGATTTATGATAATTAATCCTAAAAAGATGATATGTTGAGGTGAGTTTAAAGTTTGTTTTACTTACTGTTTGATTTATGGCTTATTACCCTTTTATGGATTATCACCAACACAGTAATCTTCTATTTTCTGTATTTCTGTAAACAACGTGTAAACATAAACTCCAATAGGGATAATATGTCAGTTTCTAACAAAATCTACTCTCATAGAGAATTAGTGCCATACCATTCGACTTTTCTAAAAGCTTCGTGTCTTGCTCGATATCAAGAAGGCAGCCTCGAATTTCAGTTTTGCTCTTAAAAAATGTTTTATCTTGTTGAGTGACCTCTTTTGATACTTTCTCCCAAAAAAAACTTTTACTTTGTTGAACCTGGATTAAGTTTCACAGCTCTTTTCTCTCCTTTAATGGTTTCTCAGCGCTTCTGAGTACTAAAAAGTTTTTATTTCCAGTCAACTTTTTTATTATTCCAAATGGGGGTCTTTGTGAGGGACAACTTTTTAATCTTGTTTAATCTCGGATCAGTTCCGGAACTTTTACACTACGTTAGCTTAGGTTTCTCTTTCTCTTTTTCTGCAATGCAAGCGTTCACGTTTCCAAAAGACTGGGACAAAAATAGTTGATTTTCGCTATAAAAAGCTAAATGCCGTGGAGACATTAGAATCTTTTATAAGCAAAAATTAGTGAGCTCTAAAATGTCACAAAATGGAAAGAGAGAATTACCCCTATTTTGGCGTGTCAAGAGACAGAGGGGGTGAAAGATCAGAAGGGGAAAGAGAAAGAAATTCACACACCTGGATAACCTGGTTGCAGGCTGTTCATTATGTATATCGGCTGAAATACTATTATGACCATCTCCACTTCTTTAGCGTCCTATTTCTTTCATTTCAGTGAGCCAGCATATATATAAGCTTAAACTAAACGTGTCTGAAATATATTCTATCTTAATAATTACCAGTCTTTTTGCAAACTGCGATTTATATCTATTATATACTATTTGAGAGTAAATAGATTATTCCGAGATAAAGGCATTTCAAGTTCCTTTTCTAGACTGCAGGTAAAGTCATAAATATACCAGACTGCAGGTAAAGGCATAAATACATCAGACTGCAGGTAAACTCATTAATACACCAGACTGCAGGTAAAGGCATAAATACATCAGACTGCAGGTAAAGTCATAAATACATCAGACTGCTGGTAAAGTCATAAATACATCAGGCTGCAGGTAAAGGCATAAACACATCAGACTGCAGGTAAAGGCATAAAGACATCAGACTGCAGGTAAAGTCATAAATACATCAGACTGTTGGTAAAGTCATAAATACATCAGACTGCAGGTACAGTCATAAATACATCAAGTTAATTCGTCCTTTCATTGACTGAATAACGAACACTTTAATCAAGCGCTTCAATGACGAATGAGAAACCCGAGGGAGAAATTCAAAAAGACATCGTCAGGAAATCAGCAATAATGAGTGAAAAGGAGAATTAAGAAGTTGAAGAGAATATATTCAAGTAACATTTAATATAAAATGAAACAATCTACTTTCTTTAAGTAAACCTATTAGTTTAGGAAGGGACTGAGAATGAGAAACGTTACTAAAAAGAATGAGAAAACAATAAATAGATATGATTCAAAAATAAGTTAGAAAAAAATAAGGAGAATTAAAATTGAATGTGAAAGATAGGAAAAAATATTGAAAGAATAAAAGTTTAGGAAGAGACTGAGAATGAGAAGAAACGTTACTAAAAAGAATGAGAAAACAATAAATGGGTATGATTAAAAATTAACGTAGAAAAAACTATAAGGAGAATTAAAATTGAATGTGAAATATAGGAAAAAAATATTGAAAGGATAAAAGTGCGAGGACGGGCTGTGAATGTTATCAGTAACAAAAAGAAAAAGGCGAGGCGAAATTAAAGACAATGGAAAAGAGGAAAGAGAAAATAGAAAGGCTGAGTAAGGGTATGATATGAAAGAAGTTAATACACTGGTGGCTGGTTGGGAGGTACAGGTACAAGTAGAAGGCATTAGGATAATGAGAGCCGGATGTTATAAAAATTGGTCTTCCTGCCCTTCGTCTTCGCTTTTGAAATGTAAATATATATAAAAAAAATCAGCTACTAACTGCTTGGCAAAATAACAGAGACCCTACATCCTAACGTTTCGCTAAAATTATTCTTGCTTTTGCTGACATCTGTCATCATAGAAATAAATGAAAGTAATAACTGTCCTTTCCATCTTATGTCGTAAACTTTACTCATCACTTAGAGCGGAGTAAAATTTTCAAACACGAGATTTTTATCCTTTAAAGATTCATATTTATATTTATGAGGTTCTGTATGCAGCGCCGGAAATAAAAACAAAGTGAATACATAAACTGTTTAAAAAAAAAGATAAGTTGTTCTGAATACTAAAACAGATATGGAAATCTGAAATGATTTATTCGTTTGCCTTTGACTGGAAAATGATCCTGTGATCCCCATTTTTTTATTGAGATGGAAACGGTGAGCGACAGCTCATCGAGTTATCTATGATGGATGAGATTCCTTTACTTATTCAAGAGAGGCAGCAAAAATTTTATCATGGATGAAGCGCAAATATAATGATATAAGATACGAGATTCTAAAATGATTGTATATTAAATATAAAAATTCCTTGAAAGATAATCCTTATGCTCACACACACACATACACACACACATTATATATATATATATATATATATATATATATATATATATATATATATATATATATATATATATATATATATATATATATATATATATATATATATATATATATATATGTACATACATATACATATATATAATATATCATATATATATATATACACAGATATATATATATATATATATATATATATATATATATATATATATATATATATATATATATATATATATATATATATATATATATTCATGAAGCTACAAATGTCGTTTAATATCAAATTCACGCTACCTCGAGAGTATTCCGATGGAGAATTATCACCGAAGGGGAATTTATATAAGTGATAAATGAACAGGTACCACTGGGACGCGAACCCTTGACATGGACCCATTCAACGACTCCAGTGGACGTTACCACCGCCATCAAGAGAGGTATAAATCATTACCGAGTCTGTTGTACTCTTTTTTCCCGTCGTGAGCGGGGAAATTGTACTTAGCCTCGGCAATGACCCACCTCCGCCATGTTAGTTCGTTGGTACGTTTGGAACACACAGCTCTTATTATGAAATTTTTATCACACCGTGATTTTTATACAATCATGAAGCTACAAATGTCGCTTAATATCAAATTCACGCTACTCGAGAGTATCTCCGATGGAGAATTATCACCGAAGGGGAATTTATATAAGTGATAAATGAACAGGTACCACTGGGACGCGAACCCTTGACATGGACCCATTCAACGACTCCAGTGGACGTTACCGCGCCATCAAGAGAGGTATAAATCATTACCGAGTCTGCTGTACTGTTTTTCCCGTCGTGAGCGCGAAAATTGTACTTAGCCTCGGCAATGACCCACCGCCATGATAGTTCGTTGGTACGTTTGGAACACGCGGTCCTTATTATGAAATTTTTTATCACACCGTGATTTTTATACAATCATGAAGCTAGCAAATGTCGTTTAATATCAAATTCACGCTACTCGAGAGTATCTCCGATGGAGAATTATCACCGAAGGGGAATTTATATAAGTGATAAATGAACAGGTACCACTGGGACGCGAACCCGCCGACATGGACCCATTCAACGACTCCAGAAAACGTTACCACCGCGCCATCAAGAGAGGCAATAAATCATTACCGAGTCTGCTGTACTGTTTTTTCCCGTCGTGAGCGAAATTGTAGTAGCCTCGGCAATGACCCACCTCCACCATGATAGTTCGTTGGTACGCTTGGAACACCAGTGGTATTGTTCATTTTTATCACACCGTGATTTTTATACAATCATCCTACAAATGTCGTTTAATATCAAATTCACGCTACCTCGAGAGTATACGATGGAGAATTATCACCGAAGGTGATTTATATTTGATAAATGAACAGGACCACTGGGACGCGAACTCTTCATGGACCCATTGGGAAAAACAACGCAGTCGGTGATAAAAAACTCACGGTAATAAGATGAATGGGTCCATGTCAAGGGTTCCAGTGGTAACGTTCATTTATCACTTATATATGATAATTCTCCATCGGAGATACTCAGGTAGGTGATTTAACTCTCATGATTGATAAAAATTACGGTGTGATAAAATTTCAATAAGAGGTGGGTCATTGAACTTTGATACACAATGGACCCACGTACCAACGACGGGAAAAACAGTACAGCAGACTCAGTAATGATTTATACCTCTTGATGGCGTGGTGGTAACGTCCACTGAGTCGTTGAATGGGTCCATGTCAAGGGTTCGCGTCCCAGTGGTACCTGTTCATTTATCACTTATATAAATTCCCTTCGATGATAATTCTCCATCGAGATACTCGAGGTAGCGTGAATTTGATATTAAACGACATTTGTAGCTTCATGATTGTATAAAAATCACGGTGTGATAAAAAATTTCATAATAAGAGCGTGTTCCAAACGCACCAACGAACTATCATGGGCGGAGGTGGGTCATTGCCGAGGTTATACAATTTCCCCGGGCCACGACGGGGAAAAACAGTACAGCAGACTCGGTAATGATTTATACCTCTCTTGATGGCGTGGTGGTAACGCCCACTGAGTCGTTGAATGGGTCCATGTCAAGGGTTCGCGTCCCAGTGGTACCTGTTCATTTATCACTTATATAAATTCCTTCGGTGATAATTCTCCATCGGAGATACTCGAGGTAGCGTGAATTTGATATTAAACGACATTTGTAGCTTCATGATTGTATAAAAATCACGGTGTGATAAAAATTTCATAATAAGAGCTGCGTGTTCCAAACGCACCAACGAACTATCATGGCAGAGGTGGGTCATTGCCGAGGTTATACAATTTCCCCGCCACGACGGGGAAAAACAGTACAGCAGACTCGGTAATGATTTATACCTCTTGATGGCGCGGGTGGTAACGTCCACTGGAGTCGTTGAATGGGTCCATGTCAAGGGTTCGTGTCCCCAGTGGTACCTGTTCATTTATCACTTATATAAATTCCTTCGGTGATAATTCTCCATCGGAGATACTCGAGGTAGCGTGAATTTGATATTAAACGACATTTGTAGCTTCATGATTGTATAAAAATCACGGTGTGATAAAAATTTCATAATAAGAGCTGCGTGTTCCAAACGTACCAACGAACTATCATGGCGGAGGTGGGTCATTGCCGAGGCTATACAATTTCCCGCTCACGACGGGAAAAACAGTACAGCAGACTCGGTAATGATTTATACCTCTTGATGGCGCGGTGGTAACGCCCACTGGAGTCGTTGAATGGGTCCATGTCAAGGGTTCGCGTCCCAGTGGTACCTGTTCATTTATCACTTATATAAATTCCCCTTCGGTGATAATTCTCCATCGGAGATACTCGAGGTAGCGTGAATTTGATATTAAACGACATTTGTAGCTTCATGATTGTATAAAAATCACGGTGTGATAAAAATTTCATAATAAGAACTGCGTGTTCCAAACGTACCAACGAACTATCATGGCGGAGGTGGGTCATTGCCGAGGTTATACAATTTCCCCGCTCACGACGGGAAAAACAGTACAGCAGACTCGGTAATGATTTATACCTCTCTTGATGGCGCGGTGGTAACGTCCACTGAGTCGTTGAATGGGTCCATGTCAAGGGTTCGCGCCCCAGTGGTACCTGTTCATTTATCACTTATATAAATTCCCCTTCGGTGATAATTCTCCATCGGAGATACTCGAGGTAGCGTGAATTTGATATTAAACGACATTTGTAGCTTCATGATTGTATAAAAATCACGGTGTGATAAAAAATTTCATAATAAGAGCTGCGTGTTCCAAACGTACCAACGAACTATCATGGCGGAGGTGGGTCATTGCCGAGGTTACAAATTCCTCGCCACGACGGGGAAAAACAGTACAGCAGACTCGTAATGATTTATACTCTCTTGATGGCGCGGTGGTAACGTCCACTGGAGTCGTTGAATGGGTCCATGTCAAGGGTTGGCGCCCCAGTGGTACCTGTTCATTTATCACTTATATAAATTCCCCTTCGGTGATAATTCTCCATCGGAGATACTCGAGGTAGCATGAATTTGATATTAAACGACATTTGTAGCTTCATGATTGTATAAAAATCACGGTGTGATAAAAAATTTCATAATAAGAGCCGCGTGTTCCAAACGTACCAACGAACTATCATGGCGGAGGTGGGTCATTGCCGAGGTTATACAATTTCCCCGCTCACGACGGGAAAAAACAGTACAGCAGACTCGGTAATGATTTATACCTCTCTTGATGGCGCGGTGGTAACGTCCACTGAGTCGTTGAATGGGTCCATGTCAAGGGTTCGCGTCCCAGTGGTACCTGTTCATTTATCACTTATATAAATTCCCTTCGGTGATAATTCTCCATCGGAGATACTCGAGGTAGCGTGAATTTGATATTAAACGACATTTGTAGCTTCATGATTGTATAAAAATCACGGTGTGATAAAAATTTCATAATAAGAGCCGCGTGTTCCAAACGTACCAACGAACTATCATGGCGGAGGTGGGTCATTGCCGAGGCTAAGTACAATTTCCCCGCTCACGACGGGGAAAAACAGTACAGCAGACTCGGTAATGATTTATACCTCTCTTGATGGCGCGGTGGTAACGTCCACTGGAGTCGTTGAATGGGTCCATGTCAAGGGTTCGCGTCCCAGTGGTACCTGTTCATTTATCACTTATATAAATTCCCCTTCGGTGATAATTCTCCATCGGAGATACTCTCGAGGTAGCGTGAATTTGATATTAAACGACATTTGTAGCTTCATGATTGTATAAAAATCACGGTGTGATAAAAAATTTCATAATAAGAACTGCGTGTTCCAAACGTACCAACGAACTATCATGGCGGGAGGTGGGTCATTGCCGAGGTAAGTACAATTTCCCCCGCTCACGACGGGGAAAACAGTACAGCAGACTCGGTAATGATTTATACCTCTCTTGATGGCGTGTGGTAACGTCCACTGGAGTCGTTGAATGGGTCCATGTCAGGGTTCGCGCCCCAGTGGTACCTGTTCATTTATCACTTATATAAATTCCCCTTCGGTGATAATTCTCCATCGGAGATACTCGAGGTAGCGTGAATTTGATATTAAACGACATTTGTAGCTTCATGATTGTATAAAAATCACGGTGTGATAAAAATTTCATATATATATATGTATATATATATATATAAAATATATACTGTATATATATATATATATATATATATATATATATATATATATATATATATATATATATATATATATATATATATATATATATATATACAGGATATATATACATATATATATATATATGTGTGTGTGTCACGAAGTTTATATATGAAATGAAATTAGCAAGATTTTAAAATTCCTAAAGCACTTCCTCGACCTATGCAATTGTATACCTTCTAATGACATTACAAAGAAAAGAACAGTAAAATTATAAAGTGCTAATTATTGAGTTTTAAATCCATGCATATGCATATAGATTTGGAAAGCAGCGATAGAATATACAATAGTTAATTTATATACAGAAACACAAGTGGATGATTTTACACCTAATGAGTACAAGGAATGACTGTTTCTTGTGGTAGCTGAAAGGTACAAAACCATGGGAAGAGTAGCCTTTGGTTATTGTCTACATACCTGATAGTTTGAAAGATTTTTATCTTCCTATCACCTGAAGTAAAGCAGGGACCATAGTTCCGGAACACAATGCAGTTAACAGGAAAGTCATTGAATCTTGTTTTATAAAGTCAAGCACTAATAGCGTTTTAAACATAAGCCATGGACAGATGAAAATTGATGCTTTGGTAATGAAAAAGGGATGCTGATAAATATAAGAAAAAAAAATAGTATTTCTACGGTTTCAATTTCTGTAATCCTTACTCATTTCGGAAACTATGAGAAGTTCGAACAGTAAAAGTAACGTAACACCCCTGTAGAACCCCACTATTACCACAAATTCGCTAGGCAAGATTCCATCTAAGTTAACTTATTATCTAATTATTAATTTCGATTAGCATTGCGTATGTAACGTGGATACCATAGTAACTAAGAGAAAGGAATGTAAAATAAATACACATATAAAGGACGAACTCTTTCAAACTGATACCATAAAGCTTCGGTGAGGGATGCAGAAAGTTCAGGCATTATCCCTGGTGTGCTTTCCATTGACCCTGCATTGTCCTCTTCTTGTACCCGACTTATCTGAGGTCACCCAGAAATTATCCTCATAGGATGTCCAAGTTTCAGTATAAATACAAAGCCTTTGACCTTTTTTCTTCATTGTAAGTCTACCGATGTCAAAAGACAAAAACTAACTCCGATAAAGTTTTTCATTTTTCCTTTCATGGCTATAGACATATTTTAGTATCATAACGTGTCAAGTCTCATAATATTTCATTAATGTATATATATATATATATATATATATATATATATATATATATATATATATATATATATATATATATATATATATATATATATATAATATATATATATATATATATATATATATATATATATATATATATATATATATATACACATACACATTAGTTATACCATTAAAATCATTGAAAGGATTGCAGGAATAAGGGATATATTTATCCCAGTGATTTTATCATTATTGTCACATTCCCTTCTTTCTTTTTTCTCATAGCATAATGTAAATGCAACTATACATTTGATAAACAATAATAACAAAGAGAAATGATAAAAGTAGAATGATAATTATTGCATAAAGAAAGCAGTTAAAAGAAATCTATAATCTCTGAATACTTAAGTAGTCAGAAATAGATCAGATACAGCGCGACATACGAAAGGAAACTGCCTGAATGGCATTTCCCATTACGAACTGTCGTTGTGAGAACGTCTGGGGGAAAGGCTGAAGGCTCTTCTTCTCCTTTAGGCTTGCGTGGGAAAAATATACTGATATTTAAGCATATATTTTAAGATGTTAACTTTAAAAATACTTTGCAGTCTTCATATTACGGATTTTCAGGCTGGTCTGCTATAATAACGTTTCTCGGTACCAAAGGCATTAAAAAAATCTAGTTATTTATATATTTTTACTCTGTTATTTCAAGAAAGATGCAACAAGGGTTGAGTGTTAAGATTGCCAAACTGACGACGGTTTTAAATAAGATTACAAAAATATTAACAATAAAATGGTAAACATATATATCCCAAGATACCTTGAATTCTAGGTAACATTTAAATCCATTACGAGGTTAAATCTTTATCCAGAAAAAAAAAAGAATTCCATAAATCATCCGCTAAGGAAACAATGTTGGACAGAGAGACAGAGATTTATAGGCTAATAGAATGTATAAAGATTGCATTAAAGATATACTTCATTAATTGAAGTCTATGTTGTCTCATCTGTGAGGACACCAAAATAATAGAGGGCATCTCTAACTCCAAGTTTTGTAACTAAATTAAATGGGAGAAATGCATCACTGCATTACTCGCTATTTATATTCTTGTGTGTCAGGGAAGATGTTCCCCAGTTAGATAACATGAAATATTTTAGTAAGTAATTTAGGATATATTTTCTACAAGTTAACGTACTGTGACACTGTATACACGTTTAAGTAAAGTAATTGATAAGATTCTTTTTTTTTTTTTTTAAAACATTCCCTTCCATGCATTATGACGCCAAGACTTTTATTAATATAAATATTAAACATGTGATCAGAGCACACTAAACCTGAATACTCAAATACCTTGGAGTTCATAAACTATGTAGATTCTTCATTAGAATGCTACGCACAGTATTTATAGGAGATCAGTAGCTATCATTTATTCAACATTCTCATTATCATGCTTCGATTGTTGTGTACATAAAGATGTGGCGAACCCATTTCTATCCATTGCAGAGAGGTTATGTTATAACTGAGGTATAATACCATTAATAACTGATGGGAAATCTCTCCACCATCACTATTCTAACAACTCAAGATCAATCATTCACTGATTTCACTTCCCAGTACAGGGTAACATATTATTTAATGCATTAGTCAATTAAGTACTTACAAATAATTGAAAACCATCGCTCTTGAATACAAACCTGCTAGTGCTCCAATTAGATGAACTTAAAAAAAAAAAGAATAATTCGTTAGAATCTTCTTTTCCATCGATTAAAGGGGAAGAAATCAAGAAATATTATGAGTTGAGAACCATCTATACAGTCGTGTGGGTTCACAAATTAAATGTTTTGGTGATTAAATTCCTCAACTGTTCTTGGAAAATAGATGACAAGGATTTCAATCTGAAATTTAAAGGTTGTGGCTGAAAATAGTACAAATATGTAGTTTTTAATTTTTTTATGTCATTATCATTAACGTCCCCTCTTACGGAGGGTGAGGAAACTTTTTTCGGGAAAGATTAGTTATTACTTTTGAAATTATTTCAGAACCGTCAGAGCATACTGCTTTAAATATCATCAATGTTTTGTCCAAGCTTTACCTCTATAAAGAGGGATCAAGCAAAGTTATTGGGGTCATTTGAGCATCTGTTTTTATGCTATTTGCCAACAACTTCTTTTAAAAATTAGTAATATTTTATCCACCTTTAACACAAGTATTCTCTGATAATTCTTCATTTTTCCTCATGTTGCTTCTCTGTCCACGTGTTCGATGTTCGTCCTGAGTCAAAAGATGTAGGTGGAAAATGGGGTCAAACTCACAAAAGGCACGACATGAGCTATTCTGTAGCCTCCTTGTTATGGGAATTTTCTGGTTAAGATGACCAGTTATGTGAAATGACTATTTTTTAAATGTATACCTATTCCAGCTGCATACTTGTTCTACTTAAAGCAGACTGGACATCAGGGTTTAAATAAAAGAATACATTTTCTTGTTGTTCCGTCGTTGTTAAAATTTTATAATAGCTGGGCATTCAAGTTTACAGACGAAGGTTTGTCACTTCATTAGTCGTGTTTCACAGCAGCCATTGTGCGTTTCTTAACATTCTGGTTAAAATATGGAATGTTGCTGCATTAAATACGCGGAGCAAAATGATAAATAAATATATGTGTGAAAATTATAAATAAATATAAGTAAGAAAACGATAAATCATATAATACATAATACATTAATAATATTATAGCTCAGTTCTTAATTAATGATAATCAGATTGGTGGCATTACCATAGTTCCACAAGCACGGAAAACGCTTATCGCTGCAGCTCTCAAGGCCTATCAGTCACGTAACAAGCCAGAAGGTTGGAAAACTGCATATGTCTACACCGCTATAACATATTCTTGCAGGAGAGGAATTATCTTACCTACGAGGGAAAGGAAAGGCATCATCAGACCACTGAAGCCTACTAAAAGTTACTTAGAAAAGAAATAAAGCCAGAGAGAGAGAGAGAGAGAGAGAGAGAGAGAGAGAGAGAGAGAGAGAGAGAGAGAGATTTCCTATATTCCCGGGTTGGCAATTTTCATCAGAAATTTGGAAATTTACTAAAGATACGTTTTATGATGACAACTTTTTTAGGACATTATTTCAACCACAGTTCCAATATTTAACCAGAATATTACTGAAAATCTGCCAACAAAATAGCTCCAATGCTCTATCGTCGTATTCATCATTGCTTATTTCTAAAATTGTCATTCCTTGTAAACAGATAGTTTAAGCAGTGATTCCACCGTATCGGAGGTTACAGAAACCGCTCATGTTATCACATTTTGCATTTTTTGTTGTCTGCTGGCAGCACTGAATGGAAAAATTAATGAACCTAATGCGAAACTAATACTAATTTGTTATGATTTTTGATAGCAAAGGCCAAATAGCATACGCTGTCCCTCATAAAAAAAATGGACATTGGTGCTAATAAACTACTTACGTCTACAAGAATAGGTGACAATTCTTATTTCACGACACATTTTATAAAGTCGTCATTATGGTAGACACAGAATGTATTGAAAAATCTTATTAAATCATTGGTACACATGTGAATTAGATCTAGGAGTAAAAATTACGTATTTCTAGATGATGACTTATCAACGTATTTCAGAGAGAAATCAGACAAAAGGATGATTAGCAAATTTATTTGTGAAAGTTACAGTAAAACTACGTTAGAAAAACATGCATTGATTTAACCAAGAAAAAAAAAAGTAAAAACAGTAAAGTGAAAATATTATAAGTAACTTGCAATTTCATATGTAAAGAGGACATAATTTAGCAGTAGTGCAATATTCACTTGCTAGCGACACTTGTAATAATGAAATCCGTATAAAATTAATATTAAATTTTCAGATCATCAGTCGCGGATTGCCATCATCAGTTGGATAATACAGGTGTTCTAAAGAATTTGACAAGCCTTGTCTGATTAAATCGCATTAAGACAACAGTCAAGTATTTTATCAAGGACAGATAACTTACATATAAAGCTTACCTGAAGAGATTTATTCATACGGACGCTAAAATTACTTTTTTAAAACTATTTCATATTGGAACGTAATAAAAATAAATGTTAGTGAAGCTAGTCCTTAGCGATGTTGATTGAAGGTTCTTGCTATGAACTGGTACCCTACACATAGGGTCTTTAAACTTCGCATTATATCCAACGGAAGAAGCTTAGCATTTTTGCTATTACGAAAGTTGTCTCTTTACTCATTTTAGATTAAAATTCTTCAACTAACAACCAAAATGGATGTTTGATCAGTGCAAAGATGTTGCTTATATACATTTCCACTTCACGTCATAAATTCCTTTGTTTTTCAACAAGCATATCGGTGCACATGTAAATAATGTAACAGATCATATGGATTTAATTGTAACAACCGCATGGTCACTTTCGATAGTGTATTATTATTCACAAGAGCCCCTTATTATTGTTGGATTAGGCATAAAACCGAGGAGGGCTTGTTCTAGTTTGATCTTGAAATAGGGGAGATTTTTGAATAATACAAATTATGTTTCAGACATTCTTTTCATTAGTAAAATCTCACACTCGCAAAACTTATGAAACGCTGTCGGATCTTAGCTCACACCTATATTGGCCAATCACTGACTGGGATATTTGTTTTTATTTCTTACTCCCAGTTTTTTTTGTTTTTTTTTTTTATCAAAAATATGTAGGCGGCATCTTTTCATTGGTCAGGTTCTCGTGTTAGTTGTTCCTGGGGAAATTTTGGCCACAATGGTGACAAGATTTCATCCCTTATAAATATTGTTAGGAATTAGACATTCCGTTCTTTAATGTAATGTTACGTTTTAAAAATATTTTAAGGACAAGTGTTATCAGGGAGAATCTTTCAAACAACAATTCACAGCATTTTTCTAACCATAATGTATAAACCGGCATTAAAGCATGTTTCTTATAAAGATTTGAGCTAATTTGAACCTAACTGCCTTGATAATGAGAGAAGGACTAGTTTAAATGTTCTGAAAAAGAAAAATACTGTAATATTCATGATATTTTGCAAACAACGCTATGCCCCCAGAAAAAGTTGTAATTTTACAATGTTGAAATGAAAGGTTGGAATAAAAATAAAGAAATCCCTAAACCACCCCCTGGGTCGCTGAGTTGGATAATTTTAGCAATAATCTGCCGGTTGTCATATATACTTGTCTTCGGCCATATATCTTAGGAACAAGATCAATCTAAATAAATTGGAACCCCCATCTGCTCATAGAGACTTATGTCTATTGTAGTTGACTGTAGGAAACATTACAAGAAACTGTAATATTTGTGAAAATATATCAGCTTCCATCCATCCTTACAGCCTTTGATTCCATCTCTTTCCTCGGGATGAGTATAATGTATTCAGTAATAAAACACCACTATATAAAGGATTCGGAAGAGACCCCAGACTACACACACCAATGTTTGCAATATAGTTTACTCGAGGGATTATTTTATATTTTTCAAGGTTAGCGAAGAATTTTAGTGTTCAATTATTAATACTAAAAAATATGAAACAAGAGAACTGGATGATTTGTAATGTAAACTGTGTCAAATCAGAAATGGGTCTTCTGGGCGGCAAGGGAATAAAAATAAGGAGTAGTTCATTTCACATGTTTAGCTCTTTTTAAATGAGTAAAGCGTGCTAATACAGAGAACAGAAAAAAGTCACATGAAATTCTTCCCTGTCAATAGTTATTCCAAAAGCAATGCAAAACAAAATGAAATACTTTCGCTAGCAAACAAGCAAAATAAAAAAAAACAAAACGTTTAAAAATTTTTCAAGCAGAAATGAAGAAATTTCCTGTACTAAGAAGAGAAATAGATATGTATATATAACGAAACTGAGAACTTGTATGACACGAACGAACTGATGCTTTCTGAAAGGAATCTTAGTAAAGAAAATGGCTTCTCCAATACAAGATGAGATTCCTTGTGAGTTTCCGTGTATTTATGTGACTGATATTTTACTGGTTTTATGATGAACAATTTTTAGAGTATATAATTCAATGGCCCTTCAATTTTTATCACCATATATAAACCACCGAGGTATTTCTGAATTCTTAGAGAAAAGATAATGAACAATATTTTAAAAATCACCTGATTATTCATATTTTAAATTCTAATGCAAGGCTGTCCGTCCACTGAGTCACTATAAAACAAATATAGTGCAAGGTAAGTATTGGTTATGGCCTCCTGTTTCCTTACCAAGATGTGGTAGGTTTCTTATTTTGTGGGCCTGAGAAATATATTTATCAGTATCTCAGCATCTCACTTGCAAGCCAGCAATTACTTGTTTTTTTTTTCAGTCTTCAACCTCTTAACTTTTCCCCACATGTCGGCAATAGTCGTATCCACAAATATCTGAAATTCACACTAACCCTGCCTATCCTCATGTCATTTAACTCTGCTTTTCTTCCCCACAATGTTCAACAAATAATAAAAATACTCACTCCACTGATGGAAAACTGTATTAATTTAAGACATAGATTCGATATTTATAGGGGAAACTTGCTTTCACTATAGATAATATATTTCTAAATGCCACATAAGAAATCCAAAGCACAGAGATGTGTTTGTATTGAAATTTCTTGAGACTTGTTTTTAGATATCGTTCATTTCTTCTAGTTCAATAACTCGTTTTTCATCATTCGAGCATTTCTTAGAAAATACACAATTTTTTTTTACTGATGCTTTCTGGTAACAAGTTAAGTTTGCTTTCAATAATGCTTATAATACCTTTTATACTACTAAGCAAGGAAATTGGTTCTATTCTACCTACTGAAGCTGAAGACCAGGCGGCTGTTGAACAACAGACCTTCAATATGCAGTCAAGTATCGACTTGAATATTTGTATGTGTGTGTGTGTGTATGAGTGTGTGTGTACTGCTTTATTAAAAGAAATTACTGGACTCCATACATCGGAAACCTACTTTTAAAATTGGAGGTATAACTGCCCTACAATAACACAATCTTACGTAATTTTCATAATTCATGGAAGTAATCTATCACAATCTACAAAAATAATTTTCTCGTGATTTTAATGATAAGACTTATTTGTTTCTTCTACAACAATTTATATGCTACCGACTTCAGTTTAGAAATGTAAGTTGGCGATGGCCGATTTTAATCATTAGCCTTTGTGATATATAAAAACTATGTTATAGGTTGTAGCAGCTAGCTAGACAGGGATGATTCACACACACACATATATATATATATATATATATATATATATATATATATATATATATATATATATATATATATATATATATATATATATAATATATTGTAAAACAAGACTTCTCTGGACTTTTTTGCTTAGGCAACTGGAAATGATGATGTAAGATCTAATGAGTTTTTCCCTAAATATCGCGTAAATTTAAAAGTTATATTATGTTGTTAACATAATCATAAATCATTTCACAATTCACGGAAATATTTGAATTCATTTGTAAGAGATGAGCAATGACAAATATGAGAAGAGATACTGGAAGATAGTTCGTTAGGTTGCGCTTGTACAGAACAGGCGCGAGAATAATATCAAAGTTCACGAATTTAAGGGATGTCGGTTACTGGAAATATTCGTACAATAGAAAAGGTTAATCAGAGGTCTTCAAGTACGCGTAATCTAGCTGTGTAACTGCAGGAATTAAAAACGAACTAGTATAGATTGAATGTGTAATACACAGCAGGAGGATATTGTAGATGTAAAAAGGAATAATTGCAACGATGAATGGTTACTGTGGTGAATGGCCAAGGAATTCTAAATTATCTGCCGTAAGATTTTTAATTCTTTAAAATGCTTTCGGACACGCATACTTATAAATGCACAATTTGTATCACTGATGCAATAGTTATCAAAGTCTACTATTTAGAGGGCCTAATTTTCTTCATGAAAAGTAACTCATACCCTACACATTTAAAATGACTTTCCGTCTTTTTCTTACGAATGTTAAGCAAATACAAAACTCCAATAATTTCTGACTAGCCGCCAAGACTAATACCCAGTGATTTAAAAATCAGCAAAAAAAGTAAGAAGAAGGAAACCTAGAGTTCAGAAATAGTTGCTACAAGTTATTACAATAAAACATAAATAAAACTAAATGCCAGCAAGCTTAGACCGTTTAATAAGAAATTTCTTGCAGATTTTTCCGTTCATATAATTTTTATTCATTTTTTCCCACCTAAAATGACGATTTCATATCATTGGCCAAACAGACTAGGTATCTAAATGTTGGATACTGACAATATTCTTATGCGTAAAACTCGCATCTTTATTATTTCTTAGAAAGTACAACAACTTTCGAGCGATAGCAACTATAACAGTCAGTTTTCCATCCGTTCGTAATGTGTAATAAAAGCAAGTCAAGAAAACTATAAATACATGACCAAGAAAGACTTTTTCTCTCGTCACACATCAAAACTGGTCCAGTTTCTCTCAGAGTCGCTTTATTCCTTAAGTCATCATTAGTAACAAAGATTCTTTTAGGTAATAAACATTTTTTCACCTAGTATATATAGTTGTAGTATATTCTCTGCACATTGCCTAACGAAGCTAAATTCATTTACTTCATATGTGTTACCAATCCTATAACCAATGATTTATTCAAGGTCAATGAGTACCATCTTTACACAGAAAGATTACCACAAAAGTTATTTAATACACTCGGATATTGGAAAATAAACTGTTGATATGAGCACGAGCATTTTCATTTATTCATTGCACCAACTTTTATTTTCTGAGTATTTCGCCTTAATTTTTACTTAAATGATGTAAAAGTTTTCCAATAACACTAGGATCATAAAATAGCTAACTAGAACAACATCCAGAACAAGAGAGACTGATTTACAGAAGATTACTTGGGAATGCAAGGATTGTACCAGAAGATAATGTTTTAATGGCTCTAGTGACCTTTAGAGAAATAATAGAAAACGTTTACTGCTGCACGTGATGTACTGCCTTGATATTGCCAATACACGAGAGAAAATAGGTTCTAAAAACGGTGAATATATTTAATAAAATCTTCTCCAAAATATGAATTATGTTGCCTTGGACTGACAATTCTATTAAGGTCTAAATGGTCTCTTGCCTCTTGCAGAACGAAATTTAATTGAATAAAATTTTATCTTTTTCCTTGGATCAAGTCTCATTAGTGATGTACTTCAGCATTTTTTTTTAATATGAAACATAAATGAAGCAATATTTCTTTTATTGACCATGACAATGAATGAGTGTTGTTTATGAAATCCTATTATGTTGTCTTAACATTAAAAAAAGTTTTAACTCCACTGCTGAATGATATGGAAAGGTTTATGAGTATACATACATATATAAAACAAGTGGAGCGTTTCAGTGACAGTGAGAGCAAAACGCAGAGCTTATCAAGTTGTCAGTTAATGAAAACGTCTATTATCAACTTTATCATACACATACACAAACATACATACACACATACACGCACACACACACACACACACACATGTATATATATATATATATATATATATATATATATATATATATATATATATATATATATATATATAGTAGTATGGATTTACGGGGGCGGCCGCCCCCTTCAGCTATGACTGGCGCCCCTAAAAGTGGATTATTATCAAACATCAATGTTAGCAAATATCAAAACTTATAATAATATTATTAGTAGCAGTAGTTGTTGTTGTTCTTGTTGTTGTTGTATTTTTCTTTTTACTTTACTGGTAAATTATGTACATTGTTTTATTTGCTTAACTACTAGTATGCAACTAATGCAAGTATAGCAGATAATTTAACATTTGTGGTAAAGAATGATCTATATTTTAGTTTTGATCAGTAAGTATTCTCTAACTATTGAAGCTGGATTGTTTTATATATCCCAATTTCAATCAATCAGTAGAGATCTGTAACTGGTTTCCATCTAACAAGAATTATTGGTTACAGGTTTTTCATATTAACCACCATAAAAGCACCAAACCTTGCCCCAAAGTGCTTGTGAAATGTAGTTACCGATCAACCCAGACCCTCTACCTTATAGGCGCTCGCCGCCCCTTACTTAAACGAACAGCGTCCCCCCTTCCTAAATCCTGATCGCACTGATATATATATATATATATATATATATATATATATATATATATATATATATATATATATATATATATATATATATATATATCAATACATATTAAACGAACAGCGATCCGGTTTCCCCTTCCCTAAATTGACGAAGGACTGATACAGAGTGTGAGAAGTCACAAATATATACTACAAGAACAGTACCTGTTCTTGTAGTATATATATTTATATCAATGGCTTGAAATAAAGTGAAACCGGCCAGACCTACACCCTGCTTTTATTTTTCACCTGTGTGTGTGATAAATGAATGTACAAAAGTGATAATAATCATATATATATATATATATATATATATATATATATATATATATATATATATATATATATATATATATATATTTTATATATATATATATATATATATATATATATATATATAATTTTATATATATATATATATATATATATATATATATATATATATATATATATATATATATATGTACAGTACAGAGTACGGCATTAACTTATGCATCCCTTGACAGCCTAATGATCTTGACCGTCGAACTGGAAGTCGTTGGAGGGTACTATCGGGTGTTCGAGTATTATTAGGTACCAATCCTTCTATCACTTATAATTCCCCTTCAATGATATTCCGAAAGTAGCACGCATTGGATATTAAACGACACTGGTAGTTAAAGGGTTGTATATAAATTGTCTAGGTGGGTGACCGGGAATTTTTGCCGCAGGAGTTTTCGCCGTATGACTTTTCGCCACGGACTTTTTGCCGTAAGGAATTTTTGCCGCAAGGCCTTTTTGCCGTAAGGAATATTTGCCGCAGAATACATACTGAATAAGATAATAAGATAATTAGCTATTACATGTATCTTTAGAATTTAAACAAATAAATACGTACAATCATGCATTCAACT
>NC_089781.1:70574426-70599426 GCF_040412425.1 Macrobrachium rosenbergii | reverse complement strand
TAGGGAGGGGGTGAGAAGGGAGTAGGAAGGGAGTGATGTAAAAATGACTGAAAACGACAGATATTAGTGTCTAATCCATAGTTTTCAAGGTCGCTGAGATGAATAGTGACACTCTTGAAGCCCTTCAAATCCAAATCCAGCCCCAATAGGGAGGGGGGTGAGAAGGAAGTGGGAAGTGGGTGACGTAAAAATAACTGAAAACGATAGATATTAGTGTATAATCCATAGTTTTTGAGGTCACAGAGATGATTAGAAACACTCCTGATGACCATTAAGTCCACGTTCCCATGTGTTCATTTCCAAAAATATATATATATATATATATATATATATATATATATATATTGAAAAGATTAGCGCCAAAATACGCTATGAAAGCGCTCGCCTTTCTGCTTTGCTCGGCCGATAGATAGGCCTCTGTCTATTTTGAATGTGGGAGAAGTAGTGAATACTGGTTCGGGGTAGTTTGAACCAGAAGTCGGGGGGGGGGGTTATACTCAAGATGTAATCTTTAAGCCCTGGGCAGTAAACTGGCTTTGCATCATTTTCTTTGGTACAGGTACAGGAGAGGAAGCCGTTTTCTTTGATATAGAAGCGTGACCTGGGTCAGGACATCGCCCCCCCCCCCTACCCCTGTCCAGAAGCAATAAAGGTCAGGGCGAGGACAGCTCACTCACACACAGCCAGTAGTTAAAGTAAGGAGGTCACGAGTGCAGACCTTGCTCTTTCGCTCGCCGCCACGTGGAAGTCAGCCGCCCTTTGCTCCGTGCCCCGACCCACGTGGCCCTCAAAGACTGCAAGTGGGGATTGCAAGTCCCAACAGTGAGCTGATACTCAACTGCGGCCTTTTCATCATCCCAAGGGCGCCCTTTTCCGCCCCAATCTACGACTTGAAGCAGTACCTTGGTGAGGGAGGCCCTTTTGTCGACGCTCTCACACGTGGCCTCTGGCAGAGGACGCCGCTGGACGCCGACGTCAGCCTTACGCCCCTACAATGTGGTAAAGTACCCAAAACGAGTTGCTAGTCACGTTACTTCGCCCTTGTGCATTGATTAACTTCTGGGCCTATAACTTTGTATTCTCTGATGTTTCTTGGTTTAATCCCGGCCCACGTGTTCACTGCTTCTTTCCTCTGAGTCACAAGTAACGCCTCGGGGAGTCCTTGGCGCCTTCCGCGCACACCCGAGTAATTCATTCCCCAAATTCCAGCATTAGATTTGTAACCTGGGTCCTAATATCGTTTCAGAAGGACGATCGTAGCAGAATTTTCCTTGGTCCGTGTTCCTGGCATTCCCAAGCTCTCCCCCCCCGGCTTCGGGAGGACTTCTGCAGCAGCAATTTAACGTGTTTCAGTTCATTTCCCCTTTGATCTTGTTTGTTATGAAAATATGCCTATTTTTGTATCCACGTGTTTCATGCACTTCCCTTTGAGTAAGAGCCCTCCGCTCCTTGTATCACTCCTATTAGTTTGTGTTTTATATGTCCTGGTTATCTTGCAAGGCCATTTTAGAGTAAAGTAATAAATGTGGAGTCATAAGAACCACCTGCACCAGGAAAACATAAAAAAAAAAAAAAAAAAATATAAATATATATAATATATATATATATATATATATATATATATATATATATATATATATATATATATATATATATATATATATATATATATATGGTTGTTATCTAAAACTTTGAGGCTGACGATAAAATTACTACTACTAAATGACAAAATTTAATGATTGTTTTATATTGCCACTTGCCTAATGAGCCATGGTGTGAATTATATTTCATATTTGGACTTGAACACTAAAATTGTGAATTCAGAAATTTAAAATTTTCCTCAAGTTGGTTTTGCTTAAACCTAACATTATTGATTTGATCAATCTAATAAATTAAGAAAAGTAAAATCTTCTGAAAGGGTATTCATAATACTTACCTAAGTAACATTTTATTTTTTTATGGAAAGAGCCAACAATACTGTAGATTCTCTGAAAAATATCAGAAAGAACAGCGAGAAGATCAGAAGCAAGAGGGCAAAATATCTTTCCTTTGATGTCAGGTTGATTGACGATGAAACCTCTCTTACGGTCATTACTGGCGCCAGGGAGATATAAAAGAGACATCAGGCCAAGTGAAAAGACCAGTAACGTCGTGTAACGACTGTGGTCGTACCATCCTCCGAACCTACTCAATTCTCTACGACTCGACGGATTGTCATAAGATTTCAAACAAGTTCTCGAAATGGATAAATCTTATGGACTAACGCTTCTGGTTTCAGACACTAGACAGTTACGGGACGTTTTCACTAAAACGGAAAAGAACATCTTAGTGATGCTGATCTCTTGGGGTTTATAAACTATGTTTAGCATTCCATACATCCTAGCAGGAGAAAATATATTCATAAGCAAGCAGGTATCTTCAATTTTCACGGAAGAACTTATACGCTGCTTAACTGGATTAATCCGTGGCATAAAAAAAAACACGCACACATACATACTGAGTGGAAGTAAAGTGTGGATGGTGTTCATGAATAAGTGAAAATCGTATGAAGCCGATTAGATTAATTTTTGCTTACAGTATGCTGCGTAAGTTTGGGTGATGTGAAGATACATGGAAGTGAAAAGATGATTGCAGGTGAAAGGTTGAATTAGATAGCTGGCCGCCTTGGTATTGTATCCTCTTCATAAAAAGGTGGAAAAATGTAAGGAAAATATTCACATTACCTTTATTATAAGAAGATTGAGACTGAGTAATGCATTTGCTAAAAATTTTTCATCACGCACGCCACATATGTGCAACTTCTAAACTAACTAGCGTAGGAAGAACTTTAAGTTCCCTACATATACTTTAAATAAATATTCGGTCAGTAATTCAGTAAGCAACGTATTATAACTTCTGTATGAATACTACGTCCTCTTCAGTTTGATAGCTGGATACCAAGAACGATTGAATCAATGCTGCTCATCGGTTTAAACAACACTGACGAAACTATTAAATCTACAGACCTTTAACTTCAAATTTATATGCATTTATATTTCGAAATTTCTTGCAAATAACCTGTCTGTTTAGATATCAAATCAGTTACAAAACTGTGCTTGAAATTGTAGCGTTATTTTAATGAATGTTGATTTGGTTCGTGTTCACATCTACAGATAATTATAATTTTTAAGTTCACATAATTTTTGTTAATCACTTATATGCAGCTTCATGTTAAAAAAAAAAACATTGGCAAATTCGATCGCTGTTTTGAAAATGGCCCGATGATATAAATGCACCCGCCCCCGCCTCACTGAATCCTTCCAATTTCTCTCTCTCTCTCTCTCTCTCTCTCTCTCTCTCTCTCTCTCTCTCTCTCTCTCTCTCTCTCTCTCTCTCTCTCTCTCTTAGATCTTTAAAATGAGCTTTCTCTTCCTCACTTCCCTATATGTGTTGCATGAATGGCCTGTAAACTATCATATTTAGATTGGAAACTACACATATGGAAACTACAAGTTGTTTTATTTCCGACTTTAGATAATGTTTGCACTATAGGTCAAAGTAAGGTAAGATTTTGAAGACTAAGGTGATCATACAAATAAATGTTACAATGATTTAGATTCTTAAGTCTAGGCTACCTGTGATTACATCAGGTAATCAAGATATAAAAGTGCTTTACATTTACCTTAATTAATCCAGATCCTTGATTTGCTTAGCAGCAAGTTAAGGGCTAGAGGGCGATAAAAAGTAGGTAATGTTGTTAAGCCAGGCAGATCGCTGCAGCTGGTGTAGTGCAGATGAAGTTGATGAACTGTAAAGATAATAATAATCTATGAAAATATTGATTATTCATAAATTGGTCAGCGTTTAATTCTTCTTATAAAAAAAATGGTTGCACCAAAGTATTTTTAAAGATAGTATATTTACTACATTGGATATTACAGTTGTAATGGTTTAGAGATTTTGCAGAACAGAATTAAGGGGATAAAACACCATCCAAAAATCTTCAGCCCATAACACGGTTGCTTCTGTTTGACCAGCCAGTGATTGCTGTCGGTCTACTGTAGCAACTAAAGATCCTAGTCAACATTCTTAACCTGCTTGCGTCCACTTATAGCAGCTAAGCTTTGCGTTTACCCAGTTGTCAGATGTAAGTTTATTCACTGTTTTATATATTAAAAGAGAAGGTTCTTTTGTTTCTCCCTCTGTATTCAATCTTTTCTTTTACTTCCTTTCTCTGCTTTTGACGGATTACGATTTATGACACGAAGACGACGGATATCATTAATCAAAGATGTGAAAATAAAGAAAATGGAGGAAAATCTCTCAAGAACCCATTTTAGCTTTTATCTGGATGAGTTTCTCTGAGAAATGCTGATGGAAAGCGATTTTTTGTGCCATTTATACAAAAGGGAAAATATTCATGGAAGGGCGAAGGCAGCGCTTTCTAGATATCGGTACACTTGAGGGATATCTATTTGATTTTAAATCACCGAAGAAATCAAAAGCATTGCGTACAATAGGTTGTAATCCTACAATACAAAAACAAGTCTTATGTGATAAAATCATAGATTCAGCTTTTTGAAATCACAAACATTGAAATCTGGATGGCTAATCAGCTTGATTCCAGAAACTGAGCTGTAAATACTAGATAATAATGTCGATTACTATTTGATTTTATTATAGTGACTTTAAAAAGGGAAGAAGAGCTCAGTCTCTCATTCTCTAAAAAGACATCATTAGCTTTTATGTTGCAAAAGATACTTCTAGTTTTAAGAAAATGTGTCAGTGAAATACTGGACATATTTAACTATCTATTTACAAAAGAATATATAATTTTATTTACACGTAAAAAATTTCATAGATCAAGGATTTCTTGTTCATTATTTCTTTTGACTACTGTGTTTATCATTTATATTTTTAATATTAATTTTCCCGAGTGTGATGATTAGACATTCAGTATTTTTTAACTTTTTGTTAATTCTACAGTTTTTCATAATTCATTCTCTAATTATTCAGCTGTGCATGTCGCAAAATTTACCACAGATAACATTCAGATAATATACAAGTTTAGTTAAGTTCCTAAGGATGATTTCACAACTGAAACCTGTATGTTCTGATTCTTAATACCGAATCTTGATATATTTTATCGTATGATTTATCCACTGTTCTTCCTACTTAAAAAGCCTAACTGTTTGGTAAAGGTTATGTCACGATTATTCCCAGAAATGATAAAGCCATTAACTTTGAAATTCTTCTCAGCAAAATCACAGGATATCCTGCATTGATTAATCACTTATAAAGCATCACAAGTGAAACTCAAGCTTACTTAACCTTCCATCACCTCGATTGAGTATAGTGTATATTTATGTCTAAGATTTCATAATAATGATAATAATAATAATAATAATAATAATAATAATAATAATAATAATAATAATAATAATAATAATAATAATAACAAAGTCCACAACATAATCATCAGAAAGGATGGCAATGGTTCTGATTTCTTCGTCTCACCGAGGGAACTAAATGGTCTTTTTCTCGGCAATCAGCAGAACTCCAGAATTATGACAAGATATCCTGTCAGAAACCATAAAAGGAAGATGGCAGCAATAAACGTCGTCTAGGACAACGTAAAATTCCCCTTGGCAGATGACCGTCATATGTCGAGTAATCACTAGAAGACTGTTAAAATCTCTTAGTTCATGGAAAAATGCCCATTGTAACATTTTTATATATTGACAACAATTTTTATATAGTGACGACTGCGGGTGTTACTCCTTATTATCGTTTACAAAGCTCAGTAAGAACAATGAGAGATAAAAAAGCTTTTGTTTACTGGAATCTACAATTTACTTTGATATAGAAAATTTCAATGAAATTGTGTAAATAAATTGTGCTTATCACAAATGTACTTTTTTTTTTTACACAATCAAAGTTAAATGCAATAACTTTGTCTCTCCCTACAACCTCTTGCTGGCTGAATGCCCGAGGAC
The DNA here is from genome assembly GCF_040412425.1 of Macrobrachium rosenbergii. Lineage (NCBI taxonomy): Eukaryota > Metazoa > Arthropoda > Malacostraca > Decapoda > Palaemonidae > Macrobrachium > Macrobrachium rosenbergii. The sequence goes on along the minus strand of NC_089781.1, from coordinate 70,593,451 downwards.
CATAAATCAATGAATTAATCTGTCTCTCTTTTCAATGTTATGATGCATGCAGCTGAAAGCTTTTTAGGTCAGTACAGGTAAGTTACATTTACTAGTATATATTTATATATGGTTTCATTTTCTTAAAAATTTTGCATTGCATTCTTTAAAAAATTAAAATGCTTATTTCTGTGTCTCTCTGGATAACTGTATTTCATACTTCGGTTTTAATTAGGGCACTCGTCATATACATATATAGACACTCATTGCTTATATGTTTTCGATACTAAACCTCAAATACTTAATTGATGTTCTTTCATTTTGTTTTTTATATATTACTTGGAAAGTAATATTTTCTTATGTTTTTGTTTGAAACGTCTGCATTCTGATGTATTGGAGTAACTAGGCAGCTCGTGTAAGCAGAACTTTACAAACTAAAAAAAAGGAAATTTTATTTTTTCCACAGCCAAAAGAAACATTTGTTTCTTCTCACCATTTCACATTAATCTCGACAGGTTTAATGAAACAAAACGAATTATAGATATGTTCAAGGATTTGTACGTTGTTCTGAAATTCAATAATTCCATGGGGTACTTTTTAGTAAGCCAGTATATTTTGGTCGTTTCCCATTGGGTCTCGTGTCGTTGGAAAAGGAGACGTGCTACAGAAGCAATATTATATGAAGTAAAAAGGAGTTTAAATTGAAATGACTTGGACTTTTAAAGGGATTCGGTCTGGATTTGTTTTCTCCCAGATTGCAAGTGTGCTGTTCCTGATAGAAGATGGATGACTGTTTTGACGACGATGTTTGCTTTCCACTGACCCTCTGACAAATTCATGTTTTCCGTTTGGCATATAATGGCTTCTCAATAGTAAAGATGACTCACACCCACTATTGCGAAGCCCAGAATCTTGAAAGGGAACGAAAATCCTCGATTTTTCTCTGCCATACTTAATGATGCAATAGTTAACTTGCTGGTAGAGCTTTAAAGATTGGGTCATATTAACATCTTGACTGGGCAATGTTTAGTCACCTAAGAGACTTGTTGCCTCTTGGACCTGCATCCAGCTTTTTAAGTCAAATTTAATATAAAAAAATTAGCACAGATCTAAGCTTTGAGTTGATGGAATATTTTTGCAAGGCGAAAATAGATTTAGCTGTTTCATGATTGAGTGTTCATGAAAATATATTTCAAAGTGCTCATGAGCTTCCTTCCTAAAACAGAGTTACACTTATCACTAAGTTTTTAATAAAAGACATAAAGAGAGAGAGAGAGAGAGAGAGAGAGAGAGAGAGAGAGAGATTGATTGATTGAGATTGAGAGAATCACAACTACCAGAGAGAGAGAGAGAGAGAGAGAGAGAGAGAGAGAGAGAGAGAGAGAATCCTCACCAGACACTGTCATTTAAAAGTAAAATAAAAAATTAAAAAACGCTGAAGGGTTTAGATGCAATATTCAGTTTTTCTTGCCAAAATCACAATGGGTCTGAAACCTTAGGGGATATCAGAACATTAATCACTTTTCATATCTGGACGTGCTATTGAAAAAGATTCGCTTCGCCTTCTTAAAAAGGCTCTTATAACATTTTTCGTAAAGCATATCACCGTTGGCTTCGAGGCGTACATAAAAAATCAATTCGTTTCAGTACAACTAAAATATATTGCTTACTTCACAGGACTGATACTATTTCCTGCACTGAAACCTGCATCAAAAGGACTTGCTGAAAACTCATTTTGTGAAGTTATTTTTCATTACTATCAATAACTCATATAATCATATAAAAGACATCGAACTACTAGGTCATTCACGGTATCCCCTTCATATGTAGAAAAACCCTATCCCAGTTGCCCTATAGGCGGAAACCATTCTTTCCAGAAGATGACGGAGCGAAGCCTGAGAAAAAGTTGGGATTAACTTAAAAGCTTTTAAGTTCATAATTTATCTGAACGCGGAGGAAAAGTCTGGGAAAGATAAAGAAAATATTAGTTACCTTATTTCTAATTTTTCAAAGCTTACTGTCGATCTCACTTTCAATTTTTATTCCGTGAGGAGGAAACCGGCAACCGTAAAAATAAAGGCTCGAATTACTGTAAGTGAGGAAAAGTGAGCATTTTTCTAAGCCTGAGTCCAGTTCCCCCCTCATGCCACCCCAACTCCCCAGCAGTCAGCCTTTCAACACCTCCCTGAGCCTCGTGGCCGCGTATCAGCAGTGATTTTATGCGGTTGTTGACGGCCAATAAGAACATTCCTGGGTTTCATTTCCGTTTGAATTGTGTTGGCGAGTCGATATTTCTCATATCGGCACAAGCAACATGTTGCAAAGTGCTTACGCCTGAGAGTGAGTGAATGTGCGGCTCTTGCTGGGATGCTGTTGCTGTTATTTTATCCAATTTTATGTAGGACATGAAATAAATTGAAACTTAAAATATTCGATGTTGGCTTGAAGTATTGAATCTAGGTTATTTAAGCTTTTCTAAAAAAAAACACACACAAATATATATATATATATATATATATATATATATATATATATATATATATATATATATATATATATATATATATATATATATATATATATTTATATTATATATATATGTTTATTTGTGTATGTTTGTTGTGTTTCACTTCTTACCAGATACATATGGCATTGTAGCAACCACAACTCCCTCTTAATACCTCGGTTTCTTCACACTTTGTGGATACGCTTGTCATTACAAAGCCTAAGATCCAAATAGAAGAATATGAAGAGATTCTGGCGTCCATAGCAGGATTCGAAACTGCAACCAGACTATTGGAACGAGGTCACGTTACCTACCCGACCACGGGTAGGTAACGTGATCTGGTTCTGATACTCTGGATGTTTATATATCCAACAAGTGTGATGAAATCGAGATGGTAAGCCAGGTAAGAGAATCACTTGATGTGTTAAATAAAAGGATGCCAGAAATAACATAAATATTCTTTTCATATAGCTTGCCAGTACATCGTTTGGCAGAGCGGTGCAGAACATAAGGACACTGTTTCGACAACTGCCGACTTACAGTGCACTAAAATGTCGTCAAAATTATATTTCAGAATATACTTTCAAGCAATCTAACGAGAATTGTCTGTTCCTCTGTACCTAAGCTAAATTTATGTTATGAAAAATTTTTTCAAAATGTTTCACACTCCAAGTTGATAAGTAACTGAGTAAAGACAACTATTCTTCACAGGAAGTTGCTCGAATAAGTCTGTAGAGGTAAAAGCGGCCTTTTGGACTTTTCTAGTGAGCCAAAGTAGAACTTATCTTTTTAATTTTAGCCACTTGTCTAATCAATTACTTTAAATCTTTTGATCTTACTATAACTTCATTATTTTATCATCCTCTCTGATTATTTAGAAGATATTCTTAATCACCATCGTCATTCGTAAACTAACATGGAATAAGAAAGATAGAGGCGGATACTTTCATAGTCCTTTTAGTGTGGCATCGTATGTTTCTTAAATGATATGATAGCAGGCCTCATGTCCTGATATCTCTTTTTATTGCTTATTATTTGATTACTATTAAACAGAGAATTAATATTGATTTCTGTAAGGTTTCAATGAGAAAGCCTCACCAACATTTCCATGATTAATCCAGTGTGTTATTCCATCTTTAATTTTCATTCAATAGGAGGGCAACAGTACACCGTACAGAACCAAGCCCTGAGGGATTCAGAAAACAGTTTCACGAAAAACAGTTGTATTAATAGCCAGAAAGCAAGAAAACTACTTGAGATGAAATCTACTTTGTGTGTTTTTCTTCACGTCAAATAATAATCAATCAATAATAATAATTACTGAGGGAATCAACTTGCAAAATACACAATTTCATTGGGTGTAGATGGTTTCGTTTCTACATTGCTTTGAATATTAATTAAGACGTAATACAATTCGGCTTGTAATCTAAAATAAGAAGGAAAAAGAAAGCAAGTCTATATCGTATCTTTCCAGGGAAAAATTAAGTCAAGTAAACGGTAGGTAACTGAGTGGATAATTATTATCCTTGAGTAATGTGTGTATATGAAACAGAACGAGTTACAGGTTCTAGAGGTAAAAGAGTAAATGATTATTGTCAGTTTACGATATTCACTAGACATGGTATCAAAGAGATGGTGAAGCCATTATCCATGAATATTACATTGTTTTAAATACTAAAAGTCTTTAACATATTTAACTTTTTACCATCATGAGTTTCTCGGCAGTTTTTGGAAATGAAATGGAATGTTCCTTTATTATACTACTGGAGATGACGAGTAGGTTTTTCATTTTCCTTGAAAACCAGTATCGTTTGGAGTATATTCATGTTTGTAAATAAGCAAACTGCAGTCTAAATGTAAACATTAGGTTATAGTGCGTTTCTGCATGGTGGTCAGGGATGTTTTCTTCTATCATCAGTACATAATCTTTTCAACATTATCAAGGGAAAATAGTTTTCCCCTTCGTATGAATAAATAATGAAACAAAGATATGGGGAAAGGTAATAAATCAAGAACTGTTTATTTTTGCGTTTTAGTGCTTATAAACTTTACTAGTAATCACTAGTACTACATATTTCTTGGTTAATACTAAAATATTGTTGTTAGTTCTATGCCTTACTCTTATTTGGCTTATGTTCGTAACAAAACGTAATTATATGTCAAGACTGAGTTAAACTTGTCTTGTGAGAAAGTTTACTGCGTCGTCCAGGAGCCGTGTGACTTTATACGGTGAGGAAGTTTGGGGAGCCAGTGAAATTAACATCAATAACAGCGTTGGTATGTAGCCAAAGATCTTCATACCCTAAGTTTACAGAAAAATAGTGATACTGTAACAAACACACCATTCTGGATTATATATCATGAATTATTTCGTTCATATAAAAACTCTACATAGTGCTAGTTACTAGGGGAATTAGCAATACTGCATATAATTTTGTACCCACTAAAGTGACTCACAATATGATAAAACTAACCCCAACAGACTGTTGAGCAATCAGGTCCAAAAAAAAAAAAGGGGGGGGGCTTTAAAGTTTCTTACTACCCCTCTCTTGTCATAAGAAGTTTTCGAATGAATCGTGCTTGGAGGTTTTCCCTTTTTTTTATTTAATCGTAGGCCCTTGTACAGCCTCTTATTAGGAATGGTAATTACTGTGTCACTGTCAGTTATCGACTTAATAATTTTACTATGCTGTCCGTAAAGTTTTTGAAACAATACTAAACACTAGGAGTTTCACTGCCTACTCAGATGACTTAGATCTTCCCCTCAACTTCAAATGAACTGGAAATTCACAATTTGTTGCATGTCCTATAAGTCTTCCTTTGGTCGATATTCTTAAAGACTTTGTTATGACTGCACGTCACCATCAACTTTCGCCGTGTTGTGACGTGGAAAGTCGTCCAGTCTGACCGATCCTCCGTGCTACTCGTTTATAGAGTCGCAAAATCTCTCCGTTCTTCTGTATCTCCTCAGTCACTCGACTTAATTATTTTTAAAAGACAGATTGTCATTATTTTGTAGGTGGAATCCTTTATCATTTCTGATGCTAACCGACACTGATGTGGGCAGCCTTCCTTTTTGTAGATATTAAATATTTTTACTAGTTAGGTTTTTTTTTCCACCAGCAATAACAAATTCATAGAAAATGACTGGAGTTCATCAATATTGTCAAACGATTTGCCATTTATTTTTCTGAATAAAGTTAAATTCTGATTTGTGGACCTTGCTTATATACAAAAAACCTACAATAAAATTTCCAATCAATAGCAAATGATAGCTGAATGTGTGTATAATTTATTTTGTAATGGAGAAACAAATCAGAACAAACATTCGGCTACAAGACCCTATCAAAATGGGATTGCTCAGTGTAGACATTTCCTTCAAATTTCATATTCTATATAGAGTTGATATTTAGATATACGAGCACGTTTAAGAATGTATTCCAGATAGTTTTGACTATCAAACTACTTGAGCTCTTTCTCCCTTTCATCTATTTATCAGCCCTTCTCATCACTTCCTTTTACTTTCTTAGGCTCCTGTTACCTCTACTTCATCCTTTTCCTCCCTGTCTTCCAATGCAATTTCCCCCTCTCCCTTTCTCATGGGCAACGTAGCTAATCTGAACATCTTGATCGAAAACTCTTTCCTCTAAACAACGCTGACAGAGGCTTCGTTGCAGTTTTATGCTGAGAATGTTTTCAGAAAAGATAACAAGATGCTTTACAAACGCCGGGGAAGCCTTGTTTGGTAATCTCCGGCACCATTCATATCTTAAGAGAAGATATTTTGAAAACAAAAATTATTTCTTGATAATTTCAGATATATCTTCATTTTTCGAATCTTTTAGTGTTTATAAATGATCTTAGTGAGCGGTCATATGACAAAGATAGTGGAAAAGAGAGAGAAAGATCTTACATCCAGTCTAATCATGTCTATTAACTGTTCATGAGTATTAAAGATTTTGAAATTTCTTTTTCTTTTTTTCAGTTATATCTCCTATTTTCAAGCAAGCTACACTGTGAACTAAGCTAATTTAATCTGTTTCTTCTGGCATTAGAATCTTTTTCATCGATAATGCAAATTTATTTCGTCAGCCAGGTAATGTATATTCTCTTGGTAACATTTCTGGCTCCTCTCTTTTAATGCTCTTTGTAGCTGTAATGACTAAGCATCGCCATGGTATCTCACTGGGCGACTGTTCGAATGCCTAGGAGAGTTATTGTGAGAGTGTATATATATATATATATATATATATATATATATATATATATATATATATATATATATATATATATATATATATATATATTTAACTACAGACGTTGCATTGAAAGAAACATAAAGGTAAAGATAAATGTTATCTGGAGTGTGGGAAACAGTTGATGGGCTGCTAATGACAATATATGTAGGTTTGTCAATAGACTGTATCAGCAGTTAAAGGATAGATATGTAGGACTTAGTGGATACAGTTAAAGGATAGATATGTAGGACTTAGTGATCATTTTGTCTTAGTGCATCATTTTAGTCATTTATACATAAGGATATATATATATATATATATATATATATATATATATATATATATATATATATATATATATATATATATATATATATATATATATTACTAAAAGGACCTCATTCAAACTGGATGGTATTTAATGAGTTTTTATTCAAAAGTTACAAGCTTTCTTGGACAAACAGTCCACATTATCAAGTATCCGTACAATGAGCAAACGCATAGTCCGGCTGTATTTATATCTGTGTGCTGGGTACTTTTAACTATAATCGCCTAGCTCTTCCTGTGTGACCTCCACCTCTCTTGACCTTGGTCTTTCTCTGATGTGTTCCAGATGTCCGTTTTCCGTGCGTTCTCTTTTTTCTTCGTTTCCTTGCTACTGTGGAGTATATGATTTTCTAGATATGCTGTGCCATCGTGTTGTTGGCGCAAGTTATGCGTTCTCTACAACCAGTCTAATTCTGTGATCATTTTCCAACAGTGTTTACTGCCGATGATTATAATGCCTTATGTTCTGCAGATGTTGTTTGCTTCGCTCTTTACATGATTTATGTACCCTTCTTCACAGTCTAGACATATAAACCCCCTCTAATCTCTTACCGACTTTTTGTTTCTAACTATTTTATGGTGTTTTTGTAGCTGCCTATCAATTTGAAATTATTTAGCTTCCTGTTGATGGGTGCAATAGATCCGGAATAATTATTTTCTTTCCTACCAAATGTCCCAAAATAGTTTTTCCTTGCTTTGATATGTGCCCATCCCACCAATACTTAGGGTAGCCTAATCTCCTAAAACTCTCCCTCAGGTAATCCAACTCTTCGTCTAAAAATTCGGGACTGCAAATCTATAAGCCCTGATGGCCAACCCTGTGACTGGAGCATGTATGTATGAATTGGTGTGTGTCTTCTTCCTATATACCTTGAATTTTAAATTCTCCCCTACCCTCTTGACCAGGACATGAATTCTCCTTCCTTTCTTCTTCTAATTGAACTTGATGTGTTCATAGTTTATTTATGTTTTCTAAAAACTTGTGTAGATCTTCCCTTTCTCCTTGTAAATGATCAAGATGTCAGTATCTTACCCATTTACGATATTTAAGTTCCCTTTATTTACTTTGCCCACCTCTTCCTTTTCAAACCATTCCATAAAGATATTGGCTAGAATTGGTGAAAGACTTGAACCCATGGCCACGCCATTTTTTTGTATATAATGGTTTTCGCCCCACTTGAAAACATTAACGCTGAGGGCCGCTGTTAGCATTTTTATTAAAACGTCATGATCTATGTCGCATGTATAGACCCCCTCCTCCATATTCTTTTTATTATTTCCATCGTCGTCTTTACTGGCACGTTAGTGAACAGGAAGTTACATCCAAACTTGCAAATTTGCAGTCTTTTACGTTAATTTTGGATAATTCGTCTATCAGGTTCATGTTGTGTTTTAAATTCCCTTGGATACTAAGCCTACCCATTTTCCCATTATGTTGGAAAGAAATTTCTCCAGCCTCCTCTGCGGTGATCTCGTCGATGCCAGTTTGAATGAGGTCCTTTTAGTAATTCTACTAATGCACAGAACAATTGTGTATGTGATAAAGTTAATATATATATATATATATCCCGTATGTATAAATGAATAAACTTCGCACACCCACATTAATACTCGTTTATGCGTGTGTGTGTGTGTGTGTGTGTGTGTGTGTGTGTGTGTGTGTGTGTGTGTGTGTGTGTGTTGGGGGGGAGGGGGGCAGTTCCCAGGAAGGTAACACAACATGATCAGTTACATATCTGTCCTTCAACTGCAGATTCAGTCTATATGTCTATAAATTGTCATCAGCAGCCCATCAGCTGTTTCCCACTCTCCAGATACCATTTATCTTTACCTTATGTTTCTTCCATTGCAACGTCTGTAGTTTTATGACCATACTCCAGCTGATTGAATTCTCTTGATTCATAAAAATGCTGAATAGACATGCAAACGTTCCTTGTTGAAAGCCTCCATTTTTCCCCACTGTCATCAATTTTCACTCTAGTGTTTATCACACCATTAGCACCTAGGATACATCGCTATTCATTCAGTAGCTTGCATTTCGTATTTCAGTTACACGTATATTACTTATTCCCTTGACCACAAAACTTACAACAGTCACCTGAAGTTTAATTTTCCACCACACGGTGTGGTGATATCGTTCAAATACACAGTATGCTGTGAGACGAGTACTAAGACGAAAATATCAGCAAAAAAGGATAACTGGCACATACTGGAAAAATTCCCCAATGCATCCTTCGGACATGGACGCAGCACATGCACGGACAGAGAAGAGCATATTTGTGTCAGGTGGCTCACCATGCTGACAAATTTGGTATTAAGTAATTTCCTTTCTTACTTAAAATCGTACAGGTAATTTTAAAAGGCTTTAAAAAGAAATAAATCAATGAACCATTTAACTCCTCTTTTAATACTGATATACACAAAAACATGCATACATTTATAATTGCTTAAATTTTCCATTCACCGATTTGCCATCGCCTAACATCGTTATAATACGAAGTTTGTGAAAATATTTGTCATTCGATTTCAGTTTCTCTTAATAGAAAATATTATAAGTGTTCTATTTGTGGCCATCCTTTAGTTGCAGTATACACGTATCATTACAAAAATAATACCTTTAGAGTTATTTCTGGTTTTCTGCTGTCTCTACCTGTCCAAATATAAATAGAAAAAATGTTACAAGATATGGTAATTCGAAATGTGTTTCAATCTTATGAAAAGGAATTCGGTAAAAGTTAGCCTGCCTCATTCAGGAGGATTAAATTAAGGATTAGTGGGAGTTGGAAGCTGTTCGACCGTGGACCCTGCAGCAAAGTTAGGCAGGCTTAATGTGACATAATACTGATACCAGACTCCGGTTCAAGCATTATGTCTCTGCACAACTGTTTTTCGTTTCATGTGATTGCACTGTTCAATGGATTTTATGGGAAAACGAGCCAGTGACTTTTATGTTAAAATCTGGTTTTGAATAGCTAAAAGGCAATATCATAAAATTAACAATAAGCTATAAACTATCGTTTTCTTATTACTATTACTGTTGTTGTTATTAATTTTGTTACTGTTTTGTTGTTGTTTAAATAGACCAAATATTAATGTAACTGTCCTAAAATGCACATAACTAACAAAGCAGGTTTTACAGAATATAAGGACCGTATATGAAAAATACAAAGACAAAAACAGAATAAATTGATACACACATTAATGTAAAGACGCAAATTACATTTGTTTACATATAAAAAAGGCGACTAGGTCACAAACAAATTAATGCAGTGGTTTATGGTGCTTTAAAATTGTGTTACGGCCTCCCTTGACCTTCTAGAGAGCATCGATAAGAGGAGAACCATTTCATAGCTTTACAGAAAGAGAAACGAGAGACTTGGGGTCCTGGGTGATTTGAATGTTGGTGTCTTGCAAAGGGAGTAGGGAGCAGCACACAGAAGTTCCTTTGGTACGATTTGTGCACTACTGGAATTTGCCCTGTGAACTCTTACGAGAGCTTATGGAATATGCCCAAAAGGGGAAGGAAAGTAATAATTATTACTTTGAAACAAAAATACCCCTTGCAAAAATCTTTACAAAAGACTGAAGACATATTCCCATGTATAACCTGCAATAAAGTGTCAGCCATTTTGCATCATGTTAACTTGCATTAAAGCGTATTAAACTTCAACTAACCTTTCATGCACTTTATGGATAGGCCGTAAAGAGAACTGAGATTATCTACATCTGAAGAGGTCACTGCGGCTGTTAAATTACATATACTGTTCTGTTCTGTGTGGCTTCAAAGCAGACCGCATTATTATTACCTAATATCGATTGACGTTATAAAACATTTTCATGAGAAGTAATAGTTCTAGCAGAAAATCTATTTTTTATTAACGTTACCAAGAATTATTAGTGATGCTAGCAAACACTATCAGACAGTTAAATTCCAAATGAAAAGGTAATAAAAGGGACAATGAACTTTATGTCACAGATGAGCTAGGGTTTCAAAAGTCAATTATAAGGTTAATTTATTTTTTCATGGAGTCACTTTGTATAAGAATTATTACTAATATAAATTAGTTATTTACAACGACAATTATTAGTAATGAATTAAACATCACATTTTTAAGAGGGCTAATAACTTAAGTTTGATTTTTTCTAACCCTCATTGGACACAAAAGACCAAGTACACAACACTACTGACAGGCATTGTGAATTTTCAAGATGTACACATACAGTTTGTTACCTTTAACGAGTGTAATAATGGAGAGAGAGAGAGAGAGAGAGAGAGAGAGAGAGAGAGAGAGAGAGAGAGAGAGAGAGAGAGAGAGATCTGAATGACATGCCCAGTGCACTGTTCTAATCTATGTTCGCTGGCCAATCACCTGACAATGCAATATTTTAATTTCTCTTGTCTTTAGTTTGGAGTTGTTATTATTACACACACACGCACAAACACACACAGACATAATGTACGTGACGGTCACCCTTCATGTTAACACCAGCTTCTCAGACTACATGTTAAAGAAAATCTAGAATAACAAAATACTACAAGAAAACGATTAGTTGTGAGGATTTATATAATTCACAAATTTAAGAAGCAAAGTTTTCCAAATTAGTACAATTGCAAAGCTCTGCTTGTTTAAAGATCATATACTGAATAAAAGCAATCTGATGCCGTTACCACATTAGGAAAATAAATTCAAATAGAATTATTGTGGATAAATTTATTATTTCTTTTAGAGAATAATTAAGTTTTTATAACGTTAATTAATGTGCTGAAGTTCGTTTTTCCGTCAGGTTTTACTCATTTGAGAAGGGTTAGATCAATTACATAAGAGGACGAAAATTCTTCTCTTTTATACTTCTGGTACTTTCTTACTATACCTACGATTTTCAGTGTAATTTTGTTTTGCCCTTGTTAACCTACTTTAACAGAGAAGGTAGTTATGCTTCTTTGTCTTATTCTTACTGTTATTATTACCTTCATCGTTCGTATCTTTTGTTTCCTTTTTTTCCCCCCTTTCACCTGAAATAAGGCGAGACAGCTCAGCGTTACAGGCATTCACAGAAAAGCAACACACTGCTATGGAATATATTACCCACCTCTTGAAGTGTGAGAGATTAAATTCAGCACTTGACTAACATTCTTTTGCATTCCAACTTCGTTTTCTAGACCTAATTTTGCAAAACGCATCTCTCTCTCTCTCTCTCTCTCTCTCTCTCTCTCTCTCTCTCTCTCTCTCTCTCTCTCTCTCTCTCTCTCTCAAAAAACGGAATATAAATTTTTATCCAATTTCATATAACTCTTTGCCTGGCATCATAAAAGACGTCCTTTTTCATAAAACCTAATGTTATTCCTTGCAGAAGCTCACTACTCTTGGACATCAAAGGTACATGATTGAAAACAAGTCGAACTTTAAGGTTAGTGACCCAGTGCGCTGGTACAAATAAAAAAAAAAAAAATGAAATACAAATCTAAACTGGAAATCGGGACATGATTCATAATCTTATAGTACAATACACATGGCAATACAAGACGGGGATGTTATGATATTTCATTCAGTATAAATGCTTATGAAAAATTTCATTAGCCATAGTTCTAAAATTAATAGAAGATAAAAAATCAGATATACAAGCAAGACCGGTAAAACACTGTGATAAGATGATGTCAGTAGATCTGGTCAGCTCTGCTAAAATGTACCTGAATTTTATATATATATATATATATATATATATATATATATATATATATATATATATATATATATATATATATATATATATATATATACATACATGTATATACAATATATACATATATATTATATTTATACATTTTTATATATATATATATATATATATATATATATATATATATATATATATATATATATATATATATATATATAAATGAATATCCTGAAGCAGACATATTTGTCTTCTTTATTCAAGTTTTGGATAAAAGGCATATACAGATACGTCTATCCAAAATATATGAGGAAGTCGAAAAGGTAAGATGTCATTATGTCTATTAGTATACATGTGTATGTAGCTAGTATAACTGACCTGAGCTAAACAACATTTGGGCAAGCTGTCATCTCAGTGATCTGCTGAAAATAATCTGATGCTTTTCATCTATTCTATGATAACGTTTCCTCTAGATTTCTTCTGTGTATAATATTATAGATCTTGCTTATTTCTTCTGACTTCAGTTATAATCCATAAATAATTCATGTAAATTTCTTTAATCATTCACATATAACATTAACCACTGAATACAGATAATAATTGTTTAAGAAGTTCCCTCAGTCTTCCCAGTTATTAATTCCATGGGCACAGATTACGAATAGGGTCGATTTTATGACGTGCTTAACGCTAGTAATCCCAGAACTTCTAAGGTACTATAGTTTGAAGCATTTTATGGTTAACTATAATAATAATTGCTCAAAAAGTTCAAACAGTTTTCTGAATTATTCTAAAAAAAAAAAAAGTTTTTTCCTCCTTCGTAAATGAATGCCCATATCTACTAGAACAACCAAGGCATAGAATAATTGTCGAAAACGAACTCCCAGTCTCCAGCTTAAGTTAAATATCCATGATTGTGAAGAGCAGAGGGACCGCTTCAGCTTTATTACCGTATGTCATAATTCTACATCGGAAATAAAGACTGTTGAAACTCAATGTCACTATGAGTGGGTCTTATTATCAAAAATAATTGTCGTTGATCATGTATATATTTATATTACACCCTATAGAGCAGCTTTCTGTTTTAATGAAGCTAAATTCTTACGTCTGAATTTTAAAATGGTCCACATGATAGATGATGGTTAAAAGTAAGTTAGATAACGAGAAAGGATAATATACAGGTAAATATCATCAGTATTCATGGAACAAGCTGTGGGGAACGAATATAAATTTCTCCCATTACAACGACGGCACCATTTACTGAAATAGTCTCGGTTTCCCATTATATCTTTTGAATTTTTCCAGCCGCGTTGAGGGGGACAAGGGATTTGTAATAAATCCTCTTTATATCAACAGTTCCATTAACCGAACGTTGGCGGTGAAGCGTATTTACTTGCAATATGAAATGTTTTGAAGGCGTTATTGTCAATACAGGATTACTGTTGCTGAAAATGTAGATTAGGTGCAAAACGCGATTTTGCACAAGTTTCTGAGGCTCACCTCGCGTTATGTATAAAGACATAAACGATGATGGTAAGACTTATACAAGAATTAAACAATCACTGTTATTTCATACTGGAAAGGAGTCATTATCATTATCCTTATGATCCATATCAAATTTTTAACGTCAATTTGGCTCTGCTCACTATTTATGTGTGTTTGACCACTCTCTCTCTCTCTCTCTCTCTCTCTCTCTCTGGCGATCATGGATTAAATCATGTGTTTGCCCAAAAGGCGATCCATTGCTGTAATTTGTACGAAACTATCAGCGCAAAACTAAGAGAGACTTGTTGATGTTTTTTTTTTTTTTATTTCAAACATTAATGACATACATATTTGGTAACAAAAGGAGAATTTTATGTTCCTCCGAATTACAGAGTCTCTGGAAAAATAACTACAAAAGTGTTTTATGGTGATACTGATGGGTTGTACTTAAAACCTAATCATATTTTTTCTAACCTATGTATGACTATGTACACGTTGAGAGAGAGAGAGAGAGAGAGAGAGAGAGAGAGAGAGAGAGAGAGAGAGAGAGAGAGAGAGAGAGAGAGAGAGAGAGGAAAACTTTACAACAACTGAATAAATTTATTATTAATTTGCGAATTGTCTTTTTATTTCTTATATATAATTCTTTATAACTTCATAACCAACATGAAAGACTAATTTTTCTTTCACAGGAAAGGTAAAATTGTTAGTCCTTGTTTTATGATCAATTTAGATAAAATTTTTAAGTTACTATTCCAAATGAAGTTTTCCTTTTACATTATTGCCTATTCAAATAATTGCTGACCTCTTAATAAAGAACACAAGTTAGAGTGATGTAAAAGTAGGTGTATGGCAGTGTTCACATATAACAATTTTTTAAAGCAAATGTTCAGAGGTGTTCCTCCAGCTTTCTGCTCCTCTAACCATCTCTCTTTTTTAAATCTAAAATAATGTTCTCTCGTTCTGCTGTTCATGATAATTCTGCCATATTTATTTTGATTCAACTTGCAGTCCTTCTATGTTATTCTACTCAGCCTTTATATAACTGCTTCTTTTTCTGAGGGTTATGATCTTGAAAGCTTAGTTTTACTTAATGTCTCGAATTCTCATTTTCAGCCTGCTTATTTGTCTACTCTCGCATCTAATTCTTCGATTCTATATCGTGAAAATGAAATTCATCCTTGATCGACATCATACATCATGTTCTTCAAACTACTAAATCGAATTTTAGATACTTTGCTGAGAAGTCAGCTTTTACTTTCTGCAACTCAGTCACTGAAGTACTCGTTCTAGTATATGAGCATTCTTGCCGCTTGAATTTCATCCATGAGTTTTGTATGTTCAGATTAATTAAATACTGGATGGCGTAAGTTTACTCTGAATGGCTACATGCATCCTAACACTGTTTTGCTTAGATACTGTTTGCTGGGTTTGGTTATCCATATTCATTTATTAAAACCTTTCTTCAGTCAATACAGAAAAAGGATTTAAGTAAATGTATTATACACACAATGACACACATATACTGAACTCGTGTAAATTACCCTTCCCTAAGAAATATATATATTGAAGCCGATGCTGATTTTGCTGAGTCCCCTTTGTCATAAGCCTGTCAGTAATCCAAATCCCGTTAACTTCAGGTCTTTCTCTCTTACTTTCAGCTATCATATAAAATATCTCAAAACCTTCTATTCACTTGTCGGGAAATAAGATTTACCTCTCTTCCTGATTCAGTATCTCAAGGAAACAAAATGTTTGGTAATAAATTCTACACCTTATTGGGCAGCCCTTTATTTTATATAAAGGGTTTGAATATAAAAAAAAGTCACGCTTAAGGACTGATATATATGTGTGTATATGTACATATATATATATATATATAAATATATATATATTATATATATATATATATATATATATATATATATATATATATATATATATATATATATATATATATATATATATATATATATATTCCTAAAAGGACCTCATTCAAACATCTGCAGAACATAAGGCATTATAATCAGACGTCGGCAGTTGCCAAACACTGTTGGGAAAATGATGACAGAATAGACTGGGAAAATATGAGTTTTCTGTACAGGAACACCAACAAAACATCCTGACTGGTTGTAGAGAATGCCTTCATAACTTGCGCCAACAACACGATGGCAGGGAACACCGGAAACGGCTTTGAAGACAGCATATCTAGAAAAATCGTATACTCCACAGTAGCAAGGAAACGAAGGAAAAACGCAAGAGAACGCACGGAAAACGGACACCTAGAAGAAGGGAGTAGCGAAAGACCAAGATCACGAGGGGGGTGGGGGTCACACAGGAGGAGCTAGGCGATTATAGGATTAAAAGTACCCAGCACACACATATAAATACAGCTGGACTACGCGTCTGCTCATTGTACGGATACTTGATAATGTGGACTGTTTGTCCAAGAAAGCTTGTAACTTTTTGAATAAAAACTCCATTAGATACCATCCAGTTTGAATGAGGTCCTTTTAGTAATTCTACTAATGCACAGAACAATTGTGTATGTGATAAAGTTAATATATATATATATATATATATATATATATATATATATATATATATATATATATATATATATATATATATACATATATATATGAATGTCTTTTCCTGTAATACTACAGTGTAATATGAATATAAGAAGGCCCATAAAACACTATTTAAACGTTGAAACCAAGCAAGTGCCCGAAATATATGGTTTCAACGTTTAAATAGTGTTTTATGGGCCTTATTCATATATATATATATATATATATATATATATATATATATATATATATATATATATATATATATATATATATATATTCATATATATATATATAGTCACTTCGTCAATTTTTTACATTAATGATTTTGTTTTAATAGTAATCTAAGGTGGCCATTTTACAGGCAGACAATTTTAGAAATAAAATTTTGCACTTGTTAATTCTTTTTCTCGAGAACTGCAATATCCAATTTTGAAATAAATGTTACACAAAATAGGAAACAATAGAGTTAAGTAAAACTTTTCAGAATTCCGCTTTTATATGAATCACTTAAATTATTCAATAAGAAATTATAACTTAAATCAAGAAATGTTCATTACCCAAATAAATTAAGAAATGGAACACATGAAATGTGTCAAGTAATGAAAAATGATCGTCAAGAAAAATTAGAAATTATATTTTTATATATTCAGCATACAATGATTATCATATCTTCATATAAAAAATCTAATTACATAGAATGTTGTGTTATCGCTTATATTTAGCAAGTAAAGGGAAATTTGGAATTTTAAATAAAAGACAATTATCTTCCACATTTCAAGAGTGCAAAAATAGCTGCTCAATGTGAACAGGGATTTCAAAAGAGTCTCTCTCTCTCTCTCTCTCTCTCTCTCTCTCTCTCTCTTCTTCACACACACACACAAACACACACACAGTCACATACTGTACACTCATACAAACACACACACAAAGCGCTAACACATACATACACACACATGCACACAAACCTTAAACTGAAAGAATGCCAAAGGACTCAAGGGTGTAGCTCGGTCAGAGCAGAACTACTCGTGAACATCGTGAACTGGAACTCACAGAATTTCATGCATCCTTACTTTCTCTCCTTACTTTCTCTGCCCTCATAAGGGTAAGAAGAGGAGTTCTAAACTTAGGTGTGCGCCAAAAGGAAAAGCATTTTGTTACAGTAAATGCAAGGTTTTTGCTTTCAGTTTGAAAATAAAAAAAAATGCTCCCTTCAATGATGTCTTACCACGATGACTATTCACATGAAATTTTTGAGACTTAGTTCTGTAATTTTTTTCCCTTTCCATTGTCTTCTTCTGAACCTACCAAGGGTGAAGCAGTTTCTTTTGTTTTACTACAAAAAAATATTTTCATGATATACAGCGTGTTTACCAATGAAATAAACTTACTTTGATTAATATTAACCTGGAAAGATAGGAAAAGTAATTGAATGATGGGTTTTGAATTCGTTTGGAGAAAAATCAGCGTTCCTGAAAGGCCAGGAAAAAAGAACTATTCGTGTTTGTCAAAACGTTCCTCAGAAGAAAATTAATGTGAAAGTACATTTCGGCTTCGGTACATGGGGTACAGATTATGAGATACTAACTTTATTCATAGGGAGCACTACTGATGCGATTAGAGGAAAAGTGCTTAAAAAATAAAGAAGTCATGCATTTCTCTTTTTTCATATGAACAGGTAACAAATATGGAAATAATTCTCGTAGGTCTCCAAAGAGAAATATAGCGAGGTTTATATTCATAAGGTAAATTACACACACATATACTGTATATAGCCTATATACTTACTCACATTTGTTAAACTATAAAATATCAGTTTCTTGCAGAAACTATTTTTATATTTAGTTCCAGTTATGTACCTCAATACTCAGTAATTGTTTAACATCTTACATTTGCATGTAACCAGTTCAGACTGCATACACTCGCTTTACTTTCATAACTGCATGTCTTAAAGTGATAAGCTACTGTTTTTATGCAACATGATTTTATCATGCATGATAAGCCATCTTTGGGAGTAATCATTCCATATTAAATACTGCTGCTTATAAAGAACCTGATAAACATGAACCATCTTTCTCACTGGTAGTCTGAAAAATTCTCTTTCAACATTTTTTCTGAATTGTTTGCAGCAGACCTTCGTTCAGCAGTGGAGCAATTAAATATGCAAGACTATCTACCGACAAAATTAATTTCTGTACCATAACAATAAAAATTTTACGGGAGAAAAAAAAGTGCTTTTACCGA
>NC_089781.1:70544426-70569426 GCF_040412425.1 Macrobrachium rosenbergii | reverse complement strand
ATTAGATATGAACAGATATGGTAACAGAAAGCTTGATGGTATAGCCCCTAATGCGATAAAAATGAAAAAGATTGTTTCAAAAAGAAAGGCTGAAATAACGAAGGTTACTTTCACTGAAAGTATCTAATGCGAAAATATAAATTATGGTAAGTAAATATTTTGCATATGAGAAAAGGCTTTTCACTGTTTGCTGAAAGGATATGAGCGGAATGAAGAAAACAGGAATAGAGAGGACTCATGGAATGGTGACATTATTAGATAGAAGAATAACAGCTGAAGGGCAGTAACATTTTAGATAATATATATAACCATAATGCGTTAATAACATGCTGATAAGTCCTCCTGATCAGAGCATGAATTAGTACCGAAGCCGTATAGCCAGCAATGCTAAGAAGCTGCATCCTGTAATGTTATACTCTTATTGATCATAACAAATGCAATACCTTTATTAAAGCACTTTTTATTTTAGAAGACAGACACAAGCCGGCATTCATATCTTTTCTTTTCTTAATACCTTTATAAAGAATCATCATTAAGAGAGAGAGAGAGAGAGAGAGAGAGAGAGAGAGAGAGAGAGAGAGAGAGAGAGAGAGAGAGAGAGAGAGAGAAAGGTCTAAGAGACTCTCGGTAAATATATACAGCCAGGACATTAAAGTTTCTTCCTAGTTTGTAACTCTGTCACACCGAGCACTTACTAGACACTTAAAAACTTAATAACGTCAGGGAAAGTTGTGTTGAAATATCTAACTTTGTTTTGTGGTTGTCCTGAATGCGTGTGTGAACGACCGTTAGAGTCGACAAAGATTTTCTTTCAATGATGTTTTACGTCACCAGGAGAAAGTTGCCCAAGCTTTATTGGTCGAGATGCTCATCTGTTTAGAAATGTTTCTGTTGTCGTATTCAATAAATCATAAGTAACATACACATACACCAGTCTGATCTATTTTCCCATTCCATTTTTAAAGGACCTTCCCTAGCCTTCACTACTAATGCTACAAGCCTCACAAAATTCCCAGCATCAAATAACTAATCGAGTTTTCCTCCCTTTTGTCAATTATCTGCACACCCCCATGCTTCCATTATCTTTCATAATGCAATTTAACGTCCATTCTCCCTAATTCACTTACTTCTGCTTCCTTCATACAAAAAGTTTCAGTTCTTAGCAGCTCCTTTTATTATCACGCTGAGTGAACAGTTCTTTTTGTTATAAAGCATCCATTGATAACCTTCTGACACTGTTTTTGTCTATTATTACAAAAGCCTCCATGTAAATAAAATATAGCACTAGCTTTTCACGGAAACACGTCATAAGTTTCGAAATTATTCCGTACCCTGCAATCACTGACTTCAATTGCCTTCTTTCTGAATGATTCCGAAATTATTTAAACATGGATATGAACATCAAGTACCACAGTCTATGGCTATATGGTAAAGGGTAACTATGCCTGGTATGAGAACCACTCGTTAACTTCATGGGAGTTTTACTGAGCATTTTCCGAGTACTGAAAAAATATTCCCGGACATTCCGTATCGGGAGATCGGCCTGAATCCAGCTTTGTCTTTGTTAGTCCTTTCGGTCCCCAACAGAAATATGATCTTCCTGGTACATTTCATCCGGTACCTTCAGTCCTATACGTCCAAGATGTCATACTTCTTGAATATTCTGTTTCGGTTTCTGCTTCATTTACGAACATATCTTTTGTACGATTCCTGTGACATTTAAGAAGTGACTTCATAGTCTGAGCGAACTATTCTAGATTAATAAAATTCCTAATTAATGATCAGTTGGTTTGTTAAGATTATCGTGGCCTTATGGGCCACTGCACTTAGGTAAGGTGTTGAAGCGGGTTCAGTGACTAGGATGACCTCCGGACTTCCCTTACTTATTCACTTTCTTTCATTTCCTGACACTATATTAATATGACTGTCCATCTAAAATGAAATTATTACACTTGGTAAATGAATAACAGTAAATGCGTCAATTTCGGTCATATATCATATGCATGACATAAGTTTTTTTGTCCACATTAACTTCGCATCTTTTAAATGTTCGAGTTTATGTTTACGGACAATAAACAAGTTGATTTAAGAACTCCTTGACAGAAACAGACTTATTGGAAACATTATTTAAGCAGGTAGGAAACTACTTTGTTTTTCGTGCGCCTTCATTTCATTTGACTCCTTCTCCTTTCTTTTCTCGTTGCTAATGGGTCGTTTCTCCATAGAAAAGCTACCCTTTTCATGCATAATTTGAAAAATAGAAAAATCAGGGTCCTTTTTTTTTTTTTTTTAGTTAAGGTAGGAGTCCATAAACTCTTATTTTCAGTGTTCATGTTATTTGGTAAAATTTGTCTGCGGAAGGTCAACTTTTCATCGGACATTAAACCTTACTCATATACTGATCATTTTCATATTGTTATAAAGTCAGGAATATAGATGATATATTTTTATATGGACACAGGATACATAGGTAGATGAAGAGTTTTCTCAAATACCATCCCATTCTATAGCTCTGCTAGTAATGAAAGAGAAAAAAGTCATTATGTATTATAAAAGCTAACATTCCTGCCAATTTTATCCTACGATAAGATCAGCCATTTAAAAATATACGGCAGCGTTATCCAGCCCCGTTACCATAATGTTCCCTCGCGTTCCCTTACGCGAGGGACATGGGCAAAGATTCCGATATAACTACGTTACTCATCTATCTTTTTTTTTTTTTTATAACGATTCCTGTTATTATTACATTCGTCTTTGATTTTCAATTATCCGTTACATTTATGTATATCTTCTACCCTATGGACTACTGAGAAAGGATTCTTCTGGTTTTTGATAATTATGGAGATGCCATGGAAAGTTATGATGTGACAATGGCTCGATGAAATTGAGTATTCCGCCCAAGCAGGACCCAATTATAAGTGGATCCTGCGCCCAGGAAAGGTTTTCTGTAATTGCTTTATAGTCTTGCAAAAGACGGAGTTTGGAAGAACTCCGGAAACTAAGAAGCTGTATTTGAAGATTATCCATTTAGTGACGAAAACTTCAGGTATCCTTAACATTACATTAAATTATTTTGATTTGCACGAGCATTTAATTAGTAGTTACATCATGAAGCAAATTTCCTCAAGGTATCGATTCATTATCCAAAGAAAATGAAATCAATAAATCATTAAAATAATACTAGTATATACAAATTTCGAATCTACTTGACACTTTTACCAGCTACGTATGTAATTGTAATAATCACAATGCCCTCTTAATTTCTCGAATTCTTCAAACTTTTGGGATACGCTTGTCACTACGCATCTTTGTAAATGAGTACGCAGATTGAAACTATAATAACTATGTTCTAGAACTATGTAAGTTCTAAGACCTATCAGTACTCTAGAATATGTGAATATTGTTAGTTTTGTATTCTTCACAAAACAACACTGTTATTGTTACATTACCATACATTTTATTCCACATATCTAACTCATATCTCTGGCTTCTGCTGTTTGTATTTTTACCCCATCATCGCAGTGTATTTTCCTTGGTCTTGCTTGATTCCAAATTATCACCATATTTGTCTCTAGCCCTTAATTTGCTCCCTCTCTCATATTTATTCCCCCATGAAACTAAATATTTTTATCATTACTTAAATGTCCAAATTGTTACGAAAGACCTGTAGTACGCACAAAATCACATCCCTTCACATATTATGCTCTTGAATTCCTATCGTCCACATTCGTCTGAAGCTAGTCGTATAAATTGGTTATAACCAGCTTGGAAACAGACCACCTCTTCCGCCCTGAATCCACATTACTTTCCGTTACTAAAACTCTTGTAATTTAGTTGTTCTCTCATTTCTGGATATCACACTCTTTTGACTATCGAAATAAATGTAAAAAATGTGGCCCTTATTTATTATAATCCTTTCAATGGAATGGCAATATTCCAAAGACTTTCCGGGCTGGAATTTTAACTAAACCATTCAGTTGAGAAAGCAAGTCAAATCTCGTCGTGCACGCTTTTGAGAATGATGAACTGTACACTTCTTAAGCAGAAATAATTCGAGTTATCTTAATAATGGCCTTTATGTTTCGAAAACGAATTGATTATTTTGATGCAGATTATTTTCTTGAGTAAAATTAAAGCTTATTTATCTACACATGAATGGCCCAATAACATACATATAAAAGTAAAAAAAAGTTGGAATTTGTCTTTCTAATTTGTCGGCTGAACCTTTAGATTTCAGAGTATTATGAGGCTTGGTTGTTTGCCGGCCTTAATTGGGCCGCCAACTCGGTTGCTATTTTATAAACAGCTCCTTTCATTTTATTTTTCGCTTGCGTCGACTTAGGATAAGCAGGATGGTTTCATCTAAACATTTCTCTAAATAGAGATCGTAAGACTGTGATTTGGTCCACATTTACGCAGAAAATACGATTTTTATTTAATCATGTTTCAATACGGAATTCTGTGATGGGAGGGCTTTAAATTTAAACAGAATGATGGCGGGATATTGCAGATACATTGAAAAAGCATGCCTAGGGCAAGACAGGGCTCAACTGTGTATACATACATACATATACAGTGTCTATATATATATATATATATATATATATATATATATATATATATATATATATATATATATATATATATATATATATATATATATATATATATATATATATATTCAAATACAAAAGTTAAAATCAAAGCATTATACATTCTCGTCGATTTATAAAAGTGACACGTGTGGATGAATATGAACAGCCAAGGGATGTCGGGCAAAAAAGTGTAGAAGAGATCCATTTACTGATAAACTGTATGATCTTCAAATATATATACACTTATACCTGACTGAAATTTCACTTGGGAAATTATTCACAGCTAAAAGAGAGAGAGAGAGAGAGAGGAAGAGCGAAAAAAGCTTTCCCAACTTTCATATTTACTGACACCCATTAATGATACTTAATGATGGGAAAATGTGGATTAATTTTTTATTCTATACGAATTTATTTCTTTTCTCTTTACTTTTTTTATGGAATGATTATTTTATTATTCTTATGGATAATAAAATGTCAGGAAGCATTTACTGGTAGGTCGAAACACTTCCCAGGGACATTGGTATAAGTGACGTTTCGAAATCAATCAATGTTTCTTTTAACAGATGACATAATAAATACTACAGATGACATATAAATTAATATTCCTTTTTTTTTATTTCGGCTAATTCCTCTTTGAGATTTAATATTCGTCCTTAGATAAAGCATTAAAGTCTGGAAGAATTACAGGCATAAATAATACTTTGAATATATGGAGTGAAAAAGCGGAAAAGGAGGAAAAAGAGAAAATCGAACACCGATGGAGAGTTTTGGATGAACAATTTTTTTTTTTTTTACACGAGGTTGTTTTGACGTCTGTATCTTTCCCTGTTGCCTTTTGATCTTCTGTCGTTCACGATTCATTTCTCTCTACTCTCCACCACTGACAATTTCATTTAAACAATTTTTAAATGTGCGCTTAGGTGCTTTCATTCCAAGACTTAGTATTATTTTCATTGTTCTGCATCAATTTGTTTTCAGTGCCTCCCGCCGAAGTCATTTCTCTTGGTATTCCTTGCGTATCTGCTCTCCCACGAGGCCTTTTCTCATTCTTCCTTTCTCTTTCCTGTCTCTTCCTCAGTTCTCGTAGCTTCTAATTCTTTCAATCTGTTGTCTCCACTTCGTTTACAAGCTTGCTCTGTGGCATGTTTCCTGACTATTTCTAGCTCTACTAATTGGATATCTTTATAAGTGTTCTTCTCTTTGGTCCTTGGGTCGTTATCGTTAAAAGAGGAGGCGAGCAATGACCGTCTTTCGACGCATCTCTTTTTGGCCTGGGACTCTGCATTTCTCTCCTCTCAACATACTGAGCGTCTGTAGCAAGAGCTAGATCTTGGTCTGTAGCGTGAGCGCTTGATCTATTTGAAGGCTGTTCATAAGGAGTGGAGGCAAGCAGGTCAATGTGCAGCTGTAAAATGTTTTACAGAGCGAGCCTACAAGCAAAATATAATCTGCACTTCATCCAAGCATTATTTCTTTGTTTTCGTTTTTCCTATTTGGCCCTTAACTACTGGATTTAATTTTAGCATTTCCCGAAGCTTCAGATGAAAAACTGTTTAGCAATTTTTTCTGTTCACAAGAGTATTGATCTTCTAAGTAAACAGTTAATTTTGTTCTGTTCATTAACATTAACTTCTTTACAAAAATATAATGAAACTTAATACATAACCTGTACACCGTATTTTGTTGTATTAATGAGCTCATTACTGCTGCAGGCCCTCTACCCCACTGGATTATCTTTGTACAGTAAACAAATATCTCTACTACTAGACCACTCATTTCCCGTTATTCATTTCATCTTCATGTTGTAAACAAGGCAGACTATGAAAATCGTTGAACCTGAGTTCAAATATCAGGTCCATGGAGATAAAAGCAGTATACTATATTGCAGTAAAAACAGGGACGCCGTTATACGTTCGCTTTATCATCATGTTTTCATATTCATAAAATGCTAAACGACCACAGAGTAGGGAAGCAACTACTTTTATTTAGTTCCTGATCAAATCATAAAATTTAATTGTTAACAGAACTAACAACAATTTCACTGTCCCAGTAAGAGATTTAATTTGGAGGGTTAATAAAGACTTGAAGGTAAAAATCTAACAATAATTTTTTTTTTATTATCTGAATTTTGCTCGCTACGAACCAAATATCAAAAGGTTAAAAGAATCTTTTACATTTATTTTCATAGTAAAGTACCGTTTATTTACTCGTAATGTGTAATAGAAATGCTTTCTGTTAATTTCTAAAATCATATTACTTTTACATTAATGAGAACTTACCAATAAAATGTTTAAAACGCTAAATCTGATACCAGGATATATTTTGTGACTGTCTTTTAATAGGTGTAATTTTGAATTAATCAGTGATTTATAATGTTAAACTGAGAGCACTACTTTTTATATACAAAAATAAGGTTATGCACTTTACTTCGCTTATAGAGATTTAGAGTCTTCACAGTTAATGTGACGGAAACATTCATTAGTTGGTCTCGAATTTAGTTTAATTGCCTACCTGGATATTCTTGGGATTAGATAGTGATTTGGTGTCTGTCACGTAGGAACTGTAAATTAAGATCTAGGCTACTTAATCACTTGTAATCTATCTCTCTTGTCTCCGAATCACCCAATATTTTTGGTCAATAAAATCATTAGACAATATATTAAAGATAGAACTGCGTGGTAAAACGGTAACGTGGTATATACTTGGCTAAAGTAAGATAAATGTAAATTAGTATTCACTGAGTTACTTAAACTTTCAACTTGAGAGAAAATGAAAACTTGATTAATAAAGCTAAATGTCAATTTTAAGAAATATTGAAAAACTTTGAGGTGAAGCGTCCACGAAGAATTACGTTCACACAATAACTTGAAAAATCTTGATATGATATATATATATATATATATATATATATATATATATATATATATATATATATATATATATATATATATATATATATACACACACACACACACACATATATATATATAATATATATATATATATATATATATATATATATACATATATATATATATATATATATATATATATATATATATATATATATATATATATATATATATATATATATATATATATATATATATCAAGATTGGTCTATCATAATTTGGAGGTGATAGCATTGTCAAAAGAGCATTGTTGAGCACCTCGTCATTAACCTTTTACAGAGCAATGGCAACAATTAAGACTACTTGAAAATATTTTCAAACAATAAAATGAATAGCATTTTAAGCACAACATTACTGGTGAGAAAAGACTTCTGAAAAGAATAGCGTATGAGTCAAAGCCTTGAAAGGCACACATTCCTGAAAATAAAATGGATGTTAGGTCATACAATGTTAAGGGTTCCATTAGTTGTTAAAAAACATAAAATATAAACATTTTAGGGTTAAGTTTAGATATGACTGACTTACCATGGCGACAAAATGAGATTTATTTTAAATGTCACTGAAGCTGTACACCCAGCCATAATTCACTGCTAGTGTCGCCTTTAGAATTATTCGAAGGCCTTCTGTACGTACTCTGACATTCTGTAGATTCAGGTTGAAGTTTATTTGGAGATAAGCAACGATACCAGTTGAAATTATTTACTGATCTTTTTAATGATGGCAATGCAGAAATGGTTTGTAGTCTTTTGATGAATTCTTCGAAAGACTTCTATGAAACTTTGAAAATGTTCTGTAATGAAGTAAATTGTTTTGGCATTAAAGCTATTCTTGGCATCAGCCAGTGTTTTCAGTAAATTCACAAAAGTTTTTATTTTTACTCTATACCATAATTCAAAGCTAACTTTTTCAGCAATTCTATATCTTGCCTATTTTGCAAGCTGATAAACTAGGCGTTTTTATTGATTTAAACAACGGTAAGAATCAAATTATGAATTACAAATTATTTCATAAATTATCAAGTAAGAAAGTTGTACAGTTCACGAATAATTAGGAAAGTAAAAAGTAGACGGATGATCTAGTGATATTACGATCACTTAATGAATCTTAATTTACTGAAATTTGAGGGAAAATATTATACATAAAAGTGGTTTAATGAAGCAACTCGTAGTTCGTGTACGTAATTCATCTTATGTTCCCTTTTCATGAAGAAGCTTTTGCCATTTATCATCAACCATTTTTAAGCATTTACTCACCGCTTCATTTTAAATTCCTGATCTGGTCTCGACACTAAGAAATGATTTACTGGTAGAGATACAGATAGACAGAAGCGTGAAGATACACGCACGCAGAGAGAGAGAGAGAGAGAGAGAGAGAGAGAGAGAGAGAGAGAGAGAGAGAGAGAGAGAGAGAGAGAGAGATTTTAGGAGTTAGTCTAAAAATTATGAGTGGAGATAAGAATCTGTGCATGAAAGCCATTCTTTGTAATTGGAATCAAAATCAAAATCACGTATTTTCTTTGAAATAGTAAATTTCATTTATTTTTTTTTTTGTCACTGTTTTGCTGGGTTTTTTTTTTTTCTATGTCAAAGCTGAAAATCCACAGACAAATACTGGACTGATTAAGACCAAAGATTTCAATAAACAAAATACGGCTTTTTATCCAGTTTCATATAACTCTTTGCCTGACATCATAAAAGGCGTCCCTTTCATGAAACTTACAGTATTCCTTACAGAAGCTCACTACTCTTGGACATCAATGGTGCAAGATTGAAAACAAGTCGAACTTTATGATTAGTGACTCAGTGCGTTGATAGAAATAAAGAAAAAAAATTTATAACTCTAAACTGGAAAGCGGGATACGATTCTTGTAGAAATACACATGGCAATATTGAACAGGATTGTTATGATAATTCATTCAAATATCAGGCTTACAAAAAATTCCATTAATATATTTCTAAGAATTACAGAAGAAATTAAATCTGCTATAATATAGAAATTAAATCTGCTTACACAGTAATACCCTTATGGCAATAAACGCTAAAACACTATAATAAGATGGTTTCCATAGAACTGGTCAGCTCTAGTAAAATGTGACAGATATAATATATATATATATATATATATATATATATATATATATATATATATATATATATATATATATATATATATATATATATATATATATATATATATGCATGTGCTGAACAAGACTTACACTTGTCTTCATATGAAACTGAGCCCTTTCTTCCTTGAGGGAATGTAGAAAATATCTTCATTTCTTTATTTCTTCCGATTTTGGATAAAAGTCATGTAGAGATACAGTATGTCTATCCAAAAAAATATGAGGTAGTCACGAGGTTTAGATGCCATTGTGACAATTCAAATACATAAATATCTGATATAACTGAACAGTGAATATTATATGTATATATGTGTATGTGTATATATATATATGTATATATATATATATATATATATATATATATATATATATATATATATATATATATATATATATATATATATATATATATATATATCTATGTCAGTTATATGTATATGTATATGAGATATCTATGTATTTGAACTGAAATAACAATGTGTAAACCTCTTTTGGATGGACATATCTATCTATCTATATATATTATATATACACACACATACATATATATATATATATATATAAATATATATAATTGCAATGGGTGGGACCTCTTTTCCAAGCCACCTGTGTCCATTTTTACATCTGTAATGTAGCAGAGAAAGAAATAAAATTCATTTCAATGGTTTTAATTACTAGAACTGTGGGTTTCCACTCGCCCCTTCATAACACTCTCTTTCATTCCCAAATTGTTAAGCCTAACCCTTCTCCCTCTTCAAAATGACTGCCTAAGGCCTTGTTCCCAGGTGATCATCGTACCTTCTTGGCGTCAAGCAGCGACAAGGGAGGAGCCACAAAAAGAGAAAGTCGCGCCCTGTTAACCCTCCACGAGGTTGACTTATGCCATGTGGTCATTATAGAAAATGTGACGAAGGTTGACCTTTACGACACCTGTGAAGATGCGACTTCGTAATCTCCGAAGGCTATTTATAGATGATGCAACAGAAATCGAGAGAAAGAAGTGCTCAGAACACCACTGGGGACAGATGTCCTTAACCTTGCCTGACCCTCGAACTTTCCATGTGTTTGACCCCAAGGTTCGAACAAGTATACCTTTGTAGTAGCATTTTAATTCCCTCCTCCATTGCCAGCACCCTTTTGAATGAGGACTCCTTTCAGCTTGAGAAAGTATACCTTAGTTTAACCAGACCACTGAGCTGATTAACAGCTCTCCTAGGGCTGGCCCAAAGGATTAGACTTATTTTACGTGGCTAAGAACCAATTGGTTACCTAGCTACGTGACCTACAGCTTATTGTGGAATCCGAACCACATTATACTGAGAAATGAATTTCTATCCCCAGAAATAAATTCCACTAATTCTTCATTGGCCGGCCGGAGAATCGAACGCGGGCCTAGGAGAGTGCTACGAGTACAATATCGACCCATCCAGTGAAGAACTACCATCAGCTTGACGAAGGTAATGTACCAGAATAGGGTTTCTTAGTCCGTCACGATTCCCGTTATTTCTCTGTCTGACTTTTCATTTATTTTCTATTGTGCGATCACCTTCAGTAATTTGTGTTGGAGCATTCAGTGTTAACGTAATTATGCATTTAGTGTTGAACTGAGTTGTTTGGCACCATCTGTGCTTTTCCCTCAGTTCCCTTTGAGCGTCTTATTATTCTTGCAAGTAACCATCTTGCATATATATTGCAGATAGGCCTCAACCGTGGAACCACTGTGCTCTATCCATGTGCAGTCCCCCTTCAACCCCCACTGCAATGTTTCCTGTTATGAAGACATCATCGGTGTAGAATATTTATTCTGTGTAGGATTCATTCATTTAGCAGGCCCTTATTATTACCTGCCCAGTAATTCGTCCTTCTTCTGATCTGTGTTTGTTATGTAAATATAATTAGTTAAGAGAACCCATGAGTTTACATAATTTTCCCTCACATGAAGAAGGCCCTAAGTCGTAGATTTTCCTTTGTTCACCTACGAATTATCCTAATATTGAGTCAGATGTGTAATAAATATAAGGAACTCCCTGCATTCATCCATTGCCGCCCAGAATCAAGTAAGTATCCCTCGGACATTCGTATCAACTGGCAACCCTTGCCGAGTATGCAATTGCTTTGCAGTTATTAGTGGAACAGCAACTGCTAGCTGGTCTGCATAATTAGAGACGACCCTGATACCATACCCCCTCCATTTTAAGCACATGAGAAGAGCCAGTTCCACAGCATAAGTACGTGTCGAAATATTTTGTTTAGGTTTATGCTAGGTGTGAAAAGTGACTGCAATCAGTGTTAGGTAACTGATAGACCACGTGCATGCCAAATTAGTTCATGAGAAGAGAGAGCGTATTAACAATTCCATGAGATTTTTGTGCTATCGAATCTTAGCTGCATGTTTTAAGAATAGAAAGCTAGGGAGCAACTCAGTCAAAGAGTTAATAAAAAGGAATACAGCCCTATTCCACGTCCACATGATAAGAACAATTTGAAAGACCCGAATTCCCAGGTAGGCATACTGTAGGCAACCACCAAGGCTTTGACTCCAGCTATTTTCGCATCACTGGATTTATCCTCTCTCCTTCTCTCTCTCCCTTGCTTGATTGATAGGAAAAACTAGGAAGTATTTAGGAATCTAAATTTCCATTCTCAAGATGAGAGAATGGTAATTCTGGAACGGAATCTTCAATTCCAAGCCAAGTGGGCCCATCCCTAAATGACCGCCGTCTTTGATTTGTGAGTTCCATGAGAAGTTCCATTGTTATAAAAACCGCACGCACAGCGCTCATATATAAATCCCTTTCTTTCGCTCGCTAATTTTTATCCATATGTCCGTGCACCTTGCCGAATATTTGAAAGTAATAAACCTCTAATTCTTTAACTGAGTAGAATATTCCTCGGCGAGCCCATAGTATTCCAGTAAATTTATTTATTGACGAATATATCAGTGAGAATTTCCTGTTTCATTCATTACTGCATGAGCCTCTGAGCTTGGGAAAAGGTAGGCTCAGGTAAAAGGCCAGACACGAGGTCAAGACGACTCGCCCCCTTACCCCGCCACCCGCCGGACTCATTCATTGTCGGCAAATGTCACGAGACCAGAAGTAAACATTGGAGTATACGTGCGGGCTAAGGTTTGTTTTGATAATGGAGAATAACAATTCCTTTCCTTCCCCACACATAACCTCGGCAGTCCAGACTGCATGTTATAAAATTAAGCATTTTTGTCTTACCCTTGTTATTGGAGATTTTAATATTCGATAGGATCGATGTACTGTTTTCATTATTTAACAGCGCAAGGAAAATTTCTTTACACACCCTAAGTGTATAACCCCATAAGCCTTTTCATTAGTTCTGCAGCGTCTCTCCGCAAAATAAAATATACATAAAGGCTTACGTTAGCTTGAGCTAATTTTCTGTTCATTAAGAACCACTAAGTCTATTCAGACATATTTTCAGGCACCCTGCAATTTGAGTCTTGTTTAGACAAACTAATTTTCGTTCATTCTGAACAATTGTGTGTCTCAGACACCCTGAAATTTGTCTTATTCAGACATATTAAATTTTAACTGAGTATTTTCAGACACCCTGAATTTTGCCTTATTCAGACACTAATTTTCGTTAATTCTGAACAATTGAGTGTTTCAGACACCCTGAAATTTGTCTTATTCAGACATATTAATTTTAACTGAGTATTTTCAGACACCCTGAAATTTGTCTTATTCAGACATATTAATTTTCGTTCATTCTGAACAACTGAGTCTTTAAGACACCTGAAATTTAGGTTTTTTCAGACAACTGAGTCCATTCAGACACCCTGAATCTGTTCATTTCGAAAAATATTGAGTCTCGTCGGACATATCCAACCTGTTCACTCGAACAGCCCCGAGTCTTTTCAGACATATTAATTTTCTAACGGGTCACGCCCATATAACCATTATCTCAAGATGTCTGCGGCATCCAGGGCCCAGCAAAACGATGACTTCAAGTTCTACATGTCTGCTGAAAAGGACATGGGACTGCAGGACAAACCCTGAGGGATTGGGTCCAAGAGAGAGTAGACGCTGCCAAGGAGGAAAGAGAGGCAGAAAGACAGGAGAAAGAGGCAGAAAGACAGGAGAAGGAGAAAGAAAGACAGGAGAAGGAGAAAGAAAGAAAAGCCCAGGAGAAACGACAAGAGGCAGAAAGACAGTACATGTTTAACATGTACTGATTTATTCATTTATTTTTATCTGCTATGTCTCTTTGATATTAATGATTTCGTAATTTTACCATGTATAATTATATGCATTTCTGCTGGGGTTGGTAATGTGGGAACACATCCCACATTTATTTTTGTCTGTGCCTATTTTTTAAAAGTTGTGTTTTCCCTTTGTTTCCTCAGCTGTAAATAGAGGCCAATATGAATGGAGGTGAATGTGATTTATCATGACTACGGTCGTGTTGACCTATTTTGATTTTTTGGTTGTAAAGACTCAGCTGGAGGATGTTGATAGCAGTATGTTATATTTCTTACTTGGTTAATTGGGCTAACAATTCTGGGTTGTAGATATTCCTATTTCATTCCTATTTGGTTCCAATCTACTTGCCATGTTACATTACTGAATAAATTATATTTATTTGTAGTCATGTCTTTGTTGTTCTTCCTTAGTTGCAGTTAGTGACTTTGGATAAGAGAGAGAGAGAGAGAGAGAGAGAGAGAGAGAGAGAGAGAGAGAGAGAGAGAGAGAGAGAGAGAGAGAGAGAGAGAATGTGCTGATCCAGTACGCAGGTTGGCCATTGCTACTGGAGAATCTTTGAGACATAAGATGATATGACATTATTCTTAGAACAGATGTGGAAGGAGGTTATGACCCTATCTGACCTTGTTAATAGAGCATAATATATATATATATATATATATATATATATATATATATATATATATATATATATATATATATATATATATATATATATATATATATATATATATATATATATATATATATATATATATATATATACATACATATACACACAGATGAAATCTAGAGGAAACGTTATCATGGATGAAATACTGTATATCAGATTATTTTCAGGAGGTTAAGTGTCACTGTTGTTCGGAAGTAGTATAGCTAAAAACTTAAAAAAAGATGGACACACAGAGTCTTCTCTAAAATGATGAGATATTGTTAAGGTTACGTGCACAAGGTGAAAGTATATATATATATATATATATATATATATATATATATATATATATATATATATATATATATATATATATATATATATATATATATATATATATATATATATATATATATATATATATATATATATATATATATATATGTATAGATGTAATCTAGAGGGAACGTTATCATGAATGAAATACTGTATATCAGATTATTTTCAGGAGGTTAAGTGTCACTGTTGTTCGGAAGTAGTATAGCTAAAAACTTAAAAAGATGGACACAAAGAGTCTTCTCGCTAAATGATGAGATATTGTTAAGGTTACGTCAACAAGGTGAAAGTATCTGAAGGCTCCGGTATTGTTTAGGTTTTTGCACAAGAACTCGTCCTTAATGATATCTCAGCATTTAGCAAGAAAACTCTTTGTGCCCATCTTTTCAAGTTCTTAGTCATACAACTTCTGAACAACATGCCTCTCAGTGACACTTAACCTCCTGAAAATAATCTGATATATTTCATCCATGATAACGTTTCCTCGAGATTTCATCTGTATACATACATTTTGTTCATTTCTTCTGACTTCACATATAAACCATAAATAATTCATCTGAACAGATTTCAACTATTTCTTTAATCATTCCCATTCAATATCAACTCTTAAATTCAGAGAACAGTTGGTTAAACGCTTCCTTCATTCTTCACAGTTATTAATTACCATGGGCATGTATTACGAATAGGCCGGGTTTTCTTATGACTTGTTTAATGCTTGAGATCTCAGATCTTCCGTGGTATTGTAGTTTGAAGTTTTTTTGTGTTTCAGTATAATACAAAAATATTGAAGTTCTTGGAGGGAATGACACTGAAGTTCATTTCAACACTATATATATATATATATATATATATATATATATATATATATATATATATATATATATATATATATATATATATATATATATACATATATATATATATATATCAATCTCTCTATCTATCTATCTATCTATCTATCTATCTATCTATCTATACATATATATATATATATATATATATATATATATATATATATATATATATATATATATATATATATATATACATATATATATATATATATATATATATATATATATATATATATGTATATATATATATATACTATATCATATATTTACCAGACACATATGTAATTCTACTAGTCACTTTTACCAGACAATGCCACAATGTCCTCTTAACTTCTCGAATTCTTCGCGCTTTTTGGATATGCTTGTAACTACGAAGCCGAAAATATCCAGACGGAAGAAATTGAAGAGCCTGTGAATGGCGGTCGCGAGAATCGAACCCGCATTACCATATTCACAAGGAGGTCACGGCTTCGTAGTTACAAGCATATCCAAAAAAGCGCGAAGAATTCGAGAAGTTAAGGGGGCATTGTGGCTATTAGAATTACATATATATATGTATGTATATATATGTAGTATATGTATTTATATGTATATATATATAGATATGTATAATATATATACGTATATGTGTGTGTATATATATATGTGTGTGTGTATATATATGTACATGTGTATATATGTATATATATATATATATACGTATATGTGTGTATATATATATATATGTGTGTGTATATGTATATATATACATATATATATATATATATATATATATATATATATATATATATATATATATATATATATATATATATATATACTGTATATGTATATATATACATATACATGTACATATATATATTATATATATATATATATATATATATATATATATATATATATATATATATATATATATATATATATATATGTGTGTGTGTATGTGTGTGTGTGTGTGTGTGTGTGTGTGTGTGTATCCACAAGCTTACAGTCGAGGAGTTCCACAAAGTGAGTATTTTTATTTTATGTTAGGATAGGAAGTGAAATTGTGACTGAAATTAGGGAAACGTTAGGCACGTGCATGCAATCCAGTCATCGAGAAGCGAAAGTTAGTATCCATTACACAAGTTTTGAAAGACCTTGCATGAGGGCCTGCATGTTTTTCACATAGCCTAGGCACGCTAGGGAAATACGAAGTGTTGAAAAAAGGAAATAGTGTGAGTATTTCCTCCTTGTGTTATCCAGACAATCTGCTGTCTTGGAATTTTAGCTAGGCACATGTTTAGGTCCCACGTGGGCCAGCCAGCAAATTTCGTACCGCTGGAATTCAGAGTTTAATCTCTCCCTCTCTCTCTCTCTCGCTCTCATAGAGGTTAGGAATCCGTTAGGCAAACACATAATTCCTCATTATAGAGTCAAATCTCAGAAAAGGCAAAATTTGTTCAGGCCATGTGAGCAAATAAATGTGCTTCATATTTTCATTTGTACACATTCTTCCGTACAGCACCGCACGTGATAAATTCTGTCTCATTTCAAAGCGTTTCCATTCAATAACCACCCGCTATTTCATCCATAGGCGTAAGGAACCTTCTTTTTTTCTTATGTTTATTTGTGGTTATCTTTCATTTTGCTTAAAGTCAGCTGTGACCACGTGGTGTTCACGTTGTTCCCAGGGTAATCTTGGGTAAGCATAAGAGAAACTTTTTATATTTGGATTCCTCTAAATAAACCATACTCGGGATAGTATGTCTGTATAAGCGGGGTCAGTCTCGGAAAAATTCCCACGCTGGTCATTGTCCTTTGTTGCCAGATGGGTACCAGACGGTCTTGAGCTGTCAGCTACTGGGCCAGGCACAAACCCAAGTAGTTCCCGAGACTGAACATATATAACCTTCTCTGGGCATGTGCAAGGAAGGCTAAAAATAGGGAAAGGCAAATTCGTACGCATGTGACTTAGGCAAACAGCGCCCTTGTAAGGTAGAATTAAGTTTTGAACCTATATTAGACTGTAGGAAAAGGCTCTTATTAGGGTTGGCAAAATATGCACATTTATCCGTGTAACTTGCAAATAATATAATTTTAACTCATCCGTCTCTCGACGATGAACTTACCACTTCTATAAAAATAAACAGAAGTGTACTTCTACAACGGCTGGTTTCTAAACCACAAACTTGCATCAGTACATAAACTTTAACACCCCTCTGCGCCAAGGGCAAGAGTCTATGACTCGTGATTCATTAAAAGAGAAAGATAAATAAATAACTAAAAGAGTAAATGATATTTGGCAGAAGAGCTATGAAATAGAGGAGTGGTTTTATTGTGTTGTAAGGGAATTTATCGTCCTTCGCTCTACAAATTACGGCCCGAACTATCACTTCCAGCCCCAGGCGAAAAGTGAACCCGAAGGGCGAGTTCAGGAAGAGCTGACCCGCATGCCTCGGTGCCGTTATACGCGGTAAAAGCACTTCCCCCATTATTCTCAATGATTTATACATTTTAAGGAATGGTATCCTGTATTTAACTGTCTCTTGTGGGATAATTTAAGAAAAAAGATTATCAGAGAACATATGACAGAAGTTCCGAGAGAATAGTAGTATGAGGCCTGATATCCCTTCTGGATTAGAGGTGCCAAGACCTTGAAAGATGAAATGGTGGCACAGGTGCCAGGGGAACTCTCTAGAGCTCCTTTGTAGACTACCTGGAAATTCTGACGCTGGTGGTAATTTAGCTCCTCGAACCTTTCCTACTGGGACAGTCGTCCTCAGCCGGGGAAGCAGAGGGCCCGAGACCGGAGGGCAGCACGGAGTGCCACCTGGGCCTGCTGCTGCGACAGCTGACGCAGGAGTCTTCCGTGCTGGTTCTACCATGATCCGTCGCAGCTCTGTAGTTCATCGGCCAAGTGAGATATGGCAGAATCCTGACTTGCAATTGTGTTGGCTACGGACTGAGGCAGAGAGGAGGCAGTCGGGGGCGGTGTGAGCAGCTCGCAGGTATCAATGACCAGCTCAGGCACGGGTTGCAAGGCCACACCTGCAGGTGAGCTTCCGCTGTGGTCAAGAGGAACCATCTCTCTTACCGATGCTGGTAGCGGTGCCAGGCCGGGAGAAGAGAGGGGTCCTGAGTTGGATCCCTTGCATGGAGATTGGGGTGGTGTTCTGGCGCTGGCACTAGGGCAGAGTCGGGCACTATCAGAGGTTTCTTGTGCTTGTCGGTCAGGACGGACGAAGCTTGGCACTGCTCAGTGCATGCAAGTGGCACCAGCAGGCATTTGGCATTTCTGGGAGGGAGATCTGATTAGGGCCCTGGCACTGGCACTGAGTGGCAGTGGCCGGGCACCTGAACTGGATCGAAACCACTGGGGCCACTGTACATTGCACTCTGGTGGCACTGGTAGGGACTGCACGTCCTCCTGGTTCCCAGGGGGAGCCAGTCTTGACTGAGGAGAAGCGGGGGAGGATTACGCGCGCCCGAGGAATGAGTTGGGGAATGTGGCCCCTGGATTGTCGTGGTTTCTGTGGGGACTGAAAGTCCTGTCCCAGGATGACGTTATAGCCTCCGGGGAGATGGCTTGCTACTGCAAGATTACAAATTTTTGATTGGTGAGGTCTTGTCACTCTCAATTGGACCGTAGGGAGTATCATTTTAAATTGATTTACTCCCTCGATCATGAAGAGTTTTTGCCTATTGACGATAGCTCCATAGGGAACTCTTTCCTCGTATGAGGGGAGATTTGCGACCAGTCCTCTAATGCTGTGACTCAGCGCGCGGGTGGTTGCCTCGTGAGGGGCCAGTATAAGGGGGCCTCGGCAGGAGGCCCAATGACTTGGAGTTCGTGACGGCCAAGGTGACGGCGAGCATTTGATTCATTATTGTGAGGGCATTTTTTGCCCATGTGAGAATGGCT
The DNA here is from genome assembly GCF_040412425.1 of Macrobrachium rosenbergii. Classification (NCBI taxonomy): domain Eukaryota; kingdom Metazoa; phylum Arthropoda; class Malacostraca; order Decapoda; family Palaemonidae; genus Macrobrachium; species Macrobrachium rosenbergii. Next base: position 70,549,813 of record NC_089781.1, on the reverse strand, counting down.
ATAAACCTTGCACGCCGTGCAGAAGGTTTACAGTTCTTTCCGCACTGCCCTGTGGAGGGCAGGCGAGTTATCGGGTGGTTTAATGAGAGAGGTGGCATTTTCTTGTTTCGGCACTGTTCAGAAGAATGCCCCGTCTTCTGCAATAATGGCAAGTTAGGGCTTGGGCCCAAGTTTCCATTCTTGTGGGAATTTGATTCTCCGAGGAGGGCGGGGGATTTACTTTCCGGGCCCCATAGATCCTTCTTGAGGGTGGTGAGTCTCCCACGTCTGCTATCAGGCAATACTCGGTGAGGGTTGCTGGGGCTTTTTCCACTACATGAGTGGCGAGGGCAAGAGGGGCGTAGCACAGGAAATGCTCAAACTTAAATTTTTCGAGTACGTCGGCGGCGCTCGTGGCTCCTTCGGAATCGAGCCATTTTGCTAACGCCCGCTCCGAATGGTATGCCCAATCAGACCAAGTCTGGCCTGGCTCTCTTTGCTGGCGCGCTTCTCCAACGTCTCCTCCACCGCCCGGGGGTATCCTCGTACGCCTTAGTAACTGCTTGGCGTACGGCTTCCAGTTTCTACCTTTCCGCCGAAAGGGCGAGGGTAACGAGGGCCTTCCTCCCGCCCAGGAATTTAGTGAGAACAAGGGGAGTTCGTGGGGGAGAGGTCGAAGCACCCAGGACTCCTTTGGCCCTTCAAGCCAATTTCAGGTTCAGACTCTGTCCATTTTGGCACATGAACGAGTGAGCTTGGCTGAGGGCAATTTATCCTGCCGCAGGAGTGTGGGGTGGCGCTCTGTCGTTCCTAACATCTGAGCTCAGGCCTGTTCTCTCTCTCTCTCTCCCGCCGTTCTTGACGTTCTAAGTCTTAGTCCCTCTGGGCAAATTCTTTCTCTCTCTCTCCTCACGTTCTCTTCTCCTTCTCCGCCTCTGGGCAATTTCTTCTCTCTCTCTCTCTCTCTTCACGTTCTTTCTCCCTCTGCCTGGGGTACCCTTTCCCTCTCTCTTCATGTTCTTTCTCTCGCCTCTTGGCATAGTCCATCAGCCTGAACCCAGTCTCAGAGCTGCTCCTGATAGTCCCATGTCCTTTCAAGCGGATATGTAGAATTTGAAGTCCTCATTTTGTTTGGCTCTGCATAGCCATCTTGAAATAATGGTTATATGGACTGACTCTAGCGAATCAAATACGTCTGAGAAGACTCAATTGCAGGAATCTGACACACCAATTGTTCAGACTGCAGGAGAATGTGGACTGTCTGAATAAGAAAGTTGATCAGTAAGTCTCGAGGGAACTTTTCTAAACTCACGTCTGGCGCACGGTTGTTCGTGGCAAACGAATTTTAATATGCGTCTCGGAAGACGTAGCTGGATTTTATGTCACGCTCGGACTTGGCCGGCTGTAGAGTGAAATTAAGTAGTTGTTCTAATGAACTAGAATGATCAGTCTCGTAAGGGCTTAGATGTGTGTGAAATACACTAATATAATGTCTCGGGTATGACTTGATTTTGGGTTTCCTGCAGGAATTAGATATTCCACCTCTTTGTGACATAATCTTGTTAAGAGTCTCTAAACTTGAATTTGCTGAGAAATTGCCTCAAATTTAGGAATTTTATTAGGAGTCTCTAGACTTGAATTTCATTTATAAATTCTCGCCTCGTGTGACGTAGAATTTTATTAGGAGTCTCTCTTAGACTTGGATTTGGTTGAGAAATTTTAGCCTCATGCGACGTAGAATTTGTATTAGAGCCCTAGACTTGGGACGGTTGAGAAATTCTGCCTCAGGACGAGAATTTATTTGGTTTGCCCGTAGGACTTGGAAATATGATTCGTCCCTTAGGACTTAGAAATTACTAACGGGAAAAACCCAAAAAGAAAATTTTGCTGAGAGAAAAGGTGGGTACACGCGGTACATGGACAAGGTCGTTCGACAATCACCGTAGTTATTTTTAGATTCTGTGTGAATGAACCCGTTCATTTATAGACCGTCGGGGACCCGGGGAATTTCGGTCGTCTGAGGATAACAGTAAAAATGACCTAGTAATTTCCTCAGGAGCGGAGTTCAGATTTCTGCATTCCTAACACTCCCAATCTGAGTTTTAACTACAGTGAGAGAAGCATTTTCAGCAATGCAAGGCTGGATTTCGTCTGGTCCCACGTGGGAATTTATCTGCGCTTCAAATAACGCCATCCGGTTTTAAGTAAAATTTATCACATAGTGAAATTTCGCACTATTCCTCGAGGCAAAGAGTGGTTATCAATGGTTATTTCCTAACTACCTATCCTGGAAAGGCATGCACAATGAATCTAATACGGCGGTTCTTCTCAGTGAATATGTCCTATTTCTAATTCCTGAACAGTCACGCTTGTAAAAAATTTTGCTAAGATAAACACATTACTCACGTGGAACTCTCTTGGTCTGTGCCTGATAACAGGTTCAGAGAATTTGTCTCGCACCCAGCTTAGCTTTGCTAATAGCCATTCATGACTTGCATATGCAATGAAGCAACATCAGAGGAAATGCAACTGCAAACGAGATCTATAACAGGTCACCATTTCTTACGTATTTGCCTGGGTTTATGGTATTTGCCAGGCCAGAAACGGAAACTTTGATTTAATTGGCCTTGAGTTCTGACTTACGTAATGGAAATTGTAAAAAAATGAGAAAGGAGAATTTAGAGCTGAAGGCTCTACTTTATAAGGAAATGTTATGTAAACACTTAAGCAAATTAAAGAATTATATTTACATAAAAGCAAGCATGTGAAGGAAATGGATAATTGATAAAGTTGGCTTGGTAACTCCTAAAGATCCTTCTAAGGGAGTCTTGATTAAAGGTAGGGCACAGGCCAAGATGAGTCCACTGTGAATGGGTCCCTCTGCAAGAGAGATTTACACACTACACGCCAGTAAAGGAAACAATTGAATACAGAATAAGTCTCTGAGTTTGTACTGAGGTGCCAAAGGCACGAGGAACGAATGACCACTTTACCCCGGAACATGGTGATACGGAAATGGCACGGGATAAACTGGCACAAGGACAGAAACAAATGCTGGTACTCCAGGTTTAAAGTGGGCAAACTTTCGCATCGAAAGCGTATCTACTTACCTTAGGGAAGCTGGTCTCTGACAAAATAAGGATGAGGGAAGATCGCACGTGTGGCGGTTCTCTCTTGAGGATGACTGGAGACTGGAGTCTGAGTCGGGAGTCGGACGGGGAAAGAAAAATCTTCAGCAATGCGTTACCGCCGCCCGCCAAGTGAGGACTGTTCGAGGATCTACTGCATGTCCTTTGCTCCACAACTAACTAACTTTAACTGCTTCTCTTCCTTTAAGGCACGCAGCCAAGGTAGCCGTGCAAGCATGAGTCACTGGCAAGGTGGGCAACGATTCTGTTGTACTGGGATTCTCCGAGTAAGACACCAGGCAGCTTAATTTGCCTTCAGAAAGTTCATTTACGAAGATTAGTTGGCTAATCTTCTTAAGGGAGTGGTATAAAATATCCTCCTGGCCCCTGTTATCTGTGCTTCATTCAATATCTGGTCCAGGTAAAAAAAAGGACAGATCGGAATGTTGATACATGATCAGCCATGCGGTTCTCAATAAACAAACGTAAATTAGGTGGGGGTATACCGTGCGAGACGTTCAAGTTATTATATTAATATAGATATATATATGTATATATATATATATATATATATATATATATGTTATATATATATATATATATATATATACATATATATACATGTATAAAGAGAGAAGAAAGAAGAAAGAGTATATATACATATATATATATATATATATATATATATATATACATATATATATATATATATATGTATATGAAATTTTTTGTCACACCGTGATTTATATATTAATTTATAGTTAGCAATGTCGCTTTCAATATCAGTTCATTGCTACCTTCGATTATTTCGATGAGAACATCAGTGTAGTTTATAGGTGATAATGACAGGACTTGTCGTATCACGAACCCGCGCATACGGCGTGGTGGTAACATCTACGTGAGTTCGCTGAACAGGCCTGTGTCAAAGGTTCGTATCCCGACGGGTACTAATTCATTTATCACTTATATAAATTCCTCCACTTTGGTGATACCATCGGAGATATTCCTGAGGTAGCGTGAATTTGATATTAAGTGATTTGTAGTTTCATGATTATATATATATATATATATATATATATATATATATATATATATATATATATATATATATATATATATATATATATATATATATATATATATGTATATATATATATATATGTATATATATATATATGTATAGATATATATATGTATAGATATATAGATATAGTATATATATATATATATATATATATATATATATATATATATATATATATATATATATATATATATATATATGTGTGTGTGTAGTATAGATATATATATATATATATATATATATATATATATATTATATATGTTACATATATATATATATATATATATATATATATATATATATATAGATATATAGTGTTTCAAAATTAGAGCGCCCTCTACAGCATAAAACTAAAATCGATAGATAAAAACAAAAGTAATTCAGAACAGGTATTTATTTAAGTTTCTCTCTGAGTATTTCTTAATACTGTGTGGCCTCCATCTGCCTGTACCACAGCCTGCATTTTTGAGGGGTATGATTTCAGCAAATCGCAAAAAAGCTGAGACTCAAACTCCATTTCCCTGAGCACTTTGGTCACCTCTCTTCGCAGGTCGTCGAGGCTAGATATACCATCACAGTTCACTGTGCGCGCTTCAACACGATCCTTTAAGATACTACCAATGTATTCACAAACATTAAGGTCACAGGAGCTACCTAGAAATTCATTTAAACAGAGGAAATCGATACCACTGTTTTGAAGCACGGTGCCTTATCATGCAAATTGTAACTTCTTCCACAGATAACACATTTTCAGGATCTTTGAGGAAAGGAAATACTCCACTAGTAAAAGTTAAGTATATCTTAGTTTAAGCAGACCGCTGAGCTGATTAACAGCTCTCCTAGGGCTGGCCCGAAGGATTAGATTTATTTTACGTGGCTAAGAACCAACTGGTTATCTAGCAACAGGACCTACAGCTTATTGTGGAATCCGAACTTCATTAATTACGAGAAATGAATTTCTATCACCAGAAACAAATTCCTCTTGTTCTTCACTGGCCGGTCGGAGATTCAAACTCGCGACCAACAGAGTGGTAGTTGAGAACGGAACCCGCTCGCCCAGCGAGGAACTACTCCACCGGTAAGCACAGTTTCTCTGAATTATTCGCCATTCCATGACTGTCCTTTTTCTTTGATGATCCACATTAACTGTTTGGCTGTGAAACAGAGAAAAATTCCCAAACATTCAGAAAATTTTA
>NC_089781.1:70531926-70539426 GCF_040412425.1 Macrobrachium rosenbergii | reverse complement strand
CACCAGAAGATACTGAATGCAGAATGAGTATGACTGTTGTTCTTCCTTGTGGTGAGATGGGCATGGAATGGGGTATGAAACATCTTGCTTTCTGCACAAAAGGTTCCAACGTGTTTGTAAAATGTCCTAAAATGAAAAATTTTCGTTGCGCCTTCGTAACGTGAGTGCCGGATATTTACTAGAAATACAAAGACAAAGATTATTTGTCGACAACGAAGTCCTAATTTCCAGCTCATGTTAAATATCCATGAATATGCAGAGCGGAGGGACCACTTCATACACATTACTCTAGCTCATAAATCTAAATCGGAAATAATGACTTTGTAGATACTGAATGTCACTATGAGTGGGTCTTAATACTTGATATGATTGTTATTTATATCGTATCTATATTATTCGTATCACCTTAGAGGGCAGTTTTAATGACACTAAATACTTGCGCTTAAATTTGAAAATTCGCCATGCGATGGATAATGGTTAAAAGTAATAGTACTAACGAGAAAGGATATAAAATTAAATATCACCAATGTTCATGATTTTTTTAGCAATAATAGTTGGAACAAGCATGGGGAAGGAATATAAATTTCTCCCCTCACAACGACAGCAGCATTTATTGAAATGGCCTCGGTTGCTCATTATATCTTCAGAATTTTTCGCAGCTACCTAGAGGGAGAAGAGGGATTTGTAATAAGTCCTCTTTATATCAACAGTTCCATTAACCAAACGTTGGCTGTAAAGCGTATTTACATGAAATATGAAGTTCCTTGTAGGAATTAATGTCAATAAAGATATAATATTGGTGAAAATGTAGGTCAGATGCAAAATGCGTAAGGTTCTGTATTCGGTATAAAGACAAACGACATTGAATAAAAATTCAAGGGAATTAAACAATTACTGTTATTTGATAACGGATAGCGTCGTCATCAATATCCTTAAGATACATATCAGTTAATTGCTCAGTATGTTAGGTGTACTCTAATCTCTCTCTCTCTCTCTCTCTCTCTCTCTCTCTCTCTCTCTCTCTCTCTCTCTCCTTTTCCGATCATGGATTAACGATCATATTTTTATCAATTTCTAACTTTAATAACATTTTTATTTGGTCATGAAAGACAGATTTAATGCTCCTTCATATTACAGAGAATCTGAATAAATACCTAAGTGTCAGTGTGAATGATCTACAAAACCGTTTCTTTGTGATACTGATGGCATGTACCTGATAAATATTAATTTAAGTTCCCTCATCTGTTATTATTGTTTTTTTGTTCTGTAACCTATTCATGACTATGCAAAGGTAGACAGAAAATGTAAACTTTCCAACATCTGAATAGATTCATTTTTCTTTCTTGTATATAATTCTTTATTACCTCTTAACCAACGAAAAGACTAATTTTCCCTTCCCATGAAAGGTAAAATCACTAATTTTCGTTTTCTTGTCCATTCCATGAATCTGTAAGGAAAAAATTGGTAGGAAATTGCTCACTGAAGAGAGAGAGAGGGGAGAGGAAAGGCGGGTGTGGAAGGAGGGCCGGGGGTTATACGTTGCATTGTGTAAAGAGTGTGAGGTGATTTATTACTGACAGACCAGCAGAACTTTCAAAGAAAGAGGGAGGCACCATAGACAGAACATCAGATAGTCCAATCAGGTCTCAACTGTGGCAAAACACTGCTTGGAAAAGAATCACAAAATAGATTGTCATAAAATGAATGACCTATTTCGCACCACAGGGTAAAGCACAAGCCTCATAATCGAAAATGTTCTCATAACGTGCTCCAAGACGACCGCGGAAGGCTATGCAGGCGACAACCACGATGATTTTAACATGTGCTTTTCATACATGAGCCAAGACAGGGCTCCTGATTAACTAGGCCATGATTTTCATAAAAAAAATCTTGTTATTTCCAAACATAAGGACGAAAGTCCTCATATAAAAAATGGTGGGAGGCTCATTACACCCTCCGAGAGAGATGTAGAAAAGCAAGATTACCACCCATCGACGGAGATGGAAAATATTGCCCTGTGAAGGAGTGTTGCACCGGCTGTTGGTGCACATACACGGGAAACACCCACTTGACGCCCGCTACAAGATGTGATGTTTGATGGAAAGAGGACTAACCCGTTGCCGGAGAATCTAGGTCACAGCCGCGTTCCTGAGTTACAAACAAGAACTTATCTTCCGGTTGTGACGTCATCGGAAATGCCCTACTTGTTGCTAGTCGACACCACCGGAATCTTTTCCTTAAAAGAACACCCAAGTCATGACTTTTTTAGATATTCTAAAGCGCACGCCGAGTCAAGACCTACACAACGACACTGTGTGATTAGTGTCCATTGACAGGAGTCGTTTAGTAAGTTTTTACCCATGGATTTTTTTGGGGGTGATAATTTCTTACTTATATGTTCTTTTGGTTTAGTGTCGCATTTTGATTTTCTTTTTTATATACGTATGAGGTTGCGTTCGACGTGTGTGTATTTGCATAATTCCTTTAGTAGGAGAACAATTACTGGCGAAAAGATAACAATAATTCTAGTACAATGTCAGACGTGGATATTAAGAATATTTTTACGGTTGTGAATACACACTCTGCTATAGTGCCGTTTCAGGGTGTTGATGGGCAGTTGCAGGAAGGGATTGAGAGTTGGATTACTTCGACTGAAGCACATGTGTCCTCTCAACAAATTAAAGATACCGCACTTCAGTTACAAGAAGCAAAGTCTTTTATTGATTATCCTAAGGGAGATATACTGTAGGTAGTTGGTTGAGAATGATTTCCTTCCTATCCTGTAAGACATGGGACGCATTTAAAGCTACTTTGTGACAGGTATACGGGACGGAATCTGATTTAGACGAAGTGCTGACTTTACGACGTATCCTGAAATGAACTGATTGAAAGGGTCTCGCCTTGATAGAGCAGAGAACCTTAATTACAAACAAAAGGCTGAGTGGCATTCTAAATAGGCTACTTCCCTTTGGCTGAATGGTAAACACATAGATACTACAGATATGTCACTCTTTTGCAACTAGTTTAAACGACTAGCTTGCTACCGGATAGGCTGGTCCGTTGTTTTGATGCCAAGTTTGACAAAACCTTCAGTGGATTGACGGTTACTGATCAAGTAAAGACACAGTTCCAAGCGTCCTGACTTAGACCCTAGTCTTTTATCCAGTTCTGAGCGTTCGTATGTCAAGCAATCTGCTTCGAGTACATCGAATCCGCAACAGGTTAACATTGTTAGTTCCACCAATGAACATATTAAATGTTATAGCTGTAACCATACTGTGGAGCCTGTAGGACTAAATACTGTAGTATTCATCATACCTCTTCTCACAGCTACCAAAACTGCAAGGCTAGGCTTAACATGAAGACAGGCAATAATACGGGCAATAGTGGGTGAAATAATCAGAATAATAATAATATTAGTAGTGGTACAGCTGGTAATAAATCTAAGAAAAAAGTTCTTAGAAAATGGATATTTTGATCTTATCCTTTTTCTAATACACATACACAAACACTACATGTATATGCATATATATATATATATATATATATATATATATATATATATATATATATATATATATATATATATATATATATATATATATATATATATATATATATATACTATATGTACATGTATATATATATATATATATATATATATATATATATATATATATATATATATATATATATATATATATATTTATTTATATATATATATATTTTTCCATTTTAAAACATCATAATTTTTCTTAAACATCAATACACTAAATTTAAACTGGGATTTAGTTAGGTTCATTATGTATTCAAAATATGATCGAGTTTACTTATAGTAAATAGATTAAAGACAATTTTGATGTTATCAGTAATAATGATTTTATTTTGGCGGCAATTAAAGTGGCTACTTTTCAGACAGGTAATTTTTGAAATAAAATTTGTCACTTCTTAAATTTGTTTCCATAGATTGCAGCAGTATCCAGATTTTAAGATAACTTTTTATGTAATAACAAACAATGAATTTAAGGTAAAAAAGTGGAGACGATATTTTAGAAAATATGTGGACAAGAATTGGAACCAAATGAAGTTGCCTTAACAATAACTGAATGTTCTCCTTCATATTAAGAACTTTGTATATGTCGTGGGGGAGTGGGTGAGCATGGTAAAAAAAAATTATTTTCTGATCATCATTTCTTTTCTGATTTTAAGCCAAAGTTACTGTATATTTTATATAAAAACCCAAACTTTTTTAGACTTACTTTTTCTATAAATCAATTAAATTAATCTATGAAATAATAAAAAAACCTAAAATAATAAATATTCATTGATGAAATGAGTCCAACATGAAAAAATTATCGTTCAGCAAAATTAGAATTTTGTATATATTCACATGAATATAAGACTTTTTACTTTTAGTTTGACAATATAAAAACAAACTACCTGCCAATGATGTCTTAACTAAGAGACTATTCACATGGAATTTCTCTGACTCCTAGTTCCAGTAATTGTTTTACCTTTACAATGTCTTTTTTTTTATTTATACTACACCAATATTTTCAGGATATACTGTGTTTACGAAAGAAATAAACATGCTTTAATTTATATTTAACAGAGATATAAGAAAATAATTTAACAGATGAATTTTCTATTTGGGTAAAAAAAAATCAGAAATTAATTCAACATTCCAAAACGTCTGAGGAAAAAGAATTGTTCGAGTTTTTGGAAACGTTTCTTAGAAATTATATTTGACTTACCAAAATACGAGCGTACCATTTGAGCCATGGAAAAATAAATAACGAGAAAGTACATTTCTTTTTGGATACATGAGGCATAGGGTAATTTATTCGACTTTATGCACATGGAGCACTTCTGATGCATTTAGAGGTAAAGTGTTCTTATTTTATTTCATGAACAGGTAACAATAACGGAAGTAAATATCGCAGGTCTCCCAAGAGAAAATATAATGAGGTTTATATTCAGAAGGTAATTTACAGTTAGGTTCCTGAATTCATCTAAGTATATGAACTAAATCTGGTTTTATAAATAGACAAATTTAAAATATGTAATTTTTTCGAAAAATCTTATTCTTAAAGAGCTGTAAGCACAAGTTGTGAGCGTGCTGCGTCATGATCTACACGTTCATATTTTTATAATGCTTGGCATCATATTAATTTATATTTCGAGAATTTTCCTAATTATTTAGACCGGAAAAAACTACATAATTCAGTAGCGAGCAGGAAGAGTCCATGACAATTAGCAAGGATGAAATAAAATTAAAAAATACTGTGACACTTTTCCCTCATATATGTTTCTGTACAAAAAGATAAAGATATCTCTCGATAGTGACGAGGAAGAAAGGGACTTTTCAACAGTAAATAACTCAAATTAATAATAAGGTACTTGATATTTTTTCTGAAAAATAATATATTCATGTCTGTCCTGTTGAGAATAATCTCAAAGAAATCTCTCTCTTTCGAGGAACACAGGGACTTTTCACACACACACACACACACACACACTCTCTCTCTCTCTCTCTGTCTGTTGAGAATCTCTCTCTCTCTTTCTATAATATATATATATATATATATATATATATATATATATATATATATATATATATATATATATATATATATATATATATATTATATATATATATATGTATGTATAATATGTATGTATGGATGTATGTATGTATGTATGTATGTATGTATGTATGTATGTATGTATGTATGTATGTATGTATGTATGTATGCATGTATGTATGTATAATGAAATTTTGTCACTTATAAAATTGTGAATTTTTATTTTAAAAAATACTGAGCAAAAACATCACTTAACGTTGACCTGACCGTTTTTTTTGGAATAACATAGATTCAAGGCCAATCGTTAATTTTAGCGCAGTTTCGTCAAAGACGTGTATATATATATATATATATATATATATATATATATATATATATATATATATATATATATATATATATATATATATATATATATATGTGTGTGTGTGTGTGTGTGTGTGTGTGTGTGTGTGTGTGTATATATTACAGATATGTAAGTGTGTGCGTATACATGATATTGAAAATTGATGATGGTTCCACTTGAAATGAGTTTGAGATTAATATTTGCCATTTTTAATGCTTTTATTATTTTTAAATCTGATGGCAAGAATCTTTAGAAAGTTCTAAACCTCAAAATTATATCATTCAAAAAATAACACAGACTACGCTCTTTTGCATTTTGGAACCTTCAGACAGATGAACTATAGATAGCAAGGAAACGATACAGTGATGCAGATAAAACGCCATGCAGTATATGTAGCTTTGTAAAACTTATAAATCAGCTTACGTGGACTAATAATAAAATCATAATCGAGATATACATTAATGGAACATTGCATAATGTTTCTATAAATACCATACAGATGAAGAGCTTCGACGTGCGATTCTCTTTCGTGGATAATCGCAGGTCAGAAGAATGAAAAAGGAAGTTCCTATGATTTCGGCTCAATCAAAGAACATATTTAAATAGTTATCATTATTTCTTTCTGATAATACATCTTTCAGTTTCAAATGACTTATGGTTATCCTTTCAGCTTTAGAAAATTGCCTCAATTCCCTGATAAAGAGAAACAATACAATGAATAATAAAAGAAAAGGCGCATTACCGCCTTACGTTAATTTTACGAAGTAAATAATATCTAACTGTCAATTTCGATGTTGTGACTTATATTACTGCAAAGAGTGAAAATAAAAGTATGATACATATCCATTATAAGTATGCATATTTTGGTTATAGGGGTAACAATATACATGTAAATTGTAATTTGTTCATGTACATAAGAGTAATTCCTTTTATTCAATAATTGATACCATTCATATCTCAATTATAATTTATGAAGAATTCCTTAACGAAAGTTTTGAAGTAGATTCGACTTCGATTTCAGACATTTCCAGTCAGCAAAAAATACTGTTTCCAACATTAAGTCTGATGACTTTCGTTTTATAACAGACTGAGTAACTTTAGGCTTTTGCGTATTTAGTTTCTGAGATCAAATCACCCGTCCAGAATAATCGTTATTATGTTGAGGGGATATAATAATTTTCACAAAGATGATATGATTTTAGAGCACTCGTTTGGTACTATATATCCTTAATGAGAAAAAGAAAGAAAGAGTGCACGTGTATCCTGTTGATCAAAGTTTTTTTTTTTCGTAAAAGACAAAACAAATAGTTAATGCCTCTTATCAACGAAAACAAACTGAAATTCTTCGGTATCTATCAGCTAATTCGTAAGAAATTATTCAACATATGTCTGATAACTCCTTTCGAAAATGATAGGATCTAGTTAGCTAAATCACCGATATTTAAGTGTAAAAATAACAAGATAACATTTCAGCATTGAAACTGTTTAGTATTACCAAGTCTGTCCCTTCTTCAATGTTTATCAAGGGACGTTTTGAACGGAAGGGGCAAATGACTTTAATCACCGGTT
>NC_089781.1:70516926-70529426 GCF_040412425.1 Macrobrachium rosenbergii | reverse complement strand
ACAACAATGGCTCATCAGCTTTGTCATATTCAAGATAACTTTAACTATTTGCTGATTTAACAAATCAACTAACCCGTGGGAATAACACTCAAGGATTTTTATTAAAATCTGCAGTCTGAATCTGGAAGCCACATCAAATTCTATGCTGATGATTAAGTGTCCTTAATGGTAACATCGAGGTGAATCCATATGTGATCCTTACATAAAACACTGAATAAAAAAGAATACATTCTATTTTCGTTTTTAGAAGCAAAACCTTTGATTCATTTGTTGGCTTGTTTTCCTTTCTGTTATTAAATAAAAACTGATTCTAAAGAAGAGGAATAATCGTGCATAATTGGACATTACCCGGATATGTCAAAAGTTGATATTTCTATGCCTAGATAAAATTAACCATAGTTTTTTGCAATAAAAATGACGAGATTGATATCAAACAAGATAATAGATACATTTTTTGGCCATTGCATGGTTTACACCATTTAACTTTAGAATTTTTTTTATTTTTTACATTCACATTTTACCTTTTCCAATGCTGTTAAAGCATCAGACATTTATCCATTTATGAAAAACAAATCATATCCTTATTTAACTCTAACCTGATAAAGCTGACAACAGGTGTTAAAGAAAATAACACGTATTCCAATGGTAGTGATACAATATCACAAAATACGGGAAAATAAGGAAATTTACATATCTCAGCATAAAGCAAGCAGGGGAATACCACTGAACATCCCGAGGATTACTGACCTTTACACATGAGATCTGGCAAATGCTCCAAGGCCACTAACGAGCAGGAGGCGCTGTCTTATTTTTTCCAAGGGACTGATGATTGAAATAGTGCTTGTAGAATCAATGAAAGTTTGGCTTGTCTGGAAAGAAAAATGTAAGACATGTTAATAATACTTCCAGCTTTCTTAGACCTAATACTATGGATAACAAAGGAAAAAATTAATCACAAATACCAAAGCAACAGTTGACATTGACGATAAAGCCAGTATAATGCCACGGTGATAAAGTGCATTGAGTACGACAATGTTACAAGTAGAACAACTATATTATTCTTTAAAGAAATGCACTTCATTTGGGATTCGGTAGATGAAAATACAACCGACTTTTATGAAATCAATAAACTCATGATAAATCTCCTTATATGTTCCCACGATTACAGGAGAAATCTACAGAAGAACCGTTAAGTTTGCGTGAGAAAATCAACCGAGGAAGAAAAGGTGAGCGCACTTCAGTTAGATGATCAATTCCGTTCCCAGTTAGACCGAGATGTTTATTATCACCTTCAATCAATAGAATCATTTAATTTGTTCTAAGGCATAAGTAACTTTAACAATTGTAACTTGTAGATTTCATGAGATAAAATAATTTTTAAGAGGTTTGGGTAATATTTTAACTAATCAAAAATCCATACAAAATGATTTTGAATGTATTTCTCTTCTTCTTCTTCTTCTTTTTCTTTTAACGTGCTTTTATTCCCATTTTTCTTATGCCTTCTTTAATGTTATATAATAGCAGCAGTTATTCTATGGCGAGAGTTCGAGACGTGTGAGATGTTTGTTATGTTTTTAGAAGGTGTTTTGGCTTTGTTTTGTGTGTATTTAGTCTGTAACATCCATTTGCTTTTTACAAACCTATCCGTTGATTACATATATAATCCCGGGATGTCTACACTTTTATTAGAAGCCCCTAGCAGACCTGCATCTAAGTCGAGCTTGTAATGACTGAGCCATCGAGGCTCATTTCTTTTAATGTTATATAATACATTATTCTACGTTACACAATCTTTTGGTAGTTAGAAATATTGGACATTTTAACTAAGCTCCTAGCATACTGCATCTTCAACAAATGCTTTTGAGTAAAATGTCAACCTCCAGATGACTGCTTCTTTTACTATTAGCAATTAAGTGTTTATAAGATTTTTTTAGCATCGCGTGGTTATAAAAATCAATATCAACTAATAGTTTTATATGTTACTGATCCCTAAATGATGGCGTCTCTAATCTTTCTTTTATGAAAATTCTATTTCGTGACCACTTTTGTTTTGCCGTGCACACTGAATAAGTGTCCATCATACGCAAAACTTTCGGTCTTGCTAATTTTTTACATTTTACTATTTCCTACAAACACGCATATGCATATATATATATATATATATATATATATATATATATATATATATATATATATATATATATATATATATATATATATATATATAAAGCGCTCCCAGGAAAAGGTGAAGGGAAAGATCGTAGACCCTCAGCTTTCGTCTTTATTTCAAGACCTGATCACAGTAACAGAGAGGAGAAAAAGTACAATACTGTAACATTACATTCGTCTGGTAAAAAAAAATGCATACACAAACAAGAGTAAAGATCAACTATCCAATTGCTAGTATATAAATTAGGTAATACATCAAACAGCCCACTGTTATAAAGAGTACTTACTATGTCGTCTTACGAAGGAAAAGGCTTTTTCAACTGTTGGTTCTTTAAATATCTCATTCTTCATAACATTATCAACTTTAAAGAATCCAGGACTGAGGTTAATATTATTAATTTTATCAATAAAACATGATTCTATTATTAGTCTTTCTAAAATATCACTAGATTTATACAATGCTGTCGTAGCTTCCCAGTTTATTACATGGCCTTCGTCTCTCACATGAATACTCGTAAAAATGCCACTAGGTTGCTTACCAGCTCGTACATTATAACGATGCTGGGAAATCCTTGTGCAGCAAGACTTCAAAGTCTGTCCCAGGTACACTTTATCACAACCTGTACATGGAATACAATACATACATCCTACGTCACTTTCTTTAGGTTTGTTCTTTATCAAAAAGGTTCTGATACAATTATCATATTTAAAAACAACGTTTATGTTAAATTCTCTCAGTAATTTAGGGAGGTGAGAGAGTTCACTGTAATAAAGTTAACATAAAATATCCTCAGTTTTAAACTCCTTCCTAAATGCTGAACCATAAAAACACTTCTTTGCCTTCCTCAATGCATTGGGCAAAAATAAACCGGGTTACATAACTTTTTACCGATAGCATAGATAATTAGAATTTCTTCGTCCAAATACTCTGGGTCACATATTTTCAGAGCGCTAAGAAACTTGCTATTAAATACAGATGATTAAACAGATGAATGATGGTTAGAGAAATGATGTACATATCCATCAATTTGGGTAGGTTTGCGGTAAACTTTAAATTTCAATAACTTATTAATTTAATTATTAACACATCAAGAAAAGTAATACAATTCTTATTTTCTTCTTCTATTTTGAATGTAATGGAAGGCACAAGACTATTTAAACGCTCCAAAAATACCAAATCCTCATTTGAAAAAAGTTTGTGGACTAAAATGAGTAATTCGCAATTATTTGAAAATATGTCCTCAGCTGTGCTAGACGAAAATGAAAAACTTGTTTTAGGTTACGGAATGAATTTTTGTTTTGCAGGTACACAAGTCAATCCTGTATCAGTTGAAAAAGCATTCATTCGTTTAGATAAATGAGAAATTTAAAACTAGAAATGCAACAGCAATACAAATTAAACCATTAAAAAAACAATTAAAGTGGACAACCTGAGAATAAGTAAAATATCACAAAATCCCCAACCTATTCCGTGGCAAGAAAGATAAGGCCGGGTATTCACGATCATGTTTACATGAGAGTCCACCTGTCAGTTCATCGAATCTGGCGTTAAAACTTACGTGTAGACGACAATTTGTGGGTGGGGTCAGTCCACTCACCAGAACGGTTGAACTGATGGAATTACCCAAAGTTCTTCCAACCAACCGACAGGTGATGGCAAGAGCGGACGGATAAGCAACGATTTTGTGACAATTCGCCGCTGGATTTCGCCTGGGAAGGATCTCAGCCACTCAGACCAGAATATGAATGAACTATGTTCAGGCCTAATTCCTTTCATTGTTAGACCCTGCAGTGCTAACTGTAGAGCGTTTTGAGTCCAAATCATTTAATAAAAATTAAAATATATATTTCCATGTGATAAATACAATTTGGTTTAGGCTTAGGCCAGTGTCCTGCCTTTTCATGAAAGGTGTTACTAGTGAAAGTAAGCTTCACGGTCCATTTCATAAATAACTGAACCAACCCCCAGTTCTGATTTACTCATTTATTATTACATGAGAGAAGACATCTCTCTTTATTAGGCGATAAGTCTTTCACGCCTTTTTGTTCTTTCCTCTTATTAAATGAATTGCTGCAGCAGCTAGTCTATGTTGCACCACCTCCTCAAAAGCCAGTGGAATTTCCGTCGGTGCCATTTAGTGTTGCCACGAAGAAGGCAAGGTGAGAACTGAGGACGATGACCTAGAGTTGACAGTCTGACTGACAGTTCTTCTCTTTTCATGTGAACGCTCATCCATCGAACAGTTGCGGGTGAACTGACAGGTAAACCTCATCGTGAATACCCAGCCTAAGAAAGACACAATGTGCTGGGAGCGGTTGGTTATTTAACGTGGGGACGAGCCATTTTATTAGCACAGATTCTAGAATTACCAGTTCA
The DNA here is from genome assembly GCF_040412425.1 of Macrobrachium rosenbergii. Taxonomy (NCBI): domain Eukaryota; kingdom Metazoa; phylum Arthropoda; class Malacostraca; order Decapoda; family Palaemonidae; genus Macrobrachium; species Macrobrachium rosenbergii. The sequence continues at coordinate 70,524,880 of NC_089781.1, read as the reverse complement.
TGGCTGTTGGATGCTCGCCATACAAGTGAAAAATCTTTATTTTCGAAAGATGTCTTACACATTTTCGAGTGATTCCTAATATTAGAAAACTCTGGGTTTTGAAATTTTACTGCCTTCCTGGTAGCTCACTCCACGGTGAGTCTAGGCGTACCTTAAGAAGCCTCTTGGTGGATCCAATATAAGTTGCTAAATTACATTTAGGACCCATATAACTGGACACACGCCCATAGGACATAAGGGCATAGGTAATCTTGGTAATAAAATAATGAACCGATGGTAAGTGGATTAATAGGTATTAGATGGACCTTAATGGTTCCAAACTTATTTCGTATATGTTGAGAAAAGTTTTTTCTAAAAGTATCATCCAATAAAAAGGGCAATTTAGCATGAAAATTCAATTTACGAACTGTATAAATTATAGGTTTGATGGATAAGTATTTCTCTAAAATCGTATGAAGCATCTTAAAGACCATTCCAGAAGGCAAGCAGTTATCCTTAAAACGTTTACATACCAAGACGATATCCTCTTGGAATAGCAGCTAATTAGAGGTTAGTTATATATATATATATATATATATATATATATATATATATATATATATATATATGTGTGTGTGTGTGTATATAATATATATATATATATATATATATATATATATATATATATATATATATATATATATATATATATATATATATATATATATATTATATATATATATATATATATATATATATATATATATATATATATATATATATATATATATATATATATATATATATATATAGAAGGGTTACTGTCTCTCTCTTTGTACCCTTGGGTGTGAGTCATGGCAGTCGGCCCAGAAGCAAGTATATAGTTAGCTGCTTGCACGGACAGACGTACCACTGGGTCAGACTGTTAAGTCCTAGCCGGAAGAATGAGACTTTCTTACGAAGGGTTTTACACCCGTTTGGTGAGGCGCTCCAGTTTATAGCTGTAGGGCAGTATTCGTATTTATAAAATGATGGAGTACCGATCACATGCGATTACTGTCTCTCTCTCTCTCTCTCTCTCTTTTCATGATAGGTGCGAAGAACCAGGTCATCACCGCCTAATTCAAAAGAAGCTTAGTGTATTATAAGAATCGCTCGGATCGAACGTCATTTTCATCCTATTCGGAATTCGGAAACTGAGGAGTCAGTTTATGAGCTGAACATGATACCACTTGTGTTACGAGGCAAAAAAATATGAGAGAGAGAGAGAGAGAGAGAGAGAGAGAGAGAGAGAGAGAGAGAGAGAGATTATATTTCCAATACGCCAGTTATCAATTAGAAACCTAAGATACATTATTAGATGAAAAGATATAGGATAACGTAAATCTATCTTTCCTTTATCTCTCTTAGGTCACCAGGAATATCTTTTAGCTGATAAGTTGACAACTCCTAAGCTGAATATCATCAGCGAAAAGACCTTTGTGTTCTTACAAGGAGACGGCGCAGCGAGCTCAAGAGGAGATGAAGGTTAGGTTTCATTGCATTAGAGAGAGAGAGAGAGAGAGAGAGAGAGAGAGAGAGAGAGAGAGAGAGAGAGAGAGAGAGAGAGAGAGAGAGATTTAATTATAATTCTACGCTTATAAGCAGAGGAGGAACAGAATAGAGCGCAGCAGAGCCTTACTGGGTAATAGATTCTTCTTGGAAAAGATCAGGGGGAACTTGAATATATCATGGAAATGGAATATATGTACAGTATGCTGGCATTTATGAACTTGAATTTCATTTCCTATTTCCTGCGTACTAGTCGTTGCAGGTAAGGAAAGCTTTTATGCAACCAAAACCAACGATACATTCATACAAAGGCTTGCATTAAACCAAAAAAGTTGAAATCCTTATTTCCTAAAAATCAAAACTTGAACTGGCTATGAAGGTGATTAATATATATATATATATATATATATATATATATATATATATATATATATATATATATATATATATATATATATATATGTATATATATATATATATATATATATATATATTATATATAATATATATATATATATATATATATATATATATATATATATATATATATATATATATATATATATATATATATATATATATATATATATATATATATATATATATATATATATATATATATATGACTATTTATCACATCACCGTGATTCATATACAATCAGAAAGCTACAAACGTCCTTTAATATCCAATTCACTCTACCTCGGAAGTAATATATTTTCATATATGTTACCGAAGGGGAATTTTTAGTTGATAATAAGTCCACTGTCCGTGGGGTCGAACCAGCGACGGACGAGGAATCAGGACTACAGTGACACACTAACCAGTCGCCGGTGGACTTATTATCAACTAAAAATTTCCCCTTCGCAAATATATATGAAAATATATTACTTCCGAGGTAGAGTGAATTGATATTAAAGGACGTTTTAGCTTTTCTGATTATATATATATATATATATATATATATATATATATATATATATATATATATATATATATATATATATATATATATACAGTATGTGTATATAATATATATATGAAATTTTTATAACACCGTGATTCATATACAATCATGAAGCTACAAATGTCGCTTAATATCAAATTCACGCTACCTCGGGAATATACCCGATGGAGAATTATCACCGAAGGAGAATTTATAAGTGATAAATGGACTGGTACTGCCAAGTCTCGATCCCAAGACACAGATACTTATCCAGCGACTCCAGTCGACGTTCTACCCACTAAGCTATCAAGAGAGGTATAAGCTAATGCCAAGTCTGGTGTACTTTATTTACCCGTCGATAACGGGGAAATTGTACTTAGCTTCGGCATTAACCCACCTCCTTCATGATAGTTCTTTGGTACGTTTGGAACATGCAGTTCTTTTTATGAAACTTTTTATCAAACTGTGATTTATATACAATCATGAAGCTACAAATGTTGCTTAATAACAAATTCACGCTACCTGTATGTATGTGTGTGTATATATATATATATATATATATATATATATATATATATATATATATATATATATATATATATATATATATATATATATATATATATATATATATATATATATATATATATATATATATATATATATATATATATATATATATATATATATATATATATATGTATACAGGGTGTTTCGAAATTAGAGGCCCACCCCCACTACAGCAAAAACTAAAATTGATATGGACAAAAACAAAAGTAATTCAGCAAATCGCAAAAAAGCTGAGACTCAAACTCCATTTCCCTGAGCACTTCAGTCACCTCTCTTCGCAGGTCGTTGAGGCTTGGTATACCATCATAGTTCACTGTGTGCGCTTCAACACAATACTTTAAGATACTACCAATGTTTTTGCACACATTAAGGTCAGGGGAGCTACCTGGAAATTCACTTGATGAGAAGAAATCCATACCACTGTTTTGAAGCAGCTCCTTGTCTGAAGAGCCTTGAAACATGGTGCCTTATCATGCAAAAATGTGACTTCTTCAACAGATAACACATTTTCATGATCTTTGAGGAAAGAAATACTCCCTCCACCAGTAAGCACAGTTTCTCTGAAGTATTTGCCATTCCATGACTGTCCTTTTTCTTTGATGATGCACATTAACCGTTTGGCTGTGAAACAGAGAAAAATTCCCAAACATTCAGGAAACTTCATAACTTGGTGATATCGCATGTCATCGCTGATATCATCCAACTTTGCAGCCCAAATGATGTAATTTTTATGATTTGGCTTCCTGGCTGTGTAAATGAAGAATTCATCTGATGCGGCAACATGGAGAAAGTCAGCTTCATCCCAGTCTTTAAGAAATGAACCACAAAACCATGCACAGTCTTCTCTCTGTTGTTGAGTGATGTTGGGCTTGCTGGTAACATGAAATGGCTTGATATTAGATTTTTTTCAACTCACAATATACAGCACTTTAACTTCTCTTCTTTCCCCTTTTTGTTTCTAGTTCAAGCGCCAATTTATGTAAAGACTTTCTTGGTCTACCCACTGCCTCAGCTAAGATGTCTTTTGACTCCTGAGAAAGGACTTCAGGCCTTACAAGATTCTCACTCTTTTCGCAATGACAGTCATATGAATTTTGGTTCTAGTTTCTTTTAACAAAGGATTCATCTCTTTTAATGTATTTAGCTATCCAGGAACGTTAAATGAAGGATGCACCAGCATCCCTGGCCTCTCTGAAGGTTATAGCCCGGATTCGGTCAATCCATCTGATTTCTTCCGAGTCGTTAGCCATGGCTGTATCTAACTCCGTCACTCAGTCTGAAAATACAAGAAATGTAAAATGAAAAATAGCTTAATAGAAACTTAAAATAATGTACTTGGAGATAGACTATAGCAGAAAACTTCATAACTTCCCATTTGTTCAGTGGAGAAGGGGGGGACTCTAATTTCGAAACACATGGGAACGTCTTTCACAGAAATAAATTTCAAGACTGAACCCCGGTCTTTCAAGAGAAAGTCCAGGGCACTAGCAATTCCCCCGCAAAATTCATAAAAAAGAATTTGGAACTTACTGTAAGTAATACATACTTGAGGTTTTTTCCAGGCAGGCACCTAACATACCAGCAAATTTTAACCAAATTCCCGACCCAGCAACGAATGAATTGCTAACATTTCATTCGACTTACCCCTTCACTGTGAGATATGACGGAACTGAACACATGGGAATGTGTTTCACAGAAATAAATACCTGACTCACATTGGGACCGAACCCCGGTCTTTCCAGTGAGATTCCAGGGCGTTAGCAATTCCTCTGCACAAGTCATATAAAAGAAGTTGGAACCTAAGTAATATGTGCTTGAGGTTTACCTCGGGCAGTCACCTTACACCTAACATACTAGAGAATTTTACCCAACATCCTGACTCAGCAGAGAATGAATTACTAATATTTCATTCGACATACCCCTTCAGGTACATAGTACTTAGGTTCCAACTTCTTTTATACGATCTGCGGGGCAGGATTTGCTAACACCCTGGACTCTCAGTTGAATTATAATATATATATATATATATATATATATATATATATATATATATATATATATATATATATATATATATACATATGTATAATATATATAATTTTATAACTATATATATATATATACACACATGTATTATACATATAATTTTATAACTATATATATATATATATATATATATATATATATATATATATATATATATATATATATATATATATATATATATATATATATGTGTGTAATTCTTCAATTCTTCAAATATTCAGATTGATAAAGTTAAGGGCAAGTAAGAAAATCCATGGGTGTTCAAGTGGAACTCCATGCCCTTCCTCTCCTAACCTTGTCAATACCACATAACTGTAAACACTCACTATGAGTATAAACAACAAAAATCACACTAAACCAAAAACTTGATGCAAAAGATATTTATCTACTTTTTTCCCCACATTTGTAACTAAATATACTGCATCAATACACTGAAAAAATGTAACCATTCTTCTTCTCTCTCTCGTAAATGACACAGTTCAGTAGGTAGGTAACCTATCTGTATTTACCCACAGCCTACCATGGTTTTATCACCATTAATGTATTTCTATAAAGCAACTTTCTTATCATGTGTTATCATATTTTATTACCATACCGAGATACAAGCTGTGCATGTGTGAACTACTGACCTGGGTTAAGTTTTACGCTCACAGTGTCCATTTGCATAAGTCAAACAGGTTATTACAGTTTTATTCAAGATAAAGGTAATGGTAATAAAACTGATATTTTATTACTGAATCCACATATGCTGTATTATCATGTTATGTCATCATTGTAATATGTATAAAAAACCATTCAGTCGCCATTTGCAATGACTAATGTTTACGTTTTAAGAATCAGTTGATTGAGCCTACTAGTGAATGAATCAGGAAAATTTTTTTTTGTTGGAATTATTATTTTTATTTTAGTACATAAATGTAAAATGGGTATACAAAGGTAAATAAGCACACCTTTTAACGTAAAATCCCTCAAAATCACAAAACAGCTGTTTCCCAATTCGTTTGTTTACGTCATGCTCGATGTTGTTTATTTCAGTTCTTTGGTTAGTGGTTGTTAATTCTAGGAGATAGTTATGAATTGTTACATAAGCCATAAATTTGGTAATCTTGTTTGAAAACCTAGACTAACCTATCTCCCGAGAATGAAATTTGTTTGGTTTATAATACACAAACTGTGTTTGTGTATTACATTACAACACCCTGTGCTTACATCTTTAGTACATATGGCATTTCTTGATGACGACTGTTCAAAGTAAATTCATTTTAAGGATACCACTAAAAAGCAGTTGATCATTTTCTGTTTTATTATAATTAATAATAATTTTTCGTTTCACCTCATATTATCACGGAAGCTTTACTTCTATGCCTGTGTGTGTGTGTGTGGGCTTACATCTACCTACATGCGGCATTTCATCAATGTTGATGTTATCGTTTCTATACAGTTTGTGTGTTCATATTTTGGGTTGTAAAAATTAAAAATGAGAAAACATAGTAAAAATAGAGCCACGACATTAAAGTGTCTTCCAAGTTTATAACTTGATCACTCTGAGCACTTCCTAGACACTTAAAAACTTAATAACGTTAGAGAAAGTCGAGTTCTTACATTTCACTTTCTTTAGTGGTTGTCTTGAATGTGTGCGTGAACGCCTTCTGTAGGTTGACGAAAATTTTAATTTCAATGGTGTTTCTCCTCATCAAGATAAAGTTGCCCAAAGTTTATTAGTCGATTTGTTGTTCTTCAAGGATATTTTTTCATTATCTCTCTCTCCCAATAAATCATAAAAATATGTCATATTTTTATTTATTTTTTCAATCTATTTTTCAGGCAACCTTCCCACGCCTTCAACTAGTGTTACACCTTACTAAAATCCCAACATCAAATGACTAATCTATTTTTCTTGTCTCTTGCCAATCATTCGCACAACGCCAGCCTTTCTGTACCTTTCATATAATGGAACTTAATTTTTATGTGCTCCCTGGAGGAGCATTTTTTAGACACTTGCCCCTTGAATTACCATCCGCTGTTCTACAAAAGGTTCGTTGACGATACCTTCGCTCTTTTTAAATCCAAGTATGACGCTGAAAGGTTTCTTGATTTTATTAATAGGGCACACCCAAATATAAAATTTACTATGGAGTGTGAGTGATAATAAACTACCTTTCTTAGATGTTTTAGTCTTACGACAGTATGACCATTTTAACACTTCGGTTTACAGGAAGAAAACTTTTACAGGATTAGGTTCAAATTTTTATAGTCATTGTTTTTACGGCTTTAAATTAAACTCTTTATTTACGTTACTTCATCGTGCCTTCTCACTGACATCTAGTTGGGAGTTTTTTCACGAGGAAATCCGCTTCTTACATCAATATTTTACAAGTAATTATTTTCCCACCACACTTTATCACAGGTATGTTTTTAAACTTCTTAACAACGTTTTTATTCCAAAAGTCTCCGTACCTAATGTGCCTAAACTTCCGTTTTATGCAAATGTACCGTTGATCCATGACCAAAATTTCTATGATGTACTTAGAAAACTCATATCTAATTATATACCAGCTATTAAATTTAATATCATCCCGACAAATCCACTTACCTTGGGTAGTTTGTTTAAATTTAAAGATAAACTTGACCCTTTGATGACCTCATGTGTTGTGTACAAGTTCAATTGCCCTAGATGTAATCTAGGGACCTACGTGGGATCCACACAGAGGTTACTAAGGGTCAGAATTGATTCCCATAAGGGTCAGAATTGATTCCCATAAGGGCGTCAGCTATCGAACTGGTAACAAACTTGCTAGTCCTGAATTTTCCAACAGCAGGCAACACACCAATAAATGCAAACATAACATACAATACAAAGATTT
>NC_089781.1:70499426-70514426 GCF_040412425.1 Macrobrachium rosenbergii | reverse complement strand
TAAGAGACTTAGCCACAGGACATATTTCACTTCGAACTTTTACTGGCAGAAATTGCATTTCAGGTCACCCGATGTCCTTTGTGCCCAGCCTTAGAAACACTTGAGACGCCTTGTCCCCTGCCTGCACACACACTGTCACAAAACACAAACACATGAAGTCAGCGTGGTCCCCCTTTCTCTTCTCGCTGGCAAAGATCTAGAGACTCCTGCAACCGAAATTCGTCTTTTGCAAGCGAGCTCCATGCAAGGAGGAAATAAGGTACGTCTTGAAGTTGCAATCTACTGCCAGTTCTTTTTCTGTTCTCATGAACTGCTCTCCATTTTCAGTATTTCCAACTTCTCATTCTCCTAAACAAAGCTCTTTTGTTCAATTAGTCTAGCATGCACATTTGGCCCTCACGACTTGTCCCCAGCCCAAATTAAATTAGTTCAGTGATAATAATTAGAGCATTCCCACCATAGTGTTACCATGTGCTAATCAAATCTAATGGATCAATTCCATCATTGTGCATAAGTAATTTTATGTGATAGAAAATAATTTGATTGAATGCTAATCTGGAATTCTCTTCCCAGAATCCTGTTATCTAGCTCTTCTAGCAGTCTTCCCTGCCTTGTGAACCAAATAGCCTTAGATGTTCAACTGCCATCCTGCCACGTGCAAGAGTCTTCTGATTAAGCAGTCCAGGGGCACTCGACACAGTCCCCCCCCCCACCCCCCGTCAATCCAGTCGCATTAACCACCAAAAATCGTTTAACCAGTCCGCAGAGTGTCGAACTATTTCAGGGCTGCAGCCCTTTCAGATTCAGCTATTTGCTAGGCATTGTCTAGCTTTTATTGCACATTGTATGTGCTTGCATGCTGCTCAGTCAGCCCTTTCATATTAATTTCCTGATTGCTCCATTTGTACATAAATTCAGTTTAAAGCATTTACTGGTTATAATTTACCAAGGCGACCTCCACTCTCTGTTTACTTAGATGTGATATCAAGGTAAGTCAGTTTATTCATTACATTTATCGCTTATATATATATATATATATATATATATATATATATATATATATATATATATATATATATATATATATATATATATATATATATATATATCCATATATTATAGATATAATATATTATATATATAATATATATAATATATATATATATATATATATATATATATATATATATATATATATATATATATTTATACATAGATATCCATATATTATATATATAATATATACAATTATATATATATATATATATATATATATATATATATATATTCATTCATTCATATAGTCAATGAAACCAAAATGAATACATCAAGAAAATAAAAAAGAAAAATCCTTGTAATAAAACATTGTACCTTCCATACAGTAAAGTGATATTTTATTTATTTGTAAACTTTGTGACTTCAAAGCACCTTCGCCAATTCTGCGAGCGATGACGGTTGGTTCCATGTCTCATAATCTTACGTGTGTAGACGTTACAAAGGTTTTGGGGCAATTCACCAAATCTGTATTGATCCTTGTAGAGTAACAAATAAGAAAGATGATTAAGGTGATCGTGAGAAAATAGACATGTAGAACGAAAATTAGCAAAAAAAATCTACTCGAAAACATAACAAATACAAATGACGGAAGGAAAAATTGTTTGGTCTTGGGACAGTCAGCAATGTTGGTGTTTGGTGGATATCACCTACCACTACTGGGGACATAGGCGCCGAAGAGAGCTACCGATCTCGACTTTTCAATTTAGGACTGAATAGATTTGGATATCGGCCATATCCCTTCTATGATTTTATAAAAACAATCTCCTCGCAGGGATATAAAAGTCAGTCACTTTTATTATTTCAGAAAATATGGAAATATTCCAACAGAATTGAAGTATGGTTGATCAGACCCTCCAGATATTTGCTACAAGCGTTCGATAAGGAAGAAATTCACATATAAGAAACACGCCCAATAGAACGTACCCACACAACCCTTTATATATATATATTTATATATATATATATATATATATATATATATATATATATATATATATATATATATATATATATATTTTAGACCGACTAGCTGAAAACAGTGTTAACCTCTTCCCCCTAGTTCTTGGAAATATATGATAGTTTAAGATTAACAGCCCTATGCCCTTTTCCATTGTGACCCCACACCACCAAGCTGAAAATTACGTCTGGGGGAAAGGGGATGGAATGAGCCTGTAAAAGTAATGAAGACAAGTGAGTTTGATTAGGAGGAATGTGAGAAGCCAGTGCAGTGAAGAAATAGTTGAAGGAAAGGTTAGGGATAAGCATAAATTAGTGGACAGATTATATACGGGTTAAGAACTTCTGAGATGGGTTATTAAGTCGCCAATGACATTTTGTCAGTCCGGAAAGGAGTAGGTAAAGAAAACAGCAGCTGGTAGAAAGAAGAATAAATGGCTTTTTAAAGGAAAATGCCATATTTATGATGTAGAAAGAACTAAAATATGGCATATTGGGAAATATACAGAACTAGTTGAAAGTTTAGCATATGTACAAGGACGGCTCACAGTTTTTTTGCTATGGTTTGGTCATGTTAGAAAGAAAAAATGACGATATGGTGATGAAAGGATCACAATTTTTCTGAAGTGTCAGGAGGAAGAAGGTAGAACAAGGAAAAGATGATTATTAAAATAATTTTAAGAGAGTTAAACGTGCTATTAACAAATTTGCTGTACAGATGTGTGAAGCAGCTAATGTTCTGGTTGTCTGCACCACTTGGTTTTACAATTCACAATTAAAATATTAATGATACATATATAATTAAAATATTAATATATGATACATATATATATATATTATATATATATATATATATATATATATATATATATATATATATATATATATATATATATATACACACACACAGTATATAGGTATACAGATAAGATAAATAGACTGATAATGTGAATCATTTTCCTGTAAACAGGGGATGCCAGTAAAAGAATACAGTGGCTAATGACACATTGATATTTTAACTGGTGAACTGTGGATAAAACCGTGGTGCAGACAACTTCCAGAACATTAGCTGCTTCACACATCTGTTGAGCAGATGTTTAACTCCATTAAAACTATTTTAATAATCATCTTTTCCTTGTTCTACCTTCTTCCTCCTGACACTTCAGAAAAATGTACTCCTTTCATCACCATGTCTTCATTTTTTCTTTCTAACATGACCAAACCATAACAAAAAAACGTGAGCCGTCCTTGTACATATGCTAAACTTTTACATATATATATATATATATATATATATATATATATATATATATATATATATATATATAAATTATGTATATATATATATATATATATATATATATATATATATATATATATATATATATATATATATATGTGTGTGTGTGTGTGTGTGTGTATGGTTAAAGCAAAAACAGAAGTGGATAGTAGCGTATATTGTAGGGGATGGGTAAAATTATCGTTTTAAATGTATGGTAAGCGACTTTGACAATCAGTGAGGAGACCACTTAACAGGTTAAAGACTCAGGTGAAAAGACTGTTTTAAGGATATGGAAAATTCGAGGATGTTGTCACAAAGTAAACAAGGAATGGTGTATGTATAACAGGGTACGAAGAGGTAATAAAAGCATCAGGTGTTTCGGTGAGAAAACAAGAATTTTAGTGAAGGAAATTCATATAAATATGACGTATGACAGAGAAGACCGTGTACAGGTTTGCAGAATGATGGACAGGCTAAGTGACAATAAGAATTCATATAATGAAAATAAGAAAGGTAAATATAAGTATGAATCTTAGTGTGGAGAACGAGAAGCTCCCCTAGAGGGTGATAAATAATGTTTATGAGCAACTGGTTCTCAGAATACAAACTGCAACTATACAGATGCCATCTAAAATTAATGCAGCCCTGGGTCGGTGAGGTGGGGACATTTAGGTTTGTTCAGGTGTGAAAAGGTGTGAAATATAAAAGAGAGGCATTAATGAATGTTACGTGAACGAAAGGTTTTGTGAGTTTTAGAATTCTTAAGCAAGTACATGTTAAGAAAATGAAGGCGGCAATTAAGAAGATGATGCATTGAAATGCAAAGGACTTTTGGGGGATTAATATTATTAATTTCTGGTAATATATTAGGCCTCATCTTCACAGTTGTTCCAGATATTGTCAAGTCCAAGTTCTGTAAATATATAGGCACTTCTGATCATTGCACCATTGAGATGGACATATTTGTCATTGCATACATAACTTATGCAACCATTGGAAAAAATGGCGATTAATATTTCAGATGCTATATTAGATCCTATCCAAGAAAAAAATGAAATGAAATTAAATGCTGATGGATATTTTAATATGTCCCTAGAAAGGTCATCAAATTTAGGACAAATGACCAGTCATGATTTGATGATACATGTAGACGAGCTTACCATGACAAACAGACACCAGACAAAATTCAACACATGGAGACGAAATTATTCAAATGAAAATTACACTATTTTTTTAGAGTCTCGTCGTGCTGCACATAGAACTTCACATACAGTCGAGGTAAATTACAATAATTCCTTGAAGCGGTGGACCAAATTGTCATTATCTATCTTTGGGTCAGGCTCGCCTTCCATTCCACGACTACTAAAAGATGATGGTTGATTGGTTACTGACCCTAGGGAAAAGGCTGAACTGATTCATAGAGATTTTGAAGCTAAGCAATCAGCTGAGGATGTCCCTCTCCCTGATACTTGTCATCCTGAACCTATTCTTCCAAAATTTGTAATTCGCTTCAGGGGTGTTAAGAAAATTCTGGATAATCTTGATAGCGAAGGTGGAGAAGATCTTGATGGTTTCTTCCCTTCGTTTTTTTTTTTACAGAAGTTTCTAGTGTGCTGTCTACCAAGATTAGTAGATTCTATAGGTTTTTATATTCGCGTACTATCTTTGAGGATGAGTGCAAGCTTGGTAATACAGTGCCTGTTTTCAAGAATGGTATATCTGCAGACTGCATTAAATACAGGCCAATTTCTAGTAACACAGTGCCACTATATAAGTATGTGAAATCTAAAGGATTGTTAGCTGATAGTCAATATGCATATAGAAAGCAGTTAGGTACCTGAAATGCTCTTTTAGACCTGACATGCCATTTGCAGAGTAATTCAAATAGATTTTAGTGCTGCTTTTGATTTTGTGAATCATAAGGAACTTATTTATAAGCTTCAGAATCTTGGAGTGGGTGGATATGTTTTAGGTTTACTTCAAGATTTCCTTACAGGTAGGCAGCAGCAAGTTGCTGTTGATGGGATCTTTAGTGAACCAAGGCCTATTGTGTCCGGACTTCAACAGGGTAGTGTTCTTGGTCCACTGTTATTTTGGTGTATACAGGCGATATGGTTGATGGTCTGGAAAACAAGAATATTCAGTATGCCGATGATGAAACACTTGTGGATGCAGTAAAGTCTCCAATTATGAGAAATGCAGCTGCCCTCAACATCATTTGGGAGATGGACCGGATCAATGAATGGTGTAGTCGGTGGGGTATGAGGCTGAACTCCAGTAAAACGAAAACACTATTAATTAGCAGAGTACAGACTTTCCATCCCATCCTCCCCTTCAGGTGGATGGGACTTTGCTGAATGAGTCTGAAACTTCAACCATTCTAGGTGTAACTTTTGACTCACATCTTACTTTTGAGAAACATCTAATGAAAGTTTCAGCAAATGCCGCAAGAAAGTTAGGTATTGTTTGTAAGGCCTCATATATTTATAACAGTGATAAAATCAACGCAACCTGTTTTAGGTCCTTTGTCCTTTCTTTACTAGAATACTGTTCTCCGGTGTTGATGTCTGCTTCTACCATAGATTTATCTATTTTAGATAGAGTGGTTCATGGTGGTAGGTTTCAATTTCCTAATATTAGCAGTTATGACTTGGACCATCGACGGATGGTCTCTTGCTTGTCACTTTTTCATAAGTTGTATTTTAATAGATCTTTCACATTCACAAATGATCCATGATCCTGATCCCTTTTCCTGCCAAGAACAACCAGATTTGCTGAACAGCAGCACCAATATGCAGTAAAATACCTCGCTGCCGAACTTCTCAGTTCCAGAGGCCCTTTAATCCTCACACCGTTGGACTGCGGAACAGTTGCCCTGAGGATGTAGTGCAATTGAAACTTCAAAACTTCAAGCAGAGACGCAATGAATTGCTACCCTAATGCTATTCTCCTTGCATTTTAATACATTTTTATCTATTTATTAATTTATTTTTTCTTTTTAGTAAGTGAGATCTCTTCTTTCTGTATTTCCCTTTACCTTCTCTTACTTCCTAATGAGCACCATATTATTTGGAAGCTTGAATTTCAAGTCAATGGCCCTTGTTGGCTAGTTCCATACGAATAGGGTTCGTCTTCTGAATAATAATAATAATAATAATAATAATAATAATAATAATAATAATAATAATAATAATAATAATAATAATAATAATAATAATAATAATAATAATTTCGCATCAGAGACTCAATTAGGAAAAACTGCTCAATTTTTCTATACCGGCTCTCGTAAAAACCTACACCTTAATTATCGTCTATTTGATAAGAACCGAAAATTGAAGATTCAGTACGATATGCTAACCAAAATATTATACATCAACAGGTAGAAAATATTTGGAGAGAGAGGTATAAAAAAAAAAAAAAACACGAATTTTAACAAGCTTTTTTTGGCCATAACCTCGGGAAGTGCAAGTTTAATCCAGGGGCAAGGTGTACATTTTTGGAACATCATACTATCGTTGTAAACTCGATTTACTTATCATAAAAATTTTTGGAAAGGGAAGAGTCAACGTATAATCTTATTCAAGCTTCCATGGTTATATAAAAATAAAAAAATAAAATATTTAGGGGATGCCTTTTAAATAGCTGAAACCTTCGGAAACATATGTATGTTACAAAAAGAAATATAGTAAAAAATTACTAGAGGCAGAGTTAAAAATCCAAAAAATTTCCGTTGTTATCTCCATTTGTAGCATCTTCGATGTTGGTTCCATCATTCGTCATGCAACCTTCTATGATAATATTTTTATAAAAGGACATCGAAACAAGCATAAACACATTAATCCTCACTATGCATACGTGCATTTCCATAGTTTTCTTTTTTTACATGCTAAAGAGATACGAACCAATACCTGAAAGAGACTAACCAAATTTATATTTGATATTATATATCTCTGAAAAACATGGTGGATACAGAAACCTGGTGCTACGTGAACCATTATAGATAAAATCAAGATCCAAGATCTTAGAAATAATAAATATAAGCGCAGTCGTGCCGGAAAAAAACAAATCAGAACTCTTCTATGGCAGGTATGTGTCATCCATAGGCTGTCTGGCTTGTCATCATTCGTTATTCATCCATGTCCTTTTGGATGGGGAGAGTCATGGATATTCAATTGTTCTATATCAGTTTCCATCTTGAAGATAACCCTAACCGTATGACGTTGAAATACGGTCTTACTCTGTGAGCGCTTCCTGTGAAATCTTCCCTTCTCGAAAGGAGTCCAACGCGTGTCTAATAGGATTCATAGAAAGTGGTGGATTAAATTTATCTTTTCCGTTAAGTATAGCCACGGAACTTTTCAAAACCAGAAAAATTTTCATTAACCAACAATATGTTTCCAATTCTGTTGCATAGTCTGAACAAGACTTCCTGGTGGAAATAGGTTTATTTCGTGTTGCCAGAAAATACACTGGAAATGTCGTAGCCAGTGGAACTTTGTAAGCTAATGAAAAACTTCTTGAACAATGCTTTTAGGAAATTTTATTTCTTGTACTCTTAATTGACACTGATTCTCTTGAGGTGCCTTCCGTAATTCATGAATAGTAAATTAGGTTCATATCAGCGGAAGGGGCCAATGGAACTATTAGATCATCGGTGTATTGGATGGGCAAAATTACCCTTCGGAGGGTACGGTTGGCCTCTCTCAGAGAAAAGACATTAGTGTAATAGCTGCCTGGTTATGATCTAAATTGAGCTCAGAAAAGTCGAACTTGGAAGCATTAACCTTCCATATGACAATTTCCCCGCCTCCAAAATATTAGATTTTTCTTTTCTTCTCAGAAATCACCAAGAAGCATGTTCGATTAGATCTGTTGTCAATGTTAGATAGAAATAAGTTCCTTAGTTTGACTCCTGCTGTTGGAATAGTTTTTATCAGGGTAAGTTCACCAGAAGACATGCATGCACTTCAGGCATTTTGAACAGAATGTGATTGGTAGCTATCATCCTGCAACGAACCGTTAACCTTAACAAGTCGACAGCTAAGTCTATACATGCTGATGAAACCTTGAGATGCGTTATGTGCGGCATCCCATTTGAGTAATATTGTAGAATAGTTGCACTCATGTCTTTCCACTAAGCACCATGTCACGTTAAGGGGGTCTTGGGATGGGGGCCATGTTTAGAAGCACCTGAACCCTTCCAGATCAGTGCACGGCATCCTAAGATAGGTTAAGTTAAGGGAAGGTGAGGCTAGGATACATGCCTCTTGAAGTATATCTTTCATCTGCTTTGAAGCAGGACGCGGCCAGCGGGAAATCGCTTAACGTGGGCAATTTATCTGCACCTTTATCCCATTTGCAATAAATGGCTGTCACGTAACTTAATCGATTTCTTTTTTAGTAAATGTAATTAAGTGTATTCCTTAAAGTACCCGGTGTGGGGACGGACGTGAATGTTCTACAAGGGCTAATGACCCTTAATGAGTTCTTTTAGATCTAAAGATGTCTTTTGACTGTAACATAACATTTTATCAGTGTGGTTGTATCTTGCGTCTTATTCATGTTTGTAGAAATATCTAGTTTCATTTCCTTCAATACTTCGTTAACTAGATTTTTCTCTATTTTCTCGATTTTCGAATTCTTTTTGCCTTTCCTCTTAAACGCCTTCGTTCTTAAAAAATCCAGAAAGTTACAAATCATATGACCACCATTTGTTGCACAGGCTCGTAACTATTCTACAGTATTACCCATATGGGTTGCCGTGCATACGACAGCTCAAGGTTTCGGCACCATATGTGGAGTTTACTGTAGCTTGTTATCAAAGATGTCAAAAGAGCATTCAGGTCTTCTGGTGAATTTACCCTGATAAATATCAATCCAATAGCAAAAATCGAAAACCAAGGAACTTCTTACCATCTAATAATAACAAAAGAACCAAGCGGAACATACTTCTTGGGGATAGTTGGAAGAAACATTCTAATAATTTGGAACTAAGAAAACTAGTCTTCAACCTGATATTGGTTGGAAAGAATTCTGTAATCACAGATTATGCGGTTAAAGATGTGGGATACACATTGAGGTAATTGAAAATTAAGCAAATATATAGTGAATCAACAATCGGTTCAACCTTATGTCACAAATACAGTGATAGCTACTATGACTATAGTAAATATCTAAGGTAGGAAACGATTATATACAATATCAAGTTCACAAAGTACAACACATTAGGCGATTGCATAAGGTCCTCGCCTACATTAAAAGTATTTTTCTCACCTCTATCATAATGACCCGCTTCGCCAATGTAATTTATCGATATGATATATTGCTTAATTAATATTGTTCTAAGAAATTATAATAATCAAGAATTAAATCATTGCATACATAATTTTAATTTCTTCAGCCAAAACAAAATATTTCCAAAGTAAAAAATAAATTATTGCTCGTAAGAAGAAAAATTTTCCCTGAAGTTTTCTTATTATTTTCTAGGATGCATGTAAATATAGCCTGTTTTCTATTGTCATGACTGGATTAATAATTACTTAAAACTATAATGAGGATCTTTGAGGGCAGCGCTCTCTCTCTCTCTCTCTCTCTCTCTCTCTCTCTCTCTCATAATATTTTACTCTGTTGAATATGTCTCACATGAATTTCTTTAATGCTACAAATATAAGGCTCACTTCCTTTTCACAAACTACCTGCTGCTTATGTTTACAGAAGTAATCTTACTTTTTTTTTACTATTTTCTTCCCTAAATATTATGCATTTAACTCTAAAGCTACTACTAATAAAAAGCTGAAAATGTCTCGCAACATCTCCTGCCATCCATTAGGTTCAAGTGAATATAAGATTATGTGTTAGTTACCAAATATAAAACAATAAAATAAATTCTTTGCGTGAGCTGCATACGGATTCCCTTTGTCTAGGCAAAAGTCACTGGCAGTAAACTGAAAAAGATAAAATAACAGAGATCGTAAAGCCAGCCGTGCTTACTTTTTTTTTTATTTTTTGCAGTTCACGGACCCAGAAAATAAACTCTGGTTGAAAAACTCACTTGAAAGATCAAGTCAAAAAAGATCTGTAGAGACATCTGGTGGCGCAAAAGAGAAATATTCGGTTTACGACGCTACAGATGAATAGTGCAGCTAATCATTATTATGATGTGTTAATGACATAGCAAGAGGAGAGCGAATAGTACAGACATGGAAGAAACAAGGATGATAATGAAGAGTAGGATATAGTCCACGGATAGGATAATAAAGCTGATTACAGCAAAGAAATTTAAGATGATAACAGAGACATTGATGATGATAATGATGATGAGGAAGAAGGAAGGAAAACATAACTGCAGAAGATAGAACAATCATGAGCCCAGAAATTTGCAGCAATAAAGATAAGCGTTAAGGTTACAGTGGGTGAAAACAGAATGAATACAGGTTACAAATAAAATAGTTTACAATGGATATTCCAGACTTCGGTAAATAAAGTTGGATGTCAAGGTATATAATTTCCGTCTTTAGTTTTTCTATATTTCTTTTATCCATCTTTTCTCGTTACGTATATATATATATATATATATATATATATATATATATATATAATATATATATATATATATATATATATATATATATATATATATATATATATATATATATTATATATATAGTATATTATATATATTATATTTATATAGTATGTATATATATATATATATATATATATATATATATATATATATATATATATATATATATATATATGTATATATGTATATGTCTCACATGAATGTCTCACATGAATATATATATATATATATATATATATATATATATATATATATATATATATATATATATATATATATATATATATATATATATTTTACCCAGGAAAAGTTTATCAAGAGCCAGTTACAGACTCTAAATGAATGATTTCGTTACTTACCTCAATATTTTTATATCTGACTGCTGATGATTAAGGAAATCGTAAAAAAAAAACAAAGAAAAGGGGAAATACTGTATAACTGAACTGAGGGCTCTACTCACAAAGCATTTGTAAGCAAAACACGTTAGGGCAAGTTTAAGATTACATATATTCACATTAAATGAAAATTCAGAAGTTGAAGTGAACTAAACGGGCCGTTAAGGTCTGAGAGATCAATTATAGCTATGAACACTTAAATGTATATCCGTCGATGTGAGGATGCTGATAAGTTCACGAAGGGCTAGGCACAATCAAGGAAGAATGCCATCAGCTAAAGATCCCTCTGTAAACAAAGAGATTTACGAATTAAAGGCCAGTAAGGACATAGTAAAATATGCATGGGACAAGGAGGTGTACCGAGAGTATCAAGGATGCCTTGAACACAAGATTTAAGTTATTACTCAACACACTTTACCTTATAGAAGAGGTGGCTTCAGCGAGAGTAATGGCGGCGGAGGATGGCTAAAAGGCTTCACTGGTAAGAATACTAAGGCCCCTACATGATAGGACCATGTGGTAAAGGCATGGTGCTCTGAAGGAGGCGGGAATGCAAAGGGCGGATGTGACTCGCTCGCGTCCAGATCGGCCTCTAACTTCTCGCTTCTTCGGCCAGGCCTTTTAAGACCTACGGTCAGGGATTATCATACTTTCCTCATGCAGATGGAGTTAGTGTCGTCCCTGTTTGCACGCGCATCATTTGAATCACAGGTCGCCTCATGGTGAGCCCATTCTAGGTGTTCCTACAGGACCCACCTCTCTCTCTTAATCTGGTTTATTCTGCCTCTCACCAAAAATTAGTCTCCTCCCGGCCTCGTGTTCTGAATATGAAGGGTTTCCCAGAGTCACATGTTCAAAAAGAGAAAGTGGGAGAGATATGAAGAGTGCAATTATCGGATTTAAGGAGGGGCCAATATTCCTTTTGCCCATCCTTGTCAGGCAGTGCTAAGCAATGCACTGTATTTTTATTGCTCAGCTTTAAATTAAGTGTTTGGTAGCTGGGATGCTTAGGAAGATGTAGCAAAATACATACATACATACATACATACATACATACATACATACATACATACATACATACATATATATATATATATATATATATATATATATATATATATATATATATATATATATATATATATATATATATATATATATATATATATATATAATATTCATACACGTGTGAATGCATGTTAATGTGTGTAGGGGTTTAGGGAAAGAAACCCGTATGCTTTTATCAGAGTATGGAAGTCCGAGCAAGGCAATGTGATTTTCTCTGGAGTAGTAAACTGTAAGGACAAAAAGACTAGGATGGGTGAGCAAGCACACATGTATTAGTACGAGTTTTGCATGGGTAACAGGATAGATTATCTCGTTCATAAACATATGTGCCATGGAATAGAAAAGAATTATAATAAAAGTTAAAAAATGTGAGAAACTTAGCAGTTACACCAGCATGGCTTTGGATAACGATAGTGGGTGGTTGTGCTAGGAGATATAAATACAAAGATAAGAGAGAGCGAGAGAGATTAGGTAATTAAAAAGGCACCTTTTCTTATCCTGGTCGGGCTGTGTGTGCTGATCATAAGAAATTCGTTTTCGGTGCTAGTTATTTTCGGTGGAGTGAATTAGATATTAATGGGTATTTGTGACTCAATATTTCAAAATATAAAAACAGTCATGAGTGGATTTGTAACAAAACTCTAGTAAAATATCCATGCATTAAAAACTTGTAATCTATCACTGAACCTATATTCGACTATCACCCATGTGCCAAAAAAAACTAAAAAACATAGTTGAGTGACACCTATAACATAATAAAAAAAAAACTTGAAAATAAGCATTTTAACCCTGGATCCTAAGGCAAAAGCAATTACGTTCAGGTTCAAAATGCAATATCAACAGCACCTTTAGCCCGCAATATATATACATATACATACATATATATATATATATATATATATATATATATATATATATATATATATATATATATATATATATATATATATATATATATAAATATATAAATATATATACACATATATATATGTATAAATATATGTTTGTATATATATTTGTTATATATACATATATATACACATATATATACAATATATATATATATATATATATATATATATATATATATATATATACGAATATATATACGAATATATATATATATATATATATATATATATATATAATTATGTGCATCTATATATATGCATATGTATATATATGCATATACATAGGTGTATATATTATATATGTATATATATGCATATATATGTATATATATATGTGTAAATATGTACATATATATACTGTACATATATGTAATGTATGTGTATATATGTCTATATATGTATATGTGTGTATGTGTATATATGTCTATATATATGTATATGTGTGTATGTGTATATATATGTATATATAGTTATATATGTATATTATATACATATACATATGTATATGTAAATATACATATATAGATGTATAATAATATGTATATGCGTATATGCATATATATGTTTATGTATATATATGTATATATATGTGATATATATACGTGCATATATGTATGTACATGTGTATATATGTGTGCATACATAAATGCATATATATATGTGCATGTGTATATACATGTTTACATATATATGTATATATATATATATATATATATATATATATATATATATATATATATATATATATATATACACATGATAGTGAGGATTGAAAGGGGTTCTGTCAACCGGTAGACACCAGTAGGTGCAGGGTGCAGGATCAGTCCTTTATTCCTTTTCAAAGTACTTTATTATTGCTGCAACGTTTCAAGACGTAAAAGCCCTATTTTCAAGCTATAAAAAGAGAAGATAAAAGTTAAAATAACAAACTCGGGCTAAAAATTACCACTTAAAAATATATACAAATAATATAAATGAGAAGTACAAAGGATAGGGAGGAGTGATTATCATAAGGTGCTGAAGGAACAGCCAGAGTGACAATTCGGGCCGGGTTCAGCTTCGACTTAAGCTCACGAGATACACAGAGGTGTTGACGAAGACTGGGTGTTTAACTGTGGAACTAGTCATTTAATGAAGAATGATTCTAAGATTGCTAAATATTGATCGTTAGCAATTTGGTCCATAATTTGAAAATCTTTGTAATTTATGTTAGATTTACATTTCTTTGAATTAAAGCTAATACCCTGCAACCCAATGGATTTAAACATGAGAAACTCGATCCACTAATGACCCCAGAAGTCGTATATCTATTTAACTGCCCTAGATGTAACCTTGGGAAGTACGTCGGCTCCATACGGAGGTTACTCTAAGCGAGGTTGGACTCTCATGGAGACGTTAGCTATAGAACTGATGTCAAATTGACTAATGCTGAATTTTCATGTATACGTGAACATACAAAGAAATGTAAATCTACCATAAGTTACAAAGATTTTAAAATTATAGGCCAAACTGATTACGATCAATATTTAGCAATCTCAGAATCAATCTTCATTAAACAACTAGTTCCACAGTTAAACACCCAGTCTTCGTCAACACCTTTGTATCTCTCGTGAGCTTAATTCGAAGCTGAACCCGGCCTGCATTGTCACTCGGTCTGTTCCTTCAGCACCTTATGGTAATCACTCCTCCCGATCCTTTGTACCTGTCATTTATATTATTTGTATATGTATATTTTTAAGTGGTAAT
>NC_089781.1:70444426-70496926 GCF_040412425.1 Macrobrachium rosenbergii | reverse complement strand
TTTCATTTCTCCAAGTTCAATTTTCATTCTCCTAAACAAAGCTCCCTGGCTAAACCAACCTATGAGCCAAGCAGCCCGTGAATCACCCCATGACTTACTTTGCTAATTCAATTCGGTGATCAGTACTCAATTATTCCCTCCATAGTGCTAATTAAGGGCCAATTAACTTAAGTAACTCAAGTGAACAATTCCTCCATGGTGCATAGGTTCATGTGAGAGAAATTATTTGTGCTAGATCGCTAATCCTGGCTTTTCTTCCAGGAGTCATCCACGCTCTGCTCAAGTCGAACCACCACCTTGTGAATCAAATCCTTAAATAATACTGCCATCTCTGAAATCAAGAAAGTCAGGATAGCATTTCCCCCAGTTGCGCACAAAACCAAATACAGAAACTAATTCAAGCCTTATCACACTTTCCAATTTGAGACGTGCCATTCATGTCATCGTAATTTCCATGTTCTTTAATTCTGATTGCCTGCTGGATCCTCATTTCCAGTTTCTTTTGACTTCTTGTGTAAATAAATTCATTGTAACGTAACCCTTTATTCATTTCCCATGGCAAACTTCCATTCTTTGATAAATAAGGTGAGCTCTTAAATTTCCCTTCATTTTGGTTACGTCCTGGTGTTCTCCTTTGGCCCCTCTGGCAGTAAAAATTCACAAAAAACCCTCTTGCATTCTTCCAAAGAGATCCAGGGCGTAATAATATGTATATGATATGCATATATATATATATATATATATATATATATATATATATATATATATATATATATATATATATATATATATATATATATATATATATAATATATGTATATATACATATATGCATATATCATATATATATATATATATGTATATATATGTACAGTATATACATGTATGTGTATAAATATCTATAAATATGTATATATATTTGTATATACATATGTATGTATATGTATATATACAGTATAGGTATATATGTATATGTATGTATATATATGTATATGTACATATACATATATATATATATATATATATATATATATATATATATATGTATATATATACATACATATATATATATATATATATATATATATATATATATATATATATATATATATATATATGTATGTAATTCTAATAGCCCCACAGTGCCCCTCTTAACTTCTATATAATTCTTCGCGCTTTTTGGATATGCTTGTAACTGATGAAGCCGTAACATCCGAACGCGAAGAAACTGAAGAGACTGTGATTGCCGGTCGCGGGAGACGAACCACGTCACCATAACCACAAGGAGGTCACGTTGCCGACCCTCGTGGTCAGGTCGGCAACGTGACCCCTTGTGGTTATGGTGACTTTATTCGTCTCCCGCGACCGGCAATCAAAGTCTCTTCAATTTCTTGTGTTTGGATGTTACGGCTTCATAGTTACAAGCGCATCCAAAAAAGCACGAAGAATTCGAGAAGTTAAGAGGGCATTGTGGCTATTAGAATCACATAATTATGTGTCTGGTAAAAGTGACCAGTAGATTCTACATATATATATATATAAATATATATATATATATATATATATATATATATATATATATATATATATATATATATATATATATATATATATATAGCTGCATGGTGGTGCAGTGGTGTGATTCTTGGCTACAAGTCAAGAGGTCCGGGGTTCAAATCCCGCTGCTCACTGGTGGCTCGGATTGCACCACTGGAAAAATCAGGCAACCCATCAACCTCGCGGTCCGAAAAAACCCTAGAGGTTCAATAAGAGAATATTTACCAGACCCCGGGCTGGGGAGTTAAACAGTGGGCCTAGCGACACACTGGCCACGTGTCATATGCACTGTGACCTGTCCCCCACTGGCTGTCGGCCTAAGAAACAGATCAGCACCTGCTCTATGAGCCTATATATATATATATATATATATATATATATATATATATATATATATATATATATATATATATATATATATATATATATATGTATATATATGTGTATATATGTATATGTATATATATATGTATATGCATATATATCTATATATATATGTATGTATGTATGTATATATAATATAATGTTATATATATATATATATATATATATATATATATATATATATATATATATATATATATATATATATATATGTGTGTGTGTGTGTGTGTGTGTGTATATATTTATATATATTATATATATGTATATATATATATATATATATATATATATATATATATATATATATATATGTAGATATACATATATACATATATTTATACACATATTGACATATATAATATATATATATATATATATATATATATATATATATATATGTAGATATATATATATATATATATATATATATATAAGATAATGTTATACATATATATATATATATATAATTATATATATGTAGATATATATATATATACGTATATTTATACACATATTGACATATATATATATATATATATATATATATATATATATATATATATATACATTTATATATACTATATATATGTATATATATATATATATATATATATATATATATATATATATATATATATATATTATATTATATATGTAGATATATATACATATATTTATACACATATTGACATATATATATATATATATATATATATATATATATATATATATATATATATATATATATATTATATATGTATATATGAGGAACATTTGAATGTATATTGTTCCTCTGTAATGTGACCTGCAGCAAGAAAATCGTTTCCTGAGATATTTCCTCAAAAGATTTCTCATTAATCAATTCACTTTTATAAAACATTCCTCTCTTTATGTGTAAACTCTGTCTCTCCGATAAATGTAAAATTCTCGATTAAATCATCATCCTTAGTATGATTAACAAGAATTTCGCCACCGTTACAAGCAAAGCGTAAAATCCATAAGATAATTACAAAACAAAAGGGAATATAAATCTCGACCCTTAAATTAAAACAATCGTCGAATAAAGGTTGAAAGGTCGCTTGATCCTAATCCTCTTCCTTCGCTCCGGCTTCTTTCTCTCTCTTTGTAAATAAATGTTATAACAAATATAAACCACCTCATATATACTGCAAGCATCAGCCTTGACAAAAGAATGAAACCGCGTACACTAATTCCAGATATTTCGCTCTTAAGCTTGGTCTGCTACGCAAATATTCTTCGGAACCCAAGACAAATATAGAGGATTTTAATAGATGTATATTTCTCCTGAAAATTCACAAAGGACCATCCGAATCGAAAAGTTGAATTTTACTGAAAGATGGAGGTTACTGAACAATGTTAATTAAAAATCCATAATATATTAAATAACTATATTACTAACAAAAGTTGAAAATTGAAAATATACTTTCGAACATCTGAATGGTGTTCCTCCTCAGTATTTACGCGACTGAGGAGAGGGCGCAGTTGGTTACCAGTTGAATATGGAATAACCTAGACATCTAGACCTGCCCTTCGGTTATAGGTCGTTATCCTCTTGGAGTCTTTCCGTAACGCGACCTAAGAGACTCTGCCCACTCACTATTCTTATTGTTATTCTTTAACGTACGCAATGCTGAGGAACACTGTTCAGGTGTTTTCAGTTTTCAACTGTTGTCGTTGATACAATTTACTAATATATAGGAAGGTTTCAATAAACAACAGAAAGTTTTTTTTTTTTTTTGCCGACAAATACATTTTCAAACAATGTATACATTAATTAATGAACAAAAGATTTAACAAATAAACATCAAACTTCGAATAACGTCAAAATGAAGTGATTAAAGGATGACTACTTTGCATTTGGAGTAAATGGACGCAAAAATAATATCTTTGCATTGTTGACTTTCTACAATGTTGAATGACTGAAAAATCGCTCACTCGGAACTTTGCCGAACCCCTACACTCAATTCTTTTTTAAGATTGTTTAGCATCCTAACTAAACGTTTTGACACGTGACATACATTCCTGTTTGGTAACAGGAATTTTGTACGGGCCATTTCCATTATTCATTGCTGTGATTCCTTCAAATGCAGAGGAATCGCCATCCCCTACAAAAGTTACATAGCGCATTTTTACAGAGCGTGTGCCCACAGCCTCTGAGCATCCTCTTTTTCCACTGCCGCTGAATCCCAGTGAAATTTTTGTTACACTTAGGAACATGATCTGTAATTTTCTTAGTGAACTAGTCTTCTGTAATCAAGTGTTTCGACAGGTCTTCTTTAGCATTTTGGCAAGTAATACAATGACTGCCAAGGATTTCAAACCCCAAAACAAAACCTGTCTCACACTCCGTTACAATTCCTATTCCTACATGATAATAATGTCCCCTCCTCATCCACGTTCCGTCATAAGATATCTACATCTAAAATCCCTTCACTGTCAGGACAGACTCCCACTGCAGCCTAGTAATCTCTTACACATTCAGTTGTATAGGCAGACATATCCTTCATAAGTTGGTCTACATTTTCCAGAATTTAATTCCTTATGCAGTGGTACCTGTTTTGTCAATGGCTTTATGCCAGAGTGAGTTACATTCCTAACATACCCAGTATAACCAGAACCTTGTTCAACTGAATTAGAAAGTTGCAAACAATTTGTTTTGGTTATAAAGGGCTACAGTTATTTAAGATGATCTGAATATGTAACTTTGTTGCAATGTTTGCACACAACATCAAAACCCATATCAGCTCCTACCTTTGCAGCCTGTAAAGAAAGTTTCCTCTGGCATTGCCTAACTTCACATACAGGTGCTGCATAATTGAAGAGATTCTTGATGTCATCGAGGCTCATGACGGTTGCTGAATAACTGGGAAGGCTCGGCTCCTCATCTAGAAAGTCTGGAATAACATTCTTTAACAATTTTTCTCTGACTTGTAGGGATGGTTTTTTCCCTCTCAGTCAGAACTTCTTGACAGTCTGAAAAGAGTAAAGAAGTAAAGAAGTTAATATATGTTATCAATATGAAGTTTTCTTCATAAACTAAAACAAATGGTATATGCTACCAGTACAAAGCTTTTTTCATAACTTATAAAAATTGCTTCATAACCTATGAAAAATAGTATATGCTATCAGTGTAAAGTTTTTTTTCATAACTTATAAAAATTACTAGACTACTCATGGCCCGTTGAGTGGGGAGGGGAGGGGATGGAAGAGGGGAAGAGGTAA
Organism: Macrobrachium rosenbergii; assembly: GCF_040412425.1. Classification (NCBI taxonomy): domain Eukaryota; kingdom Metazoa; phylum Arthropoda; class Malacostraca; order Decapoda; family Palaemonidae; genus Macrobrachium; species Macrobrachium rosenbergii. Next base: position 70,491,742 of record NC_089781.1, on the reverse strand, counting down.
GGGAAGGAGGAGGGAGGGGAGGGAGGAGGAGGATGGATGAAGGAAGGGGAGGAAGATAGAGGAGGGATGGAAGAGGAAGGGGGCGGGGGTGGAGGAGGGAGGAGGAGGAGGGGGTAGGAAGAGGAAGGGGGATGGGGTAAGGGATGGAAGAGGGAGGGGAGGGGGTAGGGGATGGAAGGGGAGGGTGAGGACACTAATCAAACGCACAAATAAGAAAGTTTTAGTATTATATAGATTATTAAAAATAGTAATCACGATTTATAATATACGAAAACAAATCACTGAAGGAAAATCAAGCTTACCTAGACCTGGGACTTCTTGGATTGTTATGCCGAACGTACCAGGTGTTTCTTCAACAGAGACGCTTCCACTTGGCTCAGGGCTGTGCTTGCTACCTATAAAAAAAACAGCACATGCTATCATATAACTTATAAAAATTAAATAATGTATGCTATCAATATAACGTTTTCTTCAAGGCCTATAAAAAATAGTATATGCTATTAGTGCAAAGCTTTTTTCATAAGAAAATTTATAGCTTTTTTCATAACATATAAAAATAGTATATACTAAGTGCATAGCTTTTTTCATGAAAATTTATAAAGTTTTCTTCATAATCTAGAAAAAATAGTATACACTAAGTGCAAAGCTTTTTTCATAACAAAAATTTATAAAGATCCTTCATAACCTAGAAAAAATAGTATACACTCAGTGCAAAGCTTTTTTAATGAAAATTTATAAAGTTTTCTTCATAACCTAGAAAAAATAGTATACACTAAGTGCAAAGCTTTTTTCATAAAAATTTATGAAGTTTTCTTCATAACCTATAAAAAAAAGTATATACTCAGTGCAAAGCTTTTTCATGAAAATTTACAAAGTTCTCTTCATAACCTATACAAAATAGTATACTTTATACTCAGTGCAAAACTTTTTTCATAAAAAAATTATAAAGTTTTCTTCATAACTTATAAAAAATAGTATATACTCAGTGCAAAGCTTTTTTCATAACAAAAATTGATAAAGTTTTCTTCATACCCTATAAAAATAGCATATACTCAGTGCAAAACTTTTTTCATAACAAAAATTTATAAAGTTTTCTTCATAACCTAGAAAAAAATAGTATATACTCAGTGCTTTTTCATAAATAAAAAATGTATTTTTCATAATAGAAAAAATGTATAAAGTTTTCTTCATAACCTAGAAAAAATAGTATATACTCAGTGCAAAGCTTTTTTTCATAAATAAAAAATGTATAAAGCTTCCTTCATAACCTAGAAAAAATAATATATACCAAGTGCAAAGCTTTTTTCATAACAAAAATTTATAATGTTTTCTTCATAACCTCGAAAAAAATAGTATATGCTCATTGCAAAGCTTTTTTCATAACAAAAAATATATAAAGTTTCCTTCATAACCTAGAAAAAAATAGTATATACTCAGTGCAAAGCTTTTTTTTCATAAAAAATGTATAAAGTTTCCTTCATAACCTAGAAAAAATAGTATATGCTCAGTGCAAAGCTTTTTTTATCATAACAAAAAATGCATAAAATTTCCTTCATAACCTAGAAAAAATAGTATATACTCAGTGCAAAGCTTTTTTTTCATAAAAATTTGTTAAAACTTCTTCTTAGAAAAAAAATAGTATATACTCAGTGCAAAGCTTTTTTCATAACAAGAAATGTATAAAGTTTTCTTCATAACCCCCAAAAAATAGTATATACTCAGTGCAAAGCTTTTTTCGTGAAATATATATAGTTTTCTTCATAACCTAAAAAAAATAGTATATACTGAGTGCAAACTTTTTTTCATAACAAAAAATGTATAAAGTTTCCTTCATAACCTATAAAAAATAGTATATACTCAGTGCAAAGATTTTTTCATAAAAAAATATATTAAGTTTCCTTTATAACCTAGAAAAAATAGTATATACTCAGTGCAAAGATTTTTTCATAAAAAAATATATTAAGTTTCCTTTATAACCTAGAAAAAATATTATATATTCAGTGCAAACTTTTTTTTTATAACAAAAAATGTATAAAGTTTCCTTCAAAACCTAGAAAAAATAGTATATACTCAGTACAAAGCTTTTTTTTCATAACAAAACATGTATAAAGTTTCCTTCATAACCTACAAAAAATAGTGCAAAGCTTTTTTCCTAAAAAAATTTATAAAGTTTTCTTCATAACCTAGATGAAAATTGTATATAGGCTACTCAGTGCAAAGCTTTTTTTCATAAAAAAAATTTCTAAAGTTTTCTTCATAACCTGGAAAAAAAGTATATACTCACTGCAATACTTTTCACAACAAAAAATATATGAAGTTTCCTTCCGGAATCGGCAAGCCATACAGACATTGTGTCAAAATTTGTCGCTCATTGTCGCTCACAGGACGATACCACGGGGCGATATCGAGATACATAGATACATATTTACTCTGATATGATAGTTTTTGAGAGAAAGAGCCAGCTTTTATCGTAGATAATATGTATTTAATTAGGAAAATAAAGTACATTCTCACTTCCACCTAAAAAGTCATACAGAAACTTTGCGACAATTTTTCCCTCAATGCTGCTCAAAGACCGGTAAATGCGACGGACAAATACGTAAAAAAAAAAAAAAAATTTTTAGCAATAATGTTTCAGGACATGTTTATTTAGACATATACCAGTCCAAAACTGTAAAAAATTAAAAATCGAGAATTTCTCGAAATTCGGCGCGCCCTTTAAAACATCGAATATGCACTTGTTCTCCTATTTCTGCTCCGTATGTTATTGTATAAAAATAATCAACAAATTAAAGACGGAAAGTCTAAAAACAATTATAATGTTACAAGAGTGAACACAAAAGCTGCATCCTAGTTACTGAGGATCACTCAGTATTTGCAGAAAAGAGTCAGTGGCAATGATTTATTTAGTCGTCTCATTATCATGTCCTGACAATATGCATGCTGAGTACATAAAAGTGTGGCGGAATCTATTATTACTTATTACAAAGTGTTTTTATTAGTCATACAAATTCTTACTACCAATAGTACTTTAATGGTAAAATTCATATAATATGCACATAAAAATTCATTAAAGGTTATATTTCTCTATACGTCTTTGTAATTATTGCCAGCGATTTCAATGTGAAATTTGCTGGATATACTGCAGTTAAAAGGAGGCATCACTAAATAGCTCAGTGGTAGAATTCTTTAAGATTTATTTCTAATATGTACCTGACAGAAGTATTATTTTGGTATTAGATCCAATTCCCAAACAAAAGGATTTCATGTCAATCAGTTGCAGAAACATCTTTGATATCCATGGTAAACAAAACCATTCATTTACCATTTAATTTCAAAATAATTCTCAAAGCTAGCATCCTTATTTCAAATGAAAAGTTATACATAAAATCCAGTTCGTTCACCTGAGAAAAACCAGATCAATATAGAGCAGCAGCAACGAATACGGGGCGCTGCATGAACGCCCGTGGAGAGGTCCCCGACACCAACTAGTGCTCTGTTGTCGCTGCTTTCGTGACGTGAGCTCGCGCACCCCACCAGTAAAGATATATATATACACATATAACCGGATGCATATGCCAACGCAATGAATACATGCCTACTACGGGAAATGACGTCCTGTACAACCGGATTTCATTTTTCCACACAGAGGATACCGATACCGAAAAGATTCTAACAATTGAGCAGAATTGAATGACAAGGCCTATTTACTTGGTTTGCTGATGGAGTCTGTATTTCTGCAAAATTACTTATTGTTTCTGCACTTTTGTGCACTACATCGCTGTCGCACTGTAAATGCTTAATTTCGAGTTGTGTTTTTGCCTAATTAAGCAAAAGCACCTAAAAATCTCATGTCTTGAATAAAATATAAATCTGTAGCATCATTCTGTATTTTCGATCCAAAAGTAAAATAAAATTTTTACAACTCACAAACACATATGACGATATGTGTAGATATTTCTGGATCAAAGATATAATTCCAGTAAAAAGTATTGCTCAATCGGGAGAAAAATGTGGAGATATTCTTATTGTCTTTCTAATGATGAAATCACAGGGCAATGCATTTTTATATATTAAAATATTTTAGCCATATAACTACTGATTATTCCAATGTCAAAGGAAGTATGTTATAACTGAAAAACGTTCCTAAAAAGCATAGTCATTATAAAAGATATACTTAAAAAATTTAATTAATATAAAAATACAAGTCTTACCAAAGTTTACAGACACTACGATAAATCCCTGAAGAGCATACACACGCATGTTACCTACTGGAAATTACACTCTTGTACCTCATAATAGACTTCAAATCACCGACGTAGGTGTGGAAGACTCTTTAGGTTATTTTACAAAGAAGACTAGTGGCTGAACAAAGAATACGGGAAAATTTCACAGAGCAGGAGGGGTGTAAAGGGGGGAAACTAATCATCATTGAAAATTAGCTCAGAGCGAAGAAGGCAGGAACTTGTAACGTAATGGAAGCACACGTAGACATGCAATCTCTGGTCGCACTCTAGTTTGGTTGAAGTGAATGAAAATGGGAAGCAATGTGTATTTTTCAATTTGGCAGAAAGGAAAAAAATATTTAATAATTACTCTTAACACTATCTAATTCCTTTGTGGTTTTACTCATTTGCAAACATTGTAATAACTGAACAGCAATGAAAACAGAAAAGATCATGTTAACATATGTAGTCATCATTCATAAAAAGGAGGGTAACATACTTAAACAGAACTTCGCTTTATATTCATGTCTGGTTGTCTTGCATAACAACTATAATTATTCTGGTAGAAACTTTTTTTTTTTACATTTTGCTCATTTAATTATGTACGGCAGGCAATACCGGACGGCGCCTAAAGAGGTACATTGCCCCTTTTCTATTTTAACTTTTTTGAGATTTCCATTATTTTTCATGGCACTGATATCCATTGATCACCCAATTTATCAGAAATAATACACTAATCATATATAATGAAATAAAGGAAGTACCCAATTTATCAGAAATAATACACTAATCATATATAATGAAATAAAGGAAGTTTATGGTACGTTTAGTGTAGAGAACGCTGATATGGCAGGCATATAACTCATCGTCTGTTTTTAAGATTAAAGGAGGTAAAGTTGTCACCTGATAAACCAAGCGGCCAGAAATAGTCACACAGACACATAAATCAATATGGCGAAAAAGTATTTACTGTTGATCGAAATAATCTTGATATCTAATTAAGTATACATATATATATATATATATATATATATATATATATATATATATATATATATATATATATATATATCAATATATATATATATAAGATCATTTCGATCAACAATAAATACTTTTCGCCATATTGATTTTATGTGTCTGTGTGACTATTTCTGCCGCTTGGTTTATCAGGTGATATCTTTACCTCCATTAATCTTAAAAACAGATGATGAGTTATGTGACTATCATATATATATATATATATATATATATATATATATATATATATATATATATATATATATATATATATATATATATATATATATATATATATATATATATATATATATATATATATATAAATATATATATATATATATATATATATATATATATATATATATATATATATATATATACTATATATATATATATACATTTATACACGTATGTGTGTGTATAAACAGAAAATTTTTTAATACCAAGTTCAGTATACCTCGAATCCTGAATAGGGTTTCCATATTATTCCTTATATCTCCAGGTTAATCTAATCGAAGGGTCAACTTAATTATTCCCCAAGTCCGTGTAGATTTGAATGAAATCAATAGAAATTATTATTCACGTAGGGCACAACTCCACAACCTTATGTATATTAACATAAGCACTAATTTTACGGCATACCATCAACGTTTACCATCGATTGTCTTCCGGAAAAGACTGAGAATGCCACTTCAGTATTTATAAAGGTGTTTCTCAAAATTAAACTTTCCTCGTGAAAATGAAGAGTTATATAGTAAAAATATCTGGTTAAAATTTTGAAGTCGTGTCGCCTTCTGCAGGGCGATAAGAAAAATAAATGTGAGACACTTGTGAAATAATGTGCTAAGATTTGGCCCGACAGGATCATAATAGGCACACTTTTCATGACCTCTCAGAGATCCTCATGTGGGATAAGCCACTAAAAACTTAATGGGCCCACTAAGCCTCTGTCATTATTACTCTTGGACAATCGTGAAACACCTAAAAGTATATTTTGTTTTTTCTGGTTTTATATCCTATGTAGGAGATGACCTTCATTACTTAATTAGCATTCTTTTCTCGTTCATATTGATATAGCTTATTCTGATTTCTGAATACTCCTTTTCTATTTACATCTTGTTCACGTGATTCTGCAAACTATAGTTCTCGATAGATAAAGGACTAAACTTTGCGATCATCAAAACAAATTTGTGAAGAAGTTACCTTTGTCCGTTGATTCCTCATGGCTATAATAATGACAATACGGCGGTTTACAATTTAATTCTCGATGTGGAAATATAGCTAGTTTACACACATTCAAATGGAAACCAACTGACAATAGGAATTAAGAGATATCTTAATTTATTTGAAGATAGTGTTTATTTAACCTAAGGTCGTGCAAAGCGGCGCTTTTCAAAAACTGTAAAGAGAATTTATGTCAAGATTTCTGCCATTTTTCTCTAAAATGGTGAACAATACAAGAACATATTAATATAAACTTCTGCTTGACGAGAATCATCCCTTCCTTATTCTGACTACTGGCAACACACAAAGCAGATATTTTTCCTTGACATCTTTGTCTTTTTTTGGGGGGGGGTGTTTATGCAACAATGAAAAATAAATTTAGAAATATCTCTCATGTTATAACTTTTATGGCTCGACCTATTTAAATATGTCTCTGATTTTTATATAATTTATTTCTAGCCTGTTGTTATGAATCGATTTAATGCACATGAATTACATAAATTTTTATCTTTTCTGTTTCAGCTGATTTGCCTACATTCTAAGTTATGGCTCACCCTATTGCTTATCATTAAAAATATTCTTTAATTCAACTTTTTCATCTCAAATCATCTCATCTCTATAGACTTGGTGTAGTTCAAGATGCCTGTACTGATTGTCTTTGTCTGTTAAGGGCAACGATATCGATATTCATTAATATTTTACATCATCATATTGAGTTTCAATATACATGTAACCTTTTGGTTCCAAGATCACACACAAGCATGATATTTCAGTTTCAACTGTTAAATATTTGCACGACCAGGGACTCATCCTCAGATAAGATCGGTCACGTAACATAATCACTTTAAATAGCCCTTTAGTGAGTGCAAAGAATCAAGCCTCATCGTGACAATACATGGACGGTAAGTCAAGAATATTTTTTGAAAAGTTAAGAAAGGTCAAGAAAGGGCAAAGACCGCGGCCAATTCATGTGTGATTAGGTTAATTAAGAGCTATTAGTCGCTGAAGGCTGCGTTTGGTTGGTATCATTCAACAAAATCAATTATTTTTTACTATGCTGTACTGTAAATATTACCTTCATTTCAACAGTTGCAGCCTTTTTATTATTACTGCTGGTTTTATCCACAAAGGATACAGGATGGTGTTCTAATATTTGTTCGAATAAAATAAACATACAGCGGGATAACCAAGTTGTTAGGTATGGTGCAAATTTGGGATCACTAATGAAAAATTTCGCTTGAATGCTTGGTAATAAATTCAGACTTCCATAGAATGAAGTTAATTTGTCTCACTGTGGATTACTACATTTTCTTTTTTTGCGTATAGATTTTTTAAATAACACGTAAGTGCATTTTTACTGTAGTCGGAGTTTTACGGAAAGAAAAAATGAACAAGTCTCAAGCAAAATTCTGTAAAACTCATGCGTTTTTTATTTCCAATTCTTCATCGTTTCAACTATCAAAAGTTGTCTCCATATACGCTAGTCATTTTTTCTACAGACATAGGGGCTCTCCAGATAGAGTCAGGTAAGGCAAATTTCAAATCTATGACCAGAAGCTTTACATAAGTAACTAATAAGCAAAAACAAAAAAATTAATTATATAAAAAGACGGCATCACGTATTATAACAATTCGTAAGGGTTCCAATGTTTGAAATGAAATATTTTCAGGGGAAACCAGGAATATCTCCCCTTTATAAGCTTTAGTAATAAAGTGCAATTTGGTTTCTAAATTAGATAAAATGTGGGTAAGCTACCTGAAACAAATTTAGATCCATATTTTGTATATCTATCAGAACTTGAAGAAAAATCCAACCGAAGTGCAAACCCTATCTCGTAAAATTCGTATTCTGTACACACTGATCTCTTTTAATGTATTTCTTTTCTACGACTTGCCTAAGGTACCTCTTTCTCTATGAACATGAAGAGTGAAATACAATTGAGCAAATAAGTTGAAGCCGTTTTCTGTGAAGACCGATGCGTAACTGCATAATCATGAAGAAACATCGATGAATATTATGAAATGCCCTTCTTCAGGTGAGGAAATGTCGCGTACATTTGTGCAATACCATTACGCGTTTTCGAGATAAGACACTGGTAAGAGATGAAAATGAGGGTACGAAAAATCTCAGGATTAAATCCAGATCGCGACATATCTTCCCCTTGACAGAAACTTTGCAAGATCCAAAGGACTAAGCAGGATGACTAATGAAAGTGCTTGCAAAACAAAAAAATTGAGCGTAAATGTGAGCAAGACTAAGGTATTGGAAGCAAACGGAAAATAAGACAGAGAAATGAATGTTAATTTATAGTAGAAGAATGGTTGTTGACAGAGATATAGGGTAGTTTGCTCTTAACAGCAAAAAATGCGTTCATCTTCAACAGCACAAACTTTTCTCAATTTTTCAGACGACGCTTTTGCTCCATTGCAAGTCTTATGAAATCTTAGCACATAAGACTCATTTAAGGTAAAGCATATTAAATCCATTTAATCCTAATCTACTTCTGTTATCTATACTAACTTTAATACATTCTGTTGAACGGAGTCACAAAAGAAATGATCAGTAACAAGACAAATTTATACACGTGGATTTCAAAAATGTTCTAATATTTCCAAGGAACATAATTCCCATTTAATTCTACAGTGGTTTTGCTATATATATCAGCTGGTAAAAACTGAAAAAAGTTATCGAAATTTAATATATTTCTAACAACATTATTGCCAGACTACCTTATTGAAACAATGTTTTTTCTATTCCTTCATTTTTGTTGTAAATGTTCTATAGAAAAGCATAATATGAAACCATCAGGCTAACAAAATGACTGACTTTGACCTCACATTGGCTTATATTTACAAGCATAGAACATCAATCAGCTACGAAGACCTTGCGTTTTAATTATTCTTATGATCTAGGAACCTGCCTTGGTTTGAATAAGGGCACTTCATTAAAGTAATTGTGATCTCTTGACTGATGAGATACTTATCATACTGTCTTTCCTCGTCAGAGAATGCATTTAGATTCCCATCAGCGCAAATTACCAAGCAGCCCAGATTGCTGCTAATCATCTGTTTGCCGACCCATTACAAATACGTCAGACCTTTTGATCTGCCACATCAGGAGAAATTCGGGAGGAATTCCCCCCGAGTCTTTGACGCCAGCAAGTATCTAAAAGGCCGATTGTCATCGAGGCTATTTTCGGCGGCAATTCCACATCACACAGAGAGAGATAGCCATGATACAACTCTGCCAGATAGCTGATTATCTCTCCCTCTCTCTCGTAAAACACTATCTCCAATTTTACTGACAATGTTCAGAGCTACTAATTTGACATTTCGCAGGTATCCCAAACAAGTGCCAACAGTTTGTGTGAAGTTGTTCTCATTTTTTCCGCCAAAAATATGACGAAAGTTTTATTAATTCTATAATTTCGTCTTAACTTTTAACTAATTATTGTCATTTTTGACAGACCTATCTTGCCCATGGCAGAGATCAGTTACTCCTAGTGAGGTGTCCACCACCTAAAAGAGATTATCCACATATAAAGAGCTTTGTATACATTAAAATGTTTATATACACCTTTAATCTCCGTGGTTGTTTGAAAAACCAAGTCTTCTTTGTATTCTTTTGTTACAAATTTTGTAGTTTGCTTGAAAACGCTTTACATTAAAAGGACCTTAAGAAAGACGATAAGATTTAGTTTAGCCTAACTGTTTCATCTTCAAGGACCTTGAGTGGGTGATAAATTGCCCTCGTCAAGGTCCACTGAAAGACGAAACAGATGGGCTATACTAAACTCATCGTTTTTTTAGGCCTTCCTTTATTTGTATTAATTTATTATAATTATTTTTGTATCCATGAAGATTACACTATAAATGCATATGTATATATATATATATATATATATATATATATATATATATATATATATAATATACATAGCTGACCAACAAAGGCACTGCCCAGGAAAACTCTGAATGATAACCAATTAACTCTCTCTCTCTCTCTATCTCTCTCTCCCCAATATACCCTCTACTCTCCCTCTCACTTCCTCTCCTTCTCCCTCTCATTCTCTTTCTCCTCCCTAACACCCCCATTACTCTCTCTCTCTCTTTCTCTCTCTTTCCTGTTAAGATAGTTGCTTCAATTACAATGCCCAGTATTTCTGAGATTTTATACTTCTCCCCTTCTCATCCCCCATTCCTATCAGGGGCTGAACTTGGACTTAAAGGGCATCGGGAGTGTTGCTATTCATCTCAGGGACCTCAAAAACTATGGATTAGACTCAATATTTTTCATTTTTGACATTTTATTTTTCATCCCCTCTCACTCCCCCTTCCTATCGGGGCTGAACTTGGACTTGAGGGCATCGGGAGTGTAACCATTTATCTCAGAGACCTCGAAAACTATGGATTAGACACTAATATCTGTTGTTTTCAGTAATTTTTACATGTCATCCCTTCACAATTCACCCCTTTTGTGCCAGTGATGTCTTCCCCACCCCAGTACTCTTTTTCCAGATAGTAACTCATGTATACCAAAATGAGGTATGATAAATTCTGGAAGCTTACTTAGTTACTAAATCTACAGGCAGAAACCAGTGCAGTTTAAGGAAGACCTTCCACCCCCACCCCATTTAGTGCTGGTGATGTCTTACCGTATACATGCCATATATATGCCATATATATTATACCATATATATACCAAGTTTGGTTGAAATTGCCCAACGCGTTTCAGTTATGCTGAACATACACACACACACACACACACATACATACATACATTTATTAATATGTACATATATGTTATATATATATATATATATATATATATATATATATATATATATATATATATATATATATATCCAATATATATATTATATATTCTTCTTCTTCGTTCAACGTGCTTTTTTCCATTTTTCATATGGGGTAAGCATGATGCCTTCTTTGAAGGGCTTTGATTTGGCGTTGGGGGTAGGCCGTAGCCTCGATCGGCTCCCTGCCTGTATTTTTTAGACCCCTAGCACGTGTATATGTATCGTACCGTCCCAGCTCCTTTCTCCTGCAGCAAAGAGACGAGTGGTTAGGCCGACAGTTCGAGACGTGTAAGGCGTCTGTTATGTTTTTAGATGTTGTAGTGTCTTTGTTTGTGTGTGTATTTGTCTGTAACACCCATTTGCTTTCAGCAAACCTATCCGTTGATTACATACATAATCCCGGGGTGTCTACACGGATAGCAAAGTGTTCGCCCTCTGACCGGCTGGCTGCGGATTTGAACCCGCGACACAGACTTCTTATGAAGTCCGAGTCTGCTGCTCTACCGACCGAGCCATTGAGGCATATATATGCGCGTGGATGTGTGTTTGAATGTATGTATCAGCTTTTTATGTAAGATAGTGAAAATATAAACGAAACAATAACCTCAGAAATGGAAAATATAAATTGTAAAAAAAAAAATGATGTTATATTCTTAAAATATATTTAAGTCTGTAACTCAATCGAGAGTGACTTTGTGATTGGCTGTGCAAGTAATAGATCCATTCATCATACCTGCAAAAAAAAGTTATTGTACTCACTCCAACAATCTGTCAATAAAAACCAATCTCCTTGGCAAAGTATTTCATTGTTTTTTCATACCAAAGACTGTTTCTTCCCTTGCAAGAATATAACGAAAAGGGAAAGACTTTCCCTGACAGCATTGGCAAATGTAGATGGAAACGGTTTGCCGCAATCATCTGACGGAAGTATTGGCTGCTTTTTCATTCCGGATAAACTGCTGTGCTTATCGGAAAGACCCCGAATATTTGTGTAGTTACTGCAAAATATGTTCCTTCGAGAGAGTTATCAGTACTGCAAAAACTCATGCTGAAGCAAAGCAATTTTTACCGGACTGAAAAGTAATTTCTCTCTCTCTCTCTCTCTCTAGTAGTTACAACCAGTTTCCTTTCACCAAATTTTAAAGTTAAACAGGAACTTTTAACAGTTTTTAACTGATCTATGATCCTGACATATTTCGGGTCTTCCTATTAATCCTGGTCAGGTCTTCCCTCTGTGCACTTAACCCTTTGATTACGGCCGAGATGAGACCTCACACTTATCACAATCCGGAGGGTTTTCAGACTGATTTAGTAATGAGAGCATGCTACCAGACGCACGAAATTAAACAATCATTGTAATAGCGTTTGTATTTGTTGTTTTGCTTGAAATTAACCTGTTTTATTTATATGATAATATTGTGATAGTAGCGTCGTGATATAGATATTATGTAATTAATGTAACAACACAAATAAATAAACATAGGATAAGTACTATATGGAGAAGGTTTAGTGTTGCCAGAGGTATAAGCACTGCACTGATTGAGGATGACAGTCTTCTTTTTTTGTCATTTTCTCTAATTCTGTTTGAATCCGTAAGGACAGCTACATCACAGTTGTGTATTATAGTTAAAAATTATTTGTATATTCGTCAGAAAAACTAATCATAAAGAATGTTCATCATTTTTATGGTTCCGCTTACTATTCCACTAGCTGGGTTATGAAAAAAAAAATATTAACTCTATGATTTATTCCTGATTGTAATTGTATTTCACATTTCTTTTCTAGGTAATATCTCTTATCAATGATCAAGCACCCAGCTGACAAGGGATACGCAATCTAGAAATTAGATGAATTCTGCAGTGTTTGAAAAATGGTTTAAAACCATGCTTTTCCCAATATGTTGGTGCCATCTGCCATCATAGTGTTGGATAACGCTTCTATCATTCATTGAATTAATAAACCTCCGACAATTTCTGCCAAAAAGGATGAAGTTAAAGTTGGCTAATAAAAATCAGTAAAGTTGCAAAGACATTCATGTAAAGAAAATGATTACGTGATTGACAGACTGGCAAGAGATCATGGACATAGTGGTTAGGCTGCCTACATATCACTGCCAGTATAATGCAACAGAACTGATATGGGCGCAGGTGAAATTTTGGGTGGCAAAAGAAGAATCATTTAAAAATCAGACCTGCTTCCTTTGGTCAAAGAACAATTGAACCATATCTTCTGACAACTGGGCTAATGATGTGAGACATGAAGAGATATAAAAGCAGATGATTTTTTCAAGAGACTGTTTGCATTGATAAATCTATAGATTCTTTTGTTTTCGATTCAGCATTCTGACGAGGATTCTTCATTAAACGGAAATGTCTCCTCATAATTCGATTTCAAAATAAATTTATTTTTCCTTGTTGTGTGATATCTAAAAAACACTGAAATTGAAATAAATTGAAATATAGATCTGTTTTTCTCTCAGAAACTGGATGCAGAAATATTTTCAAAATCTACATATAACAGAAATGACTATCTGGAATGAGTATCATATGACAGATTAAATTTAAAATCAAAGCATATAAATCTAATTCTGTATAAATGTGTTTTATCGGTATCGGTTATAGCCCTTAGACCAGCTATATATATATATATATATATATATATCGCTATAAGATAAGGATATGAATTGTGATACAAGTTTTTGTTTTTCAATTGCTTTCTTTTTTGCATGCCGTTTTCATCGTCTTTTTTTTTATGCTTTATAGACTTGAATTTTCAGTGTAGGAGTGCTATAAAATAGCTCATAATAAACATTCTTTAAATATTGGGTCCAAGATCTCTGTTCTTCTTGTTTCTTGCTTTTATCACTCTTGAAGTTTGGGATCAACTGTTGTTGACGGCTCACAGCTTTCTTAAACGTAAGTCATTCGTCATCCACTTCCTTTTTTAAAACAGTTCATATGCTGTGTTATTCGACTTTCTGTTTATGTCATCGTTAAGCAGGTTCTTATTTATACTCAGTTTCTGGGCTGTCATGAAACTGATTTCGGTAATAATTTACTTTTTTTGTGAAACAACAAAAACAATAAAATGAGCTTAAAAGCGCTTTTTAATGTTTTTTTACAAATAGTTTTCTGTTCTGTCTGGGTCTGATAAAAGATAAAATTGTTATTATTTCATGTTTTCATCCACGATGTGAATGATTTCCTCGGTCAAAAACCGATGTGTTGATGCAGTGAAACAAAAAGCTAGTCTTATTAAAAAAAAGGAAAAATAAATAACTATGATGATGTTTGTTTGTTTTATTCATTTTTGTTTGCCGGATTCACCAAGACATTTCACCTGATATGGATTTATATTCATCAACCTTTTTCCAGAATGGAGTACCTGTTGACAGCCTCACGCTGTTGAATTTGGAGCAGCTCTATTGTCACATCATTAATTGCTTTCAGTTATTTTATATCATTTTGGATGGTCCACTTGGTTAATTATGCAGTGTAAGCGATTATGCAAAAAAAAATTACTCGACCAACGTCGAATCAGTAAACCTATTCCGTTCTGTTGCTACTTAACCATTTTAATATTTTCAGATGTGGCTCTCTCTCTCTGACTGTATGTAAAACGGCAGCTCACCAACGAGCAACATCAAAACAAAAATTCTTCTGAAATTAGGGGCAGGGTTTACAACTGGAACGATGCGGGGAACCAGTAATTGTCCTGTCTTTTGTGATTTAACGTTTTACAATATATACCTGAAAAAAAAGAAAAAAAGATATATATATATATTTTTTTATTTACTCATGATATCCAATATATATATATACCCCGCCATAAAATAGAGCCGCCCTGTCACGGTCGCCATATGTAACGACCAGTGGGTCGTTATGCAGGTTCTTTAACATATACTCAGGACGCAAGGCTGTCATGACTGACGGCAGATGCAACAAACAAAGGAGGGGAAAACAACAAAAACAATAAAATGAGCTTAATATTAATTTATTTATAATATTTACAAGTGAGTCAGGTCTGGTAAAAAGATAAAAACCATAAATACAAAAAAAAGCCAAAAAGGCAGCACTAAACAAAATCCAGTTAAAATAAACAAAAAAAGTAGCTTTAAAAAAAAAAAAAGGCAAAAATAAACAACAGCAGGCAGAAAAAAAATACCAAACATACGTCCTCCATCGGGTCACCAAGACAACCCTCAGCTGCACAACAGGGACAAGACCCCACAAACCAGAATAACCCGATGGAACGTCATGGACGCTGGACGTCAGGACAGCCTCACGCTGTCATCAAAGATGAGCAGCTGGTGGTCCACGACTACTCATGGTCACACTCCACCTCTCGGCGTGCCCACTTCGTAGCCGTGCTCAATTTGCTGCTCAAAAACTCGACCAACGTCGACTCCAAAAAACTGCCTGCTGCTGCTGCCACTGCCGCTACTCTCGCTGCCTACCAGACCCGACGCTGACGAAAGAAAAACGGCAGCTCACCGACGAGAACATCAAAAACAAAAAAAACTTGAAGGTAAGTGAGCAGCAATCCACAAAAGGGAACGAGCGGGGGTTGAAGTATTGTTTAAGTTATAAAAATCAGCGAAAGGCTGGGCTTACTTTCTTTTTGAATAAATAACCATTAAAACAAAATGAGTATGAGTAATAAGAATCATTAAAGAGTTATAGTCTTAGGTTTAAATGAATTTAAGCACTGTAATAAAAACGGGTAACACTAGATTTTAGTAAAACAAATTACTCCAGGAAGTCTTTTCCTTACAAAAAACAAAAAGTCAAAAGATGCAATCATCGTTACAGTTTACGTTATTTATAAAACTGTTTGCATCATGACGCTGCTATTTTTATTTTTTCCTTGTTCCTTATTTTTGCGCTAATAAACATTCAGGAAATTGTTGACAGACAATTCTGCAAAGGAGTTAAACAAAAAATCACAATAATACTATTTACAAACACCAAAGCCTTCATCTCGAGAACTACAAGGTGATCGTGAATCGTTCTGTAGAAATTAGAGTTTTTACCTCAGAAAAACTTACATACAGACAAACAGAGAGTTAGGTAGATATACTAAAACCAAGAGTATTTAGGAAATAAAAAGCTACATTGTCGAGGTGCCCTCTTTCTCTCTCTCTCTCTCTCTCTCTCTCTCTCTCTCTCTCTCTCTCTCTCTCTCTCTCTTTCTCTTGCTTACTCTCCCTAAGAAACCACTGACAAATATTAAATAAATAAAAGGAAAGTAAAAAAATGAAGCCTTCGTTGGATAAAAAGAAAACTAGCCTTCGGGGAAATTCCTAAAAAATATCATCCGTATTACGGAGACTAAATCTCACGGAAGCCAGCCGCACTATATTCACTAGAGAAACCAACTAAAAACATCATAGTAATTTTTATTCAGTCATTCTTATTACTGACACGAGGTAGTGATATCCCCTCTGTGACGTTCACCTCTTTCCCAGTTTTTAGTTATAGGTATTGTTCTTTTCATATTTTCTTCCAGGGACTAGCAAAATACTTTGTCACAAATTATATATATATATATATTATATATATGTATATATATGTGTATATATATATATATATATATATATATATATATATATATATATATATATATATATATATATATATATATATATATATATATATATTATATATATGTATTCCTCATGGGATAAAATATAACTAAGTCTACTTCATTCTTTTAAACCGTTTTGTCTATCTATCTGTTAGATAAATATACTAACAGATTGACAGACAAATGGATAGAGAGGAAACCTTATGTATATACATGCACGTATCTGAAGATAAACTGTCGAATTATACACCAGAGGAAAGGTTGGAATAAAAAACACCTCATACAAAAGTCAAATGAATCCGGGATTCAAGGAATCTGCATAAGTTCCTCGACAAAAAAGAGCTCACAATGGGCACTTTGAACCTATACCGTTTCATAGTAATTATTCGCGCTGTTTCTGCTTCCTCCGATAACATTCAGTGGTTTTAATACTGACTCGTATCGCTGACAGTTTAGGTTCATGGTGCGAATTATATACAGCTGTTTTTATAAAGTTTCTAACATTAAAGAAATTAAAGTAAAATTATTTTACAAATCTCAGACTGAGTAAACTAAAGTACATTAAAAAGAAACATACCACGTTGAAAACGACGCCAGGACTTGAAACGTCTTCCAATATTTAATCATCACTTGCCTTAGTGCAATGGTGATGCCTGCCGCCCCTCTGCCCAGTATGAAAACAAGTTATTTTACTTGATGTTTCTCCTCGGAGTCTTTTCTACATGTCCTATCCTATATCTTTTTCATGCATCTGTATAGCTGCCATATTTCTGGATGTGTCAGTTTCCTTCGATACAAATAAAATAAATTTGTCTTTCCGTCATACAGACATTCCTTGTTCATAGATACTCTCTCCTCGATCAGCAGCTTCCGTAAATCTGCTGGCATTCCGTAGAAGAGGGATTGCCATTGAATTCTTCACTCCTGTGATCTTTTTACCCTGGCTTATTGCTGCTTTTAATTTTTCGCTTAATTTATCAGTATATTAGTAGCTGTAAGAGATTCAAACCCTTTCTTGTTGCTGCTGAATAGTTATCATATCCCATCATTACCTAAACCAAAGAAATCGGCTATGAGAGCTTAAAGAAATTAATCTTTATAAAGTCTTTTAGTCTATTCTGTTTATTGAAAATGCTGTAGGAAAGCTCCTCTTTATAGCAAATATTATCTGAAAAGATAATAAAAAATCTGATACCGCTTTAAAATGGCCCAGCAACGCAGTGATCCTAACATGTAAATGAATCATTCCTATGAGTACGCAAATCCCCATGTCTTTGTGGTCTCGCTAACCAAAAATTCATCGTTTTATTAAACGAAGCATATAAAACCGTTTTACGAAAATGTACCGTGCGCTTAAAACGAGAATGAACCAAGCCCCTTTTTTTTTCAATTTGTGTAGTCTATTTCATCAGAGACTTCCTTTTTTTTCATTATTCAGGTTCGTCTTAACCATTAAGAGTTACCACAGAGGGACACCTAAAATTCCCCTTCCACTGAGAAAATAAAGACTTAATTTTCTTGTAGAAAAAAATAAACAGATTTCATGTTATCACTGACCCATGAAATTTACAATATGTCAGCCATGGAATCTTGATATGCGCTCTCTCTCTCTCTCTCTCTCTCTCTCTCTCTCTCTCTCTCTCTCTTCTCTCTTTCTTATAAGCCGCACAGAGATTACTATGAAACTGCCGTCTCATCATTCTTATCATACTAGAGCATTCTTAATGGAAATGACTGCTTAATGGTACCCGTCAGGCTTCACAGATATAACCCTCAACCGCCGATTGCGCACAGTAACCTTGAGAACGTTTTACAGATAAGCAAATAAAAAAGGGCCATCTTTTAATGTTTCATACTGCATATACACTGCAGAAAAAGACACTCATAGTAAACAGAAGCCTGTAGAAATTCCGATAAAATAGGTTTAGTTTAATTTTTTATATAGGTGAGTGTCCCCAGTCACCAAGCTATAGATTTAGTTGTTTCACTGCAACCCTCTTTATGAAAAAAATACAGTAGGAAATATTCTCACTTCGTGCATCGTCATTTCTTCTATGTTTTCCCAATGCGAGGCCACTTTTCGCCCAGTGCCGTTTTGCCTACACCTTTATTTTTCTCTTTATTTTCAGTTATTTCTGGGGCATTGTGCAACCTTTTAAGGTATTCACATGACCGGAGAGTTTGGTGACATAAAAACAAATAACCTTCTCTTTCTAGTGACAAATCTGAAATCTTTTCACTCGAGGCAGAGAACTGTGCAAAGAATATCTTGTCAACATGTGAATAAAAAACTTAATTGTTAGTAAGAGTAAAGGTATAGCATATTTTTATATATCCAAGCTGCAGAGCAAAAAAAAGAAAAAAAAAAAAAATCTTACCTAGACTCGAAAAATACTTAATGGATTTTTTTTTTTTTTTTTTTACTTTACTTCGTCCTCCATCCTTTCCTCCTTTCTCAGCCATTTTCCCCTTTTTCCGGGCATTGTTGCATACACTTACTTTGTTACCCCTCCTTTACCCTCATGTGGAAATGTCAATGGCTAATAACTGCCATATCTCACCTCATTTAAGGGGTTTCCGTCAGCAATATTCAGTTCTGTTGAAGAGGCAAGTTAACATCAACATCTATTCAAGGAGTTTCGATGTCATTTAAGCAATCAGAAAGGAAATTATTTTTAGTGCGTTTGTTTTCTATTTGCCTGTCTTTACGTTAAGGAACATTAAAAAATAAAAAATCCCTATTTGTTTTTCCAATTTTTTAAAAAGATAATAGAAATATTTTCTCAAAAATCCTTGAAGTTTCTGCGTTCTCAACATTTAGGAAGGAAACTGCAGAAAATGTATCCTCATATTACACTGATAAAGAAAAATATCCATCATCACCTAAGTTTTTACACAAATTGAACTACTTGAACCTTAAGAATTCACAAGGTAGAAGAATTATTTTGAAGATTTGGCTCAGAAACAAGTGAAACAGTATCTTAAAAACCATAAACTAGACTATCTTAATGAAAATCCTTAACAAAACAGTCCATAAATCAGAGTTCAGGCACAGATCAAAAGGATTTTTGTATGGAAAACGAACAATCAAGGCCGAATGGAAGGTCAAAGGAGCGACATGGGAACATAAATTACTGACAGAAGATCAAGGAAAAGAATAATCTAAAGGGAAGTCTTGGGCATTATTGGATAACGACGGGCCCAGAAAGAATGCAGAATTACAAGTCGACCCAATATACAACATAATTATGTAAAACTCTAAAGTATTTTTCATAGAGGGAAGTATACAGAGATGACAATAAATCAGAAAGATAAAAAGGAAGGTCTCTCGTAGATCATCCTTTTCAGGAACCGTAGTTTTGATCGAACAAAAACGGGTATAAGGAGGAATCGCAAGAAAAAGGTAGAATATATATTCCATAAACGCAACAAAGGCCGAAATTAAAGGAATGGGACAGGGCTCAAAAGATTGTATTTCCATCGGATAGCATATACATTCACAAAATTATACTAAAAATTTCCATTTATGCAAATTTTCGATTAATTGAAGAAAACTGTATCTTCTCATTTCATTGACGTGATTCAAAGTATTTCCTTGATTATACAGCGAGGAAAACTATTTAATGTTTATTGTTCATGAAAGTGTATTTGTTTACAAGCAAAGGGTCTATATGTCAGTTTTAATTCATTCCATATAAAACTCCCATCTTTTAGAGGTAAGGGTAAATAGTTTGTCCTAACACTGTGTATAAATTTATAAAATAGTGATCGTTTATGAAATTTATTGTGGCAACTGCTTTTAGATAAATATAAGCAGTGTCAAATACCTTCAATACATGCATAATTATTTCATGTAATCTTCATTTCTTTAAATGAATTATCATAGAAAACTGCGTTTTAAAATCTTTTATATGGGCTTGGCGTTGGGGCTTACAAAGAACAAATTGTTCAAGACTTACTTGGTAGGTAATTTCTATTAAAGCATTAATATCTTCATTGTTCACTTCGATGATATTTAAAAGTTTAATTTCTTTAGATTAAATATGGTATTAAAGCCAGTTTTAGGAACCAGAAAAATATTTCAAAGAGACACACGGTTAGAACTAGTCTTCAATTTTGTCAAGCTTGCTCTTACTTCAGTTGTTAATCGAGAGGTGTTCTGAAATGAAGAATCCAATTACTTCCATCATAGACGCTGATAAATCTTATTAAATAAAACTGACTTTTGTGGGGGAGATACTGCTTACACATAGAATCCTTAGTAGTGTGAGATATTAAGACTAATGGATTCTTTCAGTAAGACACTGCGAAGACTGTCTTTAGACATCTAATCATCAAAAAATGATAGGAAACCTTCCTTTTCGAGATGCCTTTCGCGAATTGTTATTTCGGGAAAGATGGCAACCAGATAACAACTATTAATAAGATATGTCTCTTCGGAAGCGTAACCTATAAACAGTCTATTCGACTACCTATGTCCTGTTTTTAGGCCATAATAGTGGTGGCGCTGCCACCGACTATTATGCCCTAAAAACAAGGTAAGATAGGGTCATAATCTCTTTCTACATCTGTTTAAAGAACAATGTCATATCATCTCTCTTCTCGAAGAACCTCCTATAGCAATGGCCAGCATTGGGTCAGCACATTCTTTCTCTCATCAACTCCTCACTCTTTCTAACTATCAAACAAAGGCTTACTGGATTAAAACGCCGAGATACAAAACTAGACTTTATTTGTAAAATTACAGAAAGTATTTCAGCAAAAGCTACGGTCATGAAATGGAGTCTCTCACACTCCAGAAAAATATAAGTCATAACTAGAGGAAACTCAATCAATCGAATTAATGATTCTAGACCAACCAATACTAGTGACTCACACCCGGTCACCAAACAAAATAAAAAGGTCATGATTACTCTAGACCAAAAAAAATGTCATATAGTATGTTAAAAAAAAAAAAAAACACCACTTCCAATATATATGTCCTCACAGGACTCAACCAGAATTCCTGTTAAAAGAAACGTAGCTTATATTGAAAGCTGAAATGTGCATAAAGAAATAATCACTTAAAACGGAAAAATGCATAATAAAGAAAAGAGGGGTTTCACTGCAACGTAAAATGGGTATTCCACATGTCTGAAAAGATACGAGTATATGTGTTAATGAGTTATCTGTTAATGAGTTATCTCACTTACATTCTATGGCCATTCGGAAACCATTCCTCACAGTGGCTGTTCTTATTTACACACACAGCTCAAAAGAGCGATCACACCAGCCACAAATCGAAGTGAATACCCATTCTATGGTTCCTCTATAATATACACATTAGAGCGCATGTATGCACACATTCACTTAATAACCTCTCCCTTGAAGCTTGACGTCACCGTCGGGTTCAGTGTTCGAAGGACCCCGCCTTCTGAATCCACAGATATCATAAAGCTTCCTTCGTTTTGTTAAGCTGTCTCCAGGCATCTTGATCGTGACCGGAAGGTATGACTGCATCGGATACCTGCTGTATCTAACTGCAGAAAATACCAACATCAACATAGAGGCCACCTGCACTGGACACATGTTTTCAAATGCCAGCAATTAGTCGGCTTAAGCCTTTATATATATATATATATATATATATATATATATATATATATATATATATATATATATATATATATATATATATATATATATATACACACACATACATATACATATACATTTATATATAAAGTGAGTGCGTGTGCGTGCGTATAGTGTTTGTTCGCGTGTTTGCGTACGTAAAACTACTTTTTTTATATCAAGGAAAAATCTTCATTGAATTTTATAAAACAGATCTGAGCCCTATAGCATCTTTAAAATATCCTTTAAAAACAAATATCGAAAAGGAATGCCAAAAGACTTTAGGAATGGATTATTTAGGACAAATATTAGTTGTAGCACTGATTATCATTATTTATTAACACTACCACAGTTAAAATTTACATATTTATTTTTTTTATTGAACCTGATCTGTATAAATTATCTAACCTCATTTTACAGGGTTTATAGGCTAAGGAATCACTCGAGAGTCTAGGACGATAAAAAAAAGCACTAAAAAGAGACGGAAGAACCAAGTTTACCAAAGATGGGGCATCCGGGTATGTCACAAACATCTGTGCACTGTCTGGAATTAGCTAGAATATCTATCAAGTTACAGGGAGCTAAAACGATATCAAGACACGCGATATAATCGAAAACTAGTAAATCAAAAGATGATATATAACCAGGCTCTATTAAAGGAAACAGAGAGAGAGAGAGAGAGAGAGAGAGAGAGAGAGAGAGAGAGAGAGAGAGAGAGAGAGAGATTTACCTGCATTAGTGACTTTGTGGATCCCACCAGGTGAACCGAGAAACCCAACGCAGAGAACACAAGGCCGAGCGATATTGCAGAGGTACTGCTCTATATAAGGATAAGAGTAGCTTTCAATAAGCAGTTGTTCCTAAGTTAACAGTATGAACTCATCACAATCTTTGTAGACTGTTCGTATGTGTGTGTGTGTGTGTGTATTTTGTAGATATACTATTTATAGGTGCTTTGCTCAACACACTGCATATGGTACTATGAGTTTTTAGCAGAGCCTATTCGATCCTGGCTGCAGTGCTTATCCCCCTTTACTTTCTACTTAGGTTACAAGTGCAAAGTCATACTAGCTTAGACAAATAAACTGTCTTTTTGTTTGCCTTTCTTTCATATTATGAAGGATTTTAATTTTTACAAAGTAAACAGGGGACTGTTGATGCAGGAGAGGTGAAATTTAGAACCATCTTCATTAAGCATCTTGAAATTTCTTGAAAACAAGTTGCTAAGAGAGGAAATTTTAATATGAGAATTACTCAAGAACATTACAACTGTTTGTGCAGCCTTTAATTTCTGAAGAAAACTGTTGACCAGAAAATCTTTCAGTTGTGTTTTTATTCGTTTATTTGCAAATATGTACATAGAAATTAAAGAAATCTTTGGAAAATCGAAGAGAATATTGTTAAGATGAGACTATTAGACCAGACTATCAAAATAAAAATATCAAAATAAGCATTTCAGGAACGTTTTATTCAGAAGTGCATTATGAAATTACAATTATCCATACAGATAAAAATCACTTTGGATTTTAACTGGAAATTAGGAAGAATATTGCAGAAAAACTGGGGAAGTTAGGTATGAGGAGAAATATATTTTAAGTAAGAATGATACTGTTCCCATTATTATAACAAAGATATAGTAATCTCCATATATTTTCCACACAGACTAAACAACCAGAGTGATATCACCACACTTGTTGTCACAATTCGTTCGCTTCACTGCCACCATTTCATTGCATCCCTACTTCTTTGCCAGGACGGTTATCGACGTCGACGCCGTCAGATCTTCCGTCTTCCCTCGGGAAATGTAGACGAGCCGTTTCTTTGGTGGCGAAATCACAAATGTCGTCTTTTGGTGCAGGACCCATGTCAACTGTTTCTTCAGATTTTTCAAAGACTTTTGGTTGACTGCGTTAGCATTCCTGCAGCTTAAGGAAAGATACATTTTAAGTCAAAGATTTTTATCCACACACACACACACACAATATATATATATATATATATATATATATATATATATATATATATATATATATATAAATATAAGAGAGAGAGAGAGAGAGAGAGAGAGAGAGAGAGAGAGAGAGAGAGAGAGAGAGAGAGAGAGAGAGAGGGTGGGAACGCACGTTACACTACATCCAAAAACGTAACTGCACTTGGTGTCGTCCCTAACTCACAAATATCAAAAATTGCTTGTGACCTTGATGATAAGATTGAATAGGAGTCATAGACCTGTCAGAAGATGCTGGTAGGTTTGTGCAAGGTAGAACAAAAGTTATGAAAGAATTTGGTAATGTTTCTGACAGCCAGTTATATAGTAGGAGGAGAGATAAGGCAATTAAGTATTAGGTCTGTGGGGAACAGGGTCATGTATCATACCAGTGCAGAAATGCAGGTTTTTCTGGAGACAGTATGGAGCAGGATCGTGGGGGAAGACACCAGTATAAGGGAAGGCTAGGTAAAACAGAATCCAAAATGAACATGTTTGGGAATATAAGTTTACGGGTATTTTTGGTATTGTGAGGATGAGGGTCATCCATTTTATATGTGTAATCTGCACTTTAGTAAGAACAGAGGAGTAAATAATTCGACAGGAGACAAGGTTGTGAGGAAGATGTCATTGCAGGAAGGCGACGATGCTCAGAAAACTTGTGAGTCCGGACGTTGAAGTGAACCTCCGGCCAAGTGAATGTTTAAATAAGATAAGAGGCACTATAAAGCTGACACTCAACATAAAGGAAAGAAAGCTGTAGGACTTATCGATTCAGGGGCAAACTGTAGTTTGTTGTCAGAGAAATGGTATCTGGGGTACCTAAAGCCAAAGGAGTGACACTGTATAATAGTAATGACTACATATGTGACCTGAGTGGAAGTGAAATTAATATAATGGGCCATGTCGTTGTTGATGCTGAAGGAAATGGAATGGTACAGAACATCTGTGTATTCTATGCCAAGAGAGCTGAGAAAAGAAGGAATGGTCTTGGTAAGAACACTGACCAAGAGTGCTATTTGAGAAATGGAAGTCGCCAGAAACGTTAACAAAGTGACATCAAAGCAAGAGGGATTAAAAGATGAATATGATCAAAACTTGGATTGCTGTATGAGACTATTTGATCAAACTATGCAGGTTTGGCAAAAGGATTTATTGTATGCTAGCTGTTAAGACAACAGAATAGAAATATTCCGTCAGGTAGCAGGAAACTAATTGAGGTAAACATTGCCAGCCGAAAGGAAGTGCATTATGAAATTACAATTATCCATACAGATAAAAATCACTTTGGATTTTAACTGGAAATTAGGAAAAATATTGCAGAAAAACTGGGGAAGTTAGTTATGAGGAGAAATGTATTTTAAGTAAGAATGATACTGTTCCCATGTAGTTTTAGAAAAGGTAGCAGAAGAGAGTAATGGAAAAAATTAAACACGCTTTTATTAAGATGCACTAAAAAGAAAAAAATAATTTTTTGAGACACCAGGATTTTCTTGCAATTAATCATGTCTACAGAAATAAAGCGTGGGCACTAAACATTGAAGAAAATGCTACAAGAAATAGAAAAATATATTTCTTTTCTTGTAGCATTTCCTTCCATGTTTGGCATCCACGTTTTTTTTTTTTTTGTCACCATGATGATTTGTAAGAAAGTCCTTGTCTCAAAAAATTATTTTTTTAGTGCATTTTAATAAAAGCATGTTTAAAAAAATTTTCTTTGTAGTTTTTTACTTTATACTTCTAAGTTTTGACAGAAATTGTAACCAATTTATGATTATAGCTAACGAAATTCAACGTGATATCTGTCGAGTCAATGAAGGTTTGAAAAATCTGTAGTTAACTTATTCTACCAAGTCAAAAGAAGGTATGAGAAATCTGGAGATTTTCATACAAATCCTGAGATACTGGGAGAGGTCACTGTAGGGTCACTAGAGGTCACTGCTGACCTACTGATCATGCAAGGTTGTATTGTCACTGGGATTGAGTAACCATGCAAAATTTCAAGACCATCGGATGAAGGGAACAAGTCAGAAATTGAATTATAAGTTTTGACCTAAACAGACAGACAGACACAGAAGTCAAGTTGAATAAAAGAGTGCAATAAAAAAAATATAATTTTTTTAAACACGCTTTTATTAAAATGCATTAAAAAGTACAAAATAATTTTTTGAGATACCAGGATTTTCTTACAATTAATCATGTCTAAAAAAATAAAAGCGTGGGCACACATGGAAGGAAATGGCACAAGGTGACTCAAAAAAATGATTTTGTACTTTTTAGTGCATTTTAATAAACGTGTTTAAAATTTCTTTAAATTTTTGTTTTTATGTTTTATTTATGACAAATTGTAACTGATTTATGATTGTATATATATATATATATATATATATATATATATATATATATATATATATAAATATATATATATTAGAGAGAGAGAGAGAGAGAGAGAGAGAGAGAGAGAGAGAGAGAGAGAGAGAGAGAGAGAGAGCAATCCAGGGGATATTGAATCACTGCAGCTTTTCTTCTTTATTTTTACAAAATATGAACAAAAAACCTTCAATCCCACAAGGAGAAACAAACAAATGCTCAATTAGATACAATTCTCACTAACGTGTAGGCAAAAAGATCCACAGCTTGTAGATTACGTTGACAATGTTACCAATAAAATCCAATATAAAATAAACAATTAACATATAAATCGATAACATACCAGTTATAAACACACACACACACACACACACTATATATATATATATATATATATATATATATATATATATATATATATATAATATATATATATATATATATATATATATATATATATATATATATATATATATATATATATATATATATATATATATATATATATGCTTTGTCATGTAATGTGTGATCGAGTACCTGGTTATAACACAAATAATAAGACCAAAAGTTTACCTCACTTCAGCCAGACACTTGAAACCTCATAACAAAAATATTAAGACTGAATACTCCAAAGGTACAGTGATCCCTTAAAACTTGCTTAACACTTGAAAATTCAATCCAAATTTATCAAGTTATGGTTGAGGTAACAACTGATAAACTATAAACAGACTAGAGGAAAGAGGCCATCACTCCAACAAATACTATAATTATTTCCTGGTTCTACTTCACTTTGATAAAGGAGAACTAGACAGACATACCACTTACCTTGAACACACACTAATATTTCTAATCACTGGTGGTCAAAATGAAACATTGTGCTCTTAAAATTTTAAACAAACAAATTTATTTCTAAGTTCAAAAGTTATAAGCAGAGTTCGCAATCTCAAAAAGATTTACTATTACTTGACAACAGTGTAAGATTTAAGTATTTCTTAACCAAAATTAATTCACAAAACTTTTTAATTTATCATGGAATCAATTTAATTAAGTAAAATTGAAACCATTAACTCTCGCTCAAGTTTTAGATATAAATCTGAACATCTGCAATTACCCCAAATGTTCATCAAACATTAATAAATGGAATCAACACAAGTATGCACTGAAATCTTAATAATGCAAATTAACACAACAAAACGCTAAGTGATCACCAACACAAAACTTTGGGTAACACTGTGAAATTATAAACACATAATCTTGTGAGAGTAATAAGGAAACACAGACATACAAGAACGAAATATGCAAAAAATGGAAATATGCCAACAGCAATTTCACTAAAACAAAATATGATTAAAGGTTATATCAATCTCTCAAAAGGTTACCTTCAATATTTAAAAAGGCTAAATTCACATCTTTCTACAACTTCCTCAACATCAACACTTTGGTTTTCAACATAGTTACAATACAAGCAAATAAGCATATTACCTTACTCCTTTTTAATACATAAACACAATGGTTGAAGAACACAAATATTTTGGAATCATACACAAAATAATACATTCGTGTGAGAGTTTTACAAAACATTTATATATTCTTGAGAGCAACCAATTTATACCCTTCTATGTGAATTGAGAGAGAGAGAGAGAGAGAGAGAGAGAGAGAGAGAGAGAGAGAGAGAGAGAAAGAAACTCCCTGTGTCTTTGAGACCTCTTAGCAGAGTAACGCTGTTAGTCCAGTAATCCTGTTTTTATCCTCAAACTAAGTTGCCAATTAGTCACTTCAAATCTTAGAACAACCAGAGCCCCTTCATTTTACATTTTAGAACACCTCCCAGAATACAGAATACACAAAGTATGCTCATAGGGTATACACACAATATATATATTTCATGTATACCAGGTATACACAAACTTGGAAAAGGGTATGGGTGCCTGTCTCGAATGATTGACACTTCCTGTTCTTAGTTAACCACCTGGGTAAACAAATAAATTTGCGAGCCTTTGGCTAAGAGCAGTGTCAACATGTCAGACCTTATCTCCCCTCCCTTATCCTTCTACTCAGATTATGGAATACATAATAAGGAATAGAGAAAAATAATAACTACAGAACAGATATACATGATAATCATGTAATAAGGACTTGGACCGAGAACTGTCTTTTGTCAAAGAAAGGCAGAGTGGCCCTTCCAATACACCTTCCCTTTGGTCCCATGCATCTGTGTCAGCACAGGATGTGGTTATCTGATAATGGTTCCAAAATATCTCTCTCTCTACCTTTTAACTCCCACTGAAACAAATACATGTGTTACAAAGCCGCCTCAATATATCTCAAACATATGAAACAACTGAAAGAAGAATTACATCAGAATTCATAACGCACATGTCATCTGCAAGAAAGAAAAAAAAAAAGCATCTCAAAATCATATTATAACATATATATATATATATATATATATATATATATATATATATATATATATATATATATATATATATATATACACACACACACACACACACATATATATATATATATATATATATATATATATATATATATATATATATATATATATATAGGTATAGTGGTATAGTGCATACGTAATCATTCCTCTTCAAGGTTCACAAATTATAATATAGAACCAGAAAGGGAGTTATGGAGGGAGCTGCATAAGAAATGCTATTGTTTGACATAAATGGGCAGGGAATACGGATGAAAATGAGACGTTTATTTATCAAAGTAAGCTGGGCTAATAGTTAGAACAATTAGATGGTAAATAAAATTCAATAAGCCAAAATTAAATAACTTACCCGATCATTTCGAGTTAGGGTCTGATTTTAGTTAATAGCATGGTCATAATAGAAACGTGTGAGACATATTTTAAAGTAATTTGGGTAATGTGTCCCAAAATGGATTGGAAACAGTAACAATTTTGTTGCAAGCATTAAATATTTTACGACTAAAGTTACTCTCACTTTAGAGTTAATTTGTAAATCCCAACCAATATATTGTCCTTATATTCGTATTTCATACGGCTAAATGTAACAAGAGTCTACTCGATGTGGTGTCATGAATATTATACTGTAAATACATACTGATTTCACATTCCTTTATACATTCCGAAATACTTATTACATATTACTCACGCCTTTCCGCATTATCCTCCCTTCACTCTTCCCTTCATAGAAATTCGAAACTATATTTTTGCCTGATGATTTTGTTAGCGTTTAACTGAGGAACATTTCCGTTCCACTGATTCTCTACTGTGTAACGTCTGTACGCCAGGAAGGATCCGGCCTCCATCATCATTGCCGCTCTCTCCTTGCAAAAGATCGTTAAACGTAAATAACTGACGCAAACCTCGGGTGTTTTTTTTATTTTTCTCTTGTTTTGTTTGTTGGGAGGGGTTGGGAGATGCAAAGCAAACATTGCATTCGATTTCAATGCATTTACTTTCGTGTATGAAGTCACTGATTCTGGACTGTTCTGATATGTGAATAGGATTAACGTCGTGCATTACATTGCCCATTTATCTACTATTTTATGCTAATATGATGACGAGAGAAGCATCAATAAATAGAATTTGGATGAATTTGATTTCATAGTTTCTTAACATTTTCAAACGATCATTTTTTATTAAAATAGTTTTGAAATTTATTTGTTGTGCAACTTGGACTGAGTAGTGATATTGATGGTCAACTTTGTCGGTATTATCGATTTAAATAACACATTTTAAATTGAACACTTCTCTGCTGCAGTATATCAATACAGGTATTCTGAATGTGTATGCTCAAGAAATTAACTAATGACTATAAGCCTCAGGTCTATTTTAACATTTTTCCTTGATATTATTCCCGTTTAATATGCGAGCTTCACCTTTTCTCTTTCATGCACTCATATTTATATACATTCCAACATTTGTCTTTATACTATCTGCCACTTTACCTGCTACATCTCTTTTTCATTTATTCTCTTTTTATCTTTTTTTATCATCATCCGTTACATCACCACTTCCATTCTTACACCATTCACAATTAATCAACATCCACTACTGTAGTTTCCTCATGCCCACTAACCTTCACAACCTTACTCTTTCACCGTCTACTTTCAACTTTCTCCTTCTGCAAATAGTTTCAAACTCTTTCCTTAGTTTCTACAATACCTCTCCTGTATTCTCAATTAATTTTCCTTAGTTTCTACAATACCTCTGCTGTATTCTCAGTGAATTTTCCTTAGTTTCTACAATACCTCTCCTGTATTCTCAATGAATTCTGTATCATCAGTGACCATCAGCGACTACACACGCCTTTCATGAGGCCTATTTTTATCACACAACTTTGAACCTGCGATTGCTGTTCACTCTGAACTCTGGCATCACACAGTCTGTAAAATCTAAAACCGTCCTGAATGGATAACACATCTTTATCTCAGACCACCTCTACCATATACACACCATAGCACGTGAAGTAACCGCTTCCATCATAAAACTATTGATTGCTCGCAGCAAGTTTTCTTCTGTACCTTTTGCCCTCAACACCCTCAGTGCTGCAACTCTGTCAGTTCTATCTGGTCTTTTTTAAGGGCCTTGTATGTTTCATGCAACTTTTCATTTTCCCTCCATCGTCTTATATAAGCATCCCATAACAAACTCGTTCCATGCACAATCTTCCTTGTTTGAACCTATATTATTTTTCGCTTATCCAAGTTTTTCTCATATGTCATACTATCTCTGTCAAGATTTCGAATATACCTTTAACACTATAGTCGGTTCCATTTCATCTCTCCAACCACGGGTGAAGATGTAGCGCATGCTCATGTGTGTTACAGTACGTGATTGACTGACAATCAGCATTTTCGATACCGTTATTTATGGTGATGAATGTTAATTTGTTCTTCAGTAACATATTTGAGTGTTTATATATTCAATACCGTTGCCCCTACTTATATAAACCATAAACATGCCCATTTGTACCGATAATATACCAACACAAGCACACAAAAGACGAAGTTGTATCAGTCTACTCGGATTAAACACAAGCTAACGTGGAACTCTCAATAATTATATTTAATCTCATAAGTATAGCCCAGGCTACAATTATACCTGTGCTCGCAATAATAACTTTACTCTGATCAAAGTAAACCAATAGATGACCTTTGTTATTGTTTACCGCTAGAACATGAAGTATGGGCCAATGAAGCTAGGCCTATGTTACTGATTCGGCAGATATTTTATTTTACTAACCTTCTTTTAAGCACACAACATCACTTTTTATTGTAAATTTCATTCAGTCCTTCATTCTATCTAATAGTGCAGCAGATTGCTGTAAAAATCGTTCAGATAGTGAAACAAGCATGAAATTTGGCACAAACATTCCCTAAGACTACGCTCTCTTAGAAAAGGGCGCTGGCCACCTGAAAATCCAAGATGGCGGCTATTTTTCAAAATGGCCGCCATCTATGTTGAGATTCACTGGTTTGGGAGCATCTATTGGATGGAATATGCCAGTTTTTTTTTTTTAAACCTCGACTTTTAGGTTATAAAAATATTCCATACCACACATTTTATTGAAAACCCTTACTAAATGAATTGTAAAACAAGATGGCGTACAAAATGGTTGCCATAAAAGTTTTTTTCTATCCACAGCGCTAGCAACATAGAGACCAACTGTTTTTATTTAATGGTATATTCATGTGATCAGACAGTTTAACTAATATGCTATTTTCAACTGAAATAGTAATGGTATGGTCACATACAACATTGTGTCTAAGACTGTAACCATAAAAAGAAAAGAAGAGAAATACGGACTAAACGCAACCAATCTATGTATAGGTCTCTCAACCTACACCTTTGAAAAATTCGAGGATAAGAAGGTAGGCATAGCATGACACGTTGGATGCTCAAGCTAGATTATCTACTGAAGAGAGGGCAATATTTATCTAGACTTCACATTTGCAAGTGCACAGAGCTGTGCAGGGAAGACCCAGCTTGTAGCACTTGCACCTTTCCGACAGCCTGCTTTGCATCCACATTTGGTAAGCTGTTGGCAACTCTTGGCTAAGGGCGAGTTGGTTGTCCAGAGGACTTGCCATGCTTCACCAGACTTTGCCATCCCCACTCAGCAGGGTTCTCTGGCTGTGGCTGACACTGGGTGGCCTGCCCCACACACAACCAGCCTGGTACGCAGCACGCTTGGTGTGTTGGAGGAGAGCTCCCTGGTTGGTGGAATGGCCTCATATGCCCTTTGTTTTCTGGCAAACATATCAAGTCTAGCCTCATCCACAGTGCCAGCAGTGCTGGATCTTTCATACATAAGTATGACAAACCTCTCCAGGACCTTCAGGTCACTCTCTTCCACTCTGAGAGGGTAGTGACTCAGTTTGGAGAACACAGTGGAGGCCTCTGGAAAGATGTTCCATGTCTGCCAGGCGGTCTTCTTGCCCTTGCTCGAAGGCTGACACTGTATCACAGCCTGTGAACGCATGGAAGAAGAGCATGCCATTCACCTTCTCCTGGCCCAGAGAGTTGCACAGGTCATGCACAGCAATCCAGCGCAGGCTCTGGCCTTGGCCAAATGCCACCCATAGCTTCTCTAGCCCTAGATTGTGGAGAGTGGAGAAAGCACTGACTGCAACGACAAGAACATCTGTGTCATTTGCTTTAACCATGATGGTCTTGGCTCCATGTTCTGTGGCATATTTGGCATGGAGAAAGATGCGGGTGTCAGCTTCCTCATGAGAGCACTTTTCCAGTCCCTGAAGACTAGCCTCATGAGTGCTGAGGACAGCAGACCCTTTCGTGGCAATGACAACATTTGTGGCAGACATCTGGGCAACTTTGTCTGCCAGGAACTGGAACAACTCTGTCTTGTTGGCATCGTGTCTTAGGAAATTGCGCCAGTTGGATGGAATTGTGTTCTTGTCTGTCACCTTGCGCCTTCCTCCTTGACCACGTTGGAGCCTGGTCTCAGCTTTGAGGCTGGATGTATTGTATACATCAAATACAAGATGTGATGATGTGTACTTGCTGCTATAGGATTGTATCACAGGCAAGAAGTCGCAAAGTGCATAGCCCTCAAAGGTCTTTCCTTTCTTTGGTGGCAAGGCATGGACCAAAGCTGATCCATCTACAATGAGGACATCAGTCTTTGGTTCTTTGTCTTCTAGTGTAACATGACTCTCCAGGACCGAGGTCAGCTGAGACTTCTGACATGTGTACAGCCTACCACCCTCACTAAGGGAAGCTGGGAATGTTTGATTCTCGTGCTGGAAGAATTCCTGCAGATCACATTCACGGCTCTGACAGGATATAAATAGCTTTGAGAAAGCTGGCAATCCTCCTTCAGAAGTTTCTGCTTTGACTGTTCTACAGGAGCAGCTTCTTGCCTGAAGAAGTCAGTTCTGTTCTTCTTTATCGGCTCATAGAAGGAGACTGCATTGTTTGCCAAAGAGTCTGAAAACTTCTGAAATTTAGTGCGGCCTCTGTCAAGGTGTGTCTGTAGAAGTTCTGCTGAGCTGGGGTGGGCAATGTCTTTGTTGTCAATGGAATACAGATCCTGGCTCTCTTCCTGAAAAGGACTTCCCAAGTGTTGCAAAGCCAATGACAGCTTGCTGACTCTCTCCAAGAATGTCTTCTGCGCATGAGGTGTTTGTTCATGGTGTGTTGTCTGCTCATTAGACTCCTTACTTTGAACCTCTGTTTCGTATGCAGACACCAAGCGGATGATCTCTGGGCCAGCCACCATCCATCTTCTGAGTGCTGACGGATCTTCAGTCAGCCCAATGGCTCCGCCATCAGCCTTTATAAAGGCATTGGTCTGCTCATGAGCTTGGTCAAGAGCCATTGCTGAGAACTGGCGACTGGTCTTGTGCACAACAAAGTTGCCAGCCTTGAACTCCTTGTGCAACTCTGGGTGTGAACTCTCTAGGGTAAGCATGTCCCTGAGGTGAATAGGCAGCCAACGAGCATAGTTTGTATTATTGTTGGAAAAGAAGTAGGGTATCAGCTCATGCAATGCCTGGCAGTAGAGGACAAAATTGGCCTCACGGAAGGACCTGATCAGTAGGAATATCACAAGTTCCATAGACAACACCATGTGCCAGAAGTGGAACTGTGGACTCTGCTGTCTTCGAAGGTCACACCACTCCTCAAACTCTAATGCCTGCTCATTGTTGTTTGCTTTCTCAGCACAGTAGTCAGTGTATGCTGTCCTCAGGAGTTTGTACAAACTAGAGGCTGTAACCTGGTGCATCTGCCGTGTCCTGGTTACACTTGCAGCTGACAGGAAGGATTCTGCAGTTCCAGATGAAGCAACTCCTGCCTCCACCAGAGCTCCTGTCCAACCACTGCCATGAAGAAGAGTACCAAGAGATGTCATTGCTGCCATCTCAATGTGCAGACCACCAAACATTACCAGATACTTGTCTTCGCCATACTGATCAGGCCACTGCCACTGCACCTGCTTTGCTACGGCATAGATTGGCTGATCAGCTGTGATTATGGGTATCTGGCCAGGGTTCAGAAAATCAGTGACATCCTGCACTTTCTGCATCACGTGTTTGATCGTAGCAACAGAATGAGCCTGATCACGCAGGAGAGGAAGCAATGAAGTTATGGTTACTTCAAATTCTGGGCTTCTCTTCATTGAAGCGTGATGAGCTGACCACGTCAGATTCACTGCATCATCTATTTCCTGGGTGACTATGACCTTGTCTAGCCACTGATACTCCAGTGCAAGCTGTGGCCCCAAGATATCTGTGGGTGGCTTTGGTATTGCAGTGTTTGGTGGCACAGGGTTCTTTGTTTGAAAGGAAGCTGGTGAGATGTTTGTGAATGTGTCCGGCAATTCAGGCACCGACCTCACTTTCTCAGGTGCAAACTTTAGTTGCTGTCTTTCCTGTCCAGTGTTCTCCTTGGTGGGGTGCTGAAATATGGAGATGCTAGTTCCATGGAAGGAGGTATTGGCAGTAGTTGCAGATGGGTTGTGGTCGATGTTGTCCATCACTGCAGTGGTGAACAACCCTTTTCGCAGTACTGGGGGACAGACCACACCCTCCTCCACATATTTGCTAACTGTGGCATCTCCTAACTGTGCAGAGACCTCCAGTACTCTGTCATAAGAGATACTGAGGCCATACTGATGTAGCATTTCAACCAGGTTTCTCTTCCTGGTTTTGGCATAGACTGAGAGTCCCATGTAGACTGGGAATGGTGTTTCTCTGTCTTTGGAGTGTCTATGAGTTGTTGCTCCTCTTTGTATCGGGGAGTAGCAGTTGAACTGCATGAGCTGTGCAATGGCCTGGTCTGACTTTGATGCTCCAAATCGTAACTGTGACTTGATGTCAGCCCCATGCTCAACCATCCCTACAAACTGGAGCAGGAGAGGAGGCACAGAATTTCGTACACAAGCCTCAGAAAATGTGCCATCAAACCGTGACTGATGATCAAGTATAGACTTTCTGAGAATATTTGCTGCTTTAGCAATGATAACTGCCTCTGAAAGATCAGATGATTGAGCAAGTGCTTTTCCCACATCCTTTTGAAATGCAAGTAATACATCTCTGCCAGATTTATGAGCCTCAAGTTCTGGAATTTCTGCCAGAAGTTTGTCTTTGAGTCTCGTGGAATTTACACTTGGTGACTCTACACCTAATTGTTCCAGACGTTGTTGGTAGAGGTGGCAAATATCTGCCAGCCGAAATGTGACTGGATCATCTGAACAAAGGTTGTTTTCAACAATGTATGTCATCAGTTCTGACAGAACTAGTGGATACACATCTGATTCTGACTCAGTGCTACCTTGGTCTTTCTCAAGGCTCTTCAGGTAGGACCTTTTTCTGTTGTAGAGGGCACAAAGACAGGCATGGTGATACTTAAACTCCTGTGCAATGACATCCCCACCAGTCAACTTAGCAAGGAGCTTGCCATCACTAAGTATCTCTGCACATTCACGCAATTTCAAGTCAAGGCCCTTAGTACTAGCCTGTCTGAGATCAGATGCAGGTGCCACTTTCTCACAGAAATGCAAACTTCATTGTCATGACTGGTTCGGCGCAGTTTTGCACGACTAGTCTCAGTGTTGCTGGTCTGGTCATTGGATTGTCGCTTTCTTGCACGGTCCAGTTTAGTGTTGTTAAACAACAAGCGACAGTTCACATGGTATTTTGCTGCATTTTTCCTGAGAGTGGCCTCTATGCCATCACCTTCATCCAGCCTTGCTGGATCCATTATCAGTGGCATTTCATTAATTTCACTGAACATGGGAATGTTCCTTGCCAGCATTGTGTACCCATCATGGTCTAGGACATGATGACTTGGAGGTGATGTCAAGTGCTCACCTCTTTTGTCCTTCTGACAAAGACAACACAAACTCCAGTTTGTTTTTCTACTGCTCAATATTGGATTGGCATCACATTCTGCCATGATTTCACTTTTGATTAAGGCCGAGGGGTTATCCTTTTACCACCTTAAACAAAGCACACATTCCTGTATGGGATTCAACTAGGTTCGGTCTCCCTACACCTAGCCCGATCATTCATCCAGTGCCATTTAAGTCCCGTGTGATCTCTACACCATCCGGGTAAGTACATGAACCATCATGTACAGCCCCATACCCTTTGGCTCGGCTCTCCCCGCTGGCACATCCTGTCTATTCAGGTGCGGCTATCTAACTATAGCTGGTCTGGGGCTGTTAGAAAGCATTTGGGACACTAAACTAAACTATACTACAACTACTAGTCTAAGACTACAGGATTAGTAAAGCTGGATTAGCTGGCACTGAACCCCATGCTGAGTTACACAGCAGTGATGTCACCAGTGTGCCCTGGTTGTGTGCAGACATACACTCTTTTACATTTATTAATTTTCCTTCAAAATTGATGAGTTATTCGAAAGAGATGGCCTCATTAGGATCTAAAACCACAGAAACCAAGATCCATGCTTAAAACGATAATTGTTGAACGGGCATTATTTCTCATTATAATTATTGTTTCTACCTTTTCTTGGCAGCCATATAGCCCCCATATTTAAAGGTAAACTGTACTGGGAAGCTACAGAAACATAATATTCACAAGAAATAGTATGGAAGAGCTTTACCATATTGCTAGAAGCAAATACATGCCATTCTAGTGAAAAATTAGCCAAAATCTGTCGATACTGGCTGCCATCTTGGAATTTGGCCGCCATATTAAATTTTTTGCGTGGCCAGCGCCCTTTTCTGATAGAGGGAACTTTAAAGAGCACTTGTGCAAAATTTCATGCTTGTTTCACTATCTGAACGATTCTTATGAAATATGCAATTATCTGCTGCACTATAAGTACTGTTCAATGCCAAACCATAGAACACACATATACACAGACACACAGACACACACACACACACACACACACACACACATATATATATATATATATATATATATATATATATATATATATATATATATATATATATATATATATATATATATATATATATATATGTGTGTGTGTGTGTGTGTGTGTGTGTGTGTGTATATATCTAGGCTAGCCTTGTATAGCTTACGTATGTCGTCAACGCCCTAAGGATGTCGGGAACTGAATGGGATTTCAAACTTTTGTTCGACAGGTCACTGACCTATTGTAATGGTGTTTATGCCCAAGGAAAAATTAAGAAAATAAACAGAGTATAATGAAAAGGGAACCACAATACCATTGTCATCATGCCATCATCTCGCCTTCAATCCAATACTGCAGTGGCTTTTCCATTTACGTCCTCCAGCCCCCAGACAGCCTGATAGACAGCAACATTTCAGACTATTTCGACTATTGACGTATTCATGTAATTTACATGCAAGAAATTATTAAAATACCTTTATTTGCACTCGCTATGCCGGATGTCTTTTTATGTACCTACAGTGAGAAAAAATATAATTCGTTATTTGCGTTTGACCTGAGTAGACTGTTTGATACAAGTTCGTCATATTTGTTCTTGTTTTGCTATATTATTGATATGACTAGGCATGTTTATGCTCTAAATAAGAAAGTGGGAGGGTTCTTTTGTACATACTGCATAAGCATTCAAATTTATTACCGAAGAACTATTATGCATCTTTCTCATAGGAAGCCTGCTACTTTCGAAAAACAGTTCGGCCTCACTCCAGTTTATGATATGGCGTTTATCCCTAATATGTACCAAAATCCCCGTACTCTCTGAAACGTATAATGCCCTCTATTATATTCACGACATGGCCGGCTCTTGTTATTTCCTTCTTGTGGTATCCACCCAGCCATCTGGTGACCGAATGCATCCTCAATAAATTCGGTAACTTAATTTTCTTTTTAGGAACTGTATAACCTTATGAAAATGGGTTAATAATCAATCAGATTTGTAATTGGCTGTCCCTTTCCATATAATTATTATTCTACGTCACCCACTCCTGTGCTGTGAGAAGTTATTCATGATATAAGGAAAGTATATCTCTCATACATCAGCTCCATTGCTTCCTTTTATGTTCTTTCTCTCTCGTGAAATGTACTGAATATTCCGTATATGAGGTATATAAGTTTTCCCTGTCTTTAATTTGAATTTCTTACCATTTTAAATGCAGCACTTTCTTATGGTCTTTTGCCTTTATATTTCCATGTATCTGCGATGCTGTGTTTATTTGATAATGATGCCAGACAAGTGTCATCTTTTCTTCTTTTACTACACCAGCCATATTTTCTTAAGGCCTGTTCAAACTTGGGCTTTAAAATGAATAGTCATTTTCATTCAGACTTGAAACTTTTACAAATCTGGAAAACTTTCCAGTCTTTCCAATGACTTTTTATATTCCTGCTAACAGGTTGTAGATTTGGCAGTTTGACTTATTTCAGCTGTGACGCCTTTGCCGGTGTGTTCATCCTAACATCGAAATACCCTTACCGAATTACAGCTAAGACAAAGAGTATTCTGATTCTGGTTGACGCTCAGTAAACAACAATACCAAGCCAACATGCACCATATGTCGTTGCTCCCAGACGGGGAGGTGATCCAGTTAGTGGTAAAGCGGTGCTCCATCAATGTGCAATACTAAGCAAAAATATTATGCCAAATAAAACAAATATAAGTTGCATTAATAAGTCCTAGGAAAGATAAAAGGATAAAAATAGATGCCAGGTAAAAGAACTATGTCCTATTAACAAAAATAAGAGAAGGGGGAAATATCATATGATAACATAAAGATTTTCATCGTTAAAATGGAAAGTGAATGCAATATATGGATACCAGATGGAATTCCTTGGTATAGTATAATATTAAGCTCAGTAAGTCAGTGAGTATCTAACAATAGATAACTTCATTAAAAAAATTAAGAATATAATGACATAGAAACCAATTTCGTGTTGTGATTTTCTGAGCAATTGAAGGTTAGTACTCAAGATAACTATGTTCTTTTATATCCAGCTTTGTATTTCCTTATATTCAGCTTTGTATTTCCTATATACATAATTGCACGCAATATACCAGATGTTAGAAGGGATTCTTCCATGTACAGTATAGTTAACACATACTGCAGACAAAAAACCCTATCAGCAGTTTAATATTCTTTACAGTTGTCTGTTTGTACTGCTCATTAGGGTGTGTAAAATGTTATAATAGTTTGAAAAAGAATGAAAACGCGATAAAGACTACAATATAATCCGTACAATTAGATTTCAAGCGTCGTCCTAGATCAGAATTTTTCAATCATAATAGACTCGCAACTTCTCGGTTTGCTCACAGTATTTTTTGATACGATCACCTTAAGGCGGTATGAGTGACGTTACCACTTAACCTCCATACTTCTAAAGATATTAAGATTTAATTTATCACATAAACACACATATATGTATATAATATATACAGTATATATATTATATATATTTTATATTTATATATGTGTGTGCGCATATATATATATATATATATATATATATATATATATATATATATATATATATATATATATATATATATATATTTATGAAATTTTTATCACACCGTGATTTTATGTATATTCATGAAGCTACATATGTCGCTTAATATTCAATTCACGCTAAGTAGCGTGAATTGGATATTAAGCGACATTTGTATGCGTGAATTGGATATTAAGCGACATGTGTAGCTTCATGAATATATATAAATTACGGTGTGATAAAAAATTTCATAAGAGCTGCGTGTTCCAAACGTACCAATGAGTAATCATGGTGGAGGTGAGTTAATGCCGAAGCCAAGTACGATTTCCCCGCTCTCAACTGGTAAATAAGTACGGCAGATTCGGCATTAGCTTAAACCTCTCTTGGTGGCTCAATGGTTTGACCGTCGAATGGAGTCGCTGGAAAGTTAACGCGTCGAGGGGTCGAGACCCGGCGGTTCCGATCCGTTAATCACTTTAAAAATTCCCCTTCGGTGTTAATTCCCCATCGAGGATATTCCCGAAGTAGCGTGAATTGGATATTAAGCGACATAATTTTGTAGCTTCATGAATATGTATATATATATATATATATATATATATATATATATATATATATATATATATATATATATATATATATATATATATATCGTATTTTGCGGTCCTAAAATAAATCTTGGAAATTTATAATGCGTCCAAGGGGCAGAATTTTAAGTTTTTGAATGGCCTATTCTAACCACAGAGGAATGTCATCTTTTGCTCAATAGTAATCAGAATGATTTTATGTCACCCTGAATGAAGTGTATAAGTTATAATTAAAACAGAAAAATATATGTAGTTAAGTCACAAAGATTCATTCACACATCAGCAGATTAAGGTAGACGAGTCAGTGCGCTATAGTAACTCTCATACTGTATATCAGTATATCGTTATTTTCACTTTACTCAAACGACTCTGACTTGGAAAAATTATTAACTAACAAAAGTAAAATTGTGTCACGTTAAAATGGTTTACCGGTAAATCTTCCTATAGCCTAGCTAGACAATCGTAATCAAACACTCATCAACCATTTGTTTTGGTTGTGTTCAAATGTTTATGATGAGATGTATTGCATTCAATAAGCACCACCAGTCAAAGGTAACGATTGGTTTCCACAGTTTTAAACATAAAATTTGAAGAATTATAAGACCATAAAACAAAAATTTGGATATGTAGAAAGGCTTTCTGGAACTCGGAAGATTCACGAAACTGCCTTCTTAGTACCGTCAAACAGTTTTGCTGTTTTCAGATATGTGAAATGAAACGCTTTGCGTCGACATAAACAGACTAAAATGCTTATTTATTTATTTATGTACGAGCAGTATTTTTTTTTCTTTCTTTATTTGCTTCAATCATTTTGTTCAGTTTCGGGTGCCATGTTCGCATGGTGACGAAGCGCAAAATATTTTCAGGTTTTGAAAACTGCACTGTTCGTTAACCATAGTAAAATGTTATTCAGTATTTCTAATATTTCATGTATTACTCCCTTCTTCTTCTTCTTCGTTGTCTGAAACAAAAAAAAAAATTACAAAAGCCTGCATCTGATACTATCAAAACCTAAAATAACTGCACCAACTGTATCCCCTTCCATATGCACGCACAGAGCCAGTCCTGGCA
The DNA here is from genome assembly GCF_040412425.1 of Macrobrachium rosenbergii. NCBI lineage: Eukaryota > Metazoa > Arthropoda > Malacostraca > Decapoda > Palaemonidae > Macrobrachium > Macrobrachium rosenbergii. The sequence continues at coordinate 70,449,329 of NC_089781.1, read as the reverse complement.
AAGGAAATTTCCGATGAAACTAAGGTGGTAATACAGTTTACGTTACTTTGTGATTGGTTCAAATTTTTCAGTTAGCTGATGTGTCAACTTCAGAAAAGATTTTTAGATACTAGAATCAATGAACGTGGAAAAACCAATTACTTTTAAAATTAATGAAATGATAAACTATAATAATCAATATGGTGTATCAGCCGAAGTCACGGTACTTGAACGCACCGAGACCAGCAAATACTCGTAGCGCGATAACTAAAAGAAAGCCAGGGCAATGTCGTCAACTCGAATTTTCGTGTTTTTTATGCTTAGTGGGGCGGTTAACCCCAGATTTTGGACCCGGTCGTACACTTTGGGGTAGAAGCATAGAACTTTGCACATGTTTACTTTACCCCCACTGAACATTTTTGGATATGGACCCCAATCAACCCTGTCCCCCGATGGCCAGAATGGGGCTTGCAATCTAAGGACCGGTTATTACCCAATGTTTTTGTTATTCAGCCACATTAGACTAACTTTTGACGCCATTACTTTCTCTCATATGTTTAAAATGTGTTGTCTGTCTTTTCCAAGTCTACAAATTAATTTCTACATATTTATTATTTACTTAAGTTATATATCTGCCATTTTCAAAATAGCTGACATAAACGTTTACTCCCTTGGTAATACTTTTATAACATTATATTCTATTATTGCAAATTTTCAAATCAAACCTCATGACTATCATACCTGCAAATGCACCAATAAATAGTGAGAGTATTAAAGCAGATAAATTTTTGTACTGTATAAGAGTGCATTTTTGCATAAGGATATTTATTCATTTTTCTGAAACATCTGACATATCTCTTTAACGCAACATAAGAGACGATACTTGAACTCACTTTACTACTTGCAGCATATACCTTATATAACCAGTCAGAGATACTTATTACAAAGGAACAACTTGAAGGTGGACTATTTTAGAGTCAATGGTTAAGCATATATCCTACAACATCCATAATGAGCTTCCAGTTTACAAAAACTCAAAATGTATATGCATAATCATTACAACTGCAGTTGAGACAGAATGGGTCACTTCTGAAAGCATTGGTCAAAATACAAAGAGTTCTGAACTTCAAATCATTTGTGTAGCATTTGCAGGAGGTGCACATGCTTTCTTGCATTAACAATGTATAAGTTCATAGCAACTTTCTTGAGCTTGAGGAAGGGTTATCCACTTTGGTACACAAGATGATCCATCTTGCTTCTCCCATCCCAAATCTATAGGATCTGACAATTCAGGATTCTTTTGAAGCACCTGTCCCCACACATGGCCTCCTTGATACGCTGCTCGCAATGGATAGAGGGCTGCTTGTGTTGGGGATATGCTCCAAAGCCTGGATTTCCTTGCAAACAGATGCTGTCTGACTTCATTGATTTTGGATAGCCCTCCCATTCTGTCGCACCAGAGTGCCACAAACTGTTCCAGGAGGCTCATTATGTTGTCTGGAATCTCATTTGGAGCTGCTTCTAACATCAGAAATGCATCTGTTACCCAATCAAATACATTCCATGTATCCCAGGCAGTTGATTAGCTCTTATCAGCAAAGAATGAGGTAACGTCACAGCCGGTAAAGGCTTGAAGACTGCCAATGAGTTTGCTTTTGAGGGACCCAAAGAACTAGCTATTTCATGTGCTGCGATGTATCTGTGAAACTTTCCGACCCCAAAGGATACCCATACTTCTGACACAGGGTAAGGTATTTTGTGCAAACCGGACACATTGATGACAACAACCTCAGTGTCAGCAGATCTGACAGTTATTCTTTGATGCACTTTGCTGGCTGCATCATACACATGCAGCACTAACCATGAGTCTGCCTCTTCATGGGAGCATGGTTCAACCAGGCTCTTATCCAGTAGCTGTTGCAGTTGGCACTTCATGTCATATGTGCTGTTGATCTTATCTTCTACTGCTAGGGAAGTGACTTGTCCTGCGAGCAGATGGAATAACCCAGTTTTGTTCTCATCAACTCTATGGAAGCTTTGCTGGTTGGTTGGCACAGGAGAGCTCAGAGTAATCCTTCTACGTACACCTTTGCTTCTTCTTTCTTTGGTGGGAGTCTTCAAGCTGTCAGGTGCATAGGTGTCCCACACTATATCCAGTCTCTTCACATCTTCCAGATGGTTTAGTATATATGGCACAAACACATTGTCAGTGTAGTCTTGGAAGGTTTTGGAGGTTTTTCGTAATAGCATCTGAACTATCACAGCTCCATCAATCACCAGTGCACTCACATCTGGGGCTGATGCTGGGGCTTCCACTTGTGCCTCAAGTACAGATAAAAGATCAGCCTTGTTCCCTGATCTCATTTCACCTTGTTTACACAGTGAAGGAGGATAAGGGTAATTCTCATGCTTGAAAAAGTCCTCAAGCTTACCTTCTTGGGACTGACAAGCTATATATAACCTTGAGAATATGGCGCAGTCATCTTTCAGTGTTGCCACCTGTGATTTTTGCTTTGGCTTTTGTTTCTTTGTGGGGAAGAGTGGTAGCTTATTCTTATGAATGAGCTCAGTTATGGGTTTGGATCTCTCAACAAATCTCTCCTTGACAAAGAGATCATATTGTTCTTGACCTTTTTGGTGAGCACTTCTGGTTGTCTTAACAACATCATGCTTAAAGTTAAAGAAATTTGAGTCCTCCCACAGGCTTGTCTCCAGCAACCCCCACCATGTTGTCACTCATGGTCCATCCAGTATATATCCGCTCATTGATGGGGAGCGAACGCTGTCCAAGGTAGACTAAGGCCAACATGTTACCAGCTGTACTGGCCTGATGGTCCATTATATCCTTGGTGTCCAAGGTAAGAAGATCTCCGTTGTCCTTGAAAGGATTTCCCATCTCATCTGTGGCAGTAACCAGTGCTGAGACTTTTCTGGCAGAAGAGACTTGCACACCTGAGCCTGTTCGTGATGCTTCTCTTTAGGCACCTTGTTTCAGTTGTCTCTTCAAATTCCTCTACCATCCTAGATATCTGTGGTGGATAATTACATTGGTTTTAAAATGTTTCAAAACAGATTTGTGTAATCTCTTTATAGTTGATAAATTAATAGACATGTATGATATGATATACATAACTGTATTCATAGTTATTATCAGTACACATACATAACATAGTACCTACCTCTGGTCCTGCAACCATCCAACATCTAAGTGCTGATGGGCTTTCAGTTGACTCCTATGTGCCTGATCAAGAGTCATCACTGAGAAGGCCTTGCTGACTCTGAGCAACAAACTTTAACCAGTGAAGATTGCTACTGTTGCAGGGAACATAGATCTCGTACATGAACTGAAGCCTTCTTGCATAATTCACATGATCTAGAAATATACACGGCAACAGAAGCACAAGTGATTCCACATACCCTTCGAAAGTCATTACTCTGTGATATAGTTTTTCATTTAGAAAGCAAAAATGCAAAACCATCATTACTTCAACAGCTAAGCTTCACTTATTAGTCCTGAAAGTAAATAATGACATAAACACCAGGGCCAGACATTAACTTTTACTGATTTGCTGCATCATGGAGGTACCCACTAAAGTCACTTCTACCCATTGTCCAATTGCCCCACACAGTGTAATCTTTTCAGGACTAGCAATTTTATTTAACAATCATCACATTCATGTTTTATATTACCATACAATAATTGTGACAGTGCTGGAAAGTTGCAACAATGGCTATTGTGTCAGTTTATATGGTCTCTGTATGAAAGCTATTTGCCCTGTTTGGCAGGTGGTTCACATGTTATACTTGCCCCTGAGAACCTTTTGCCTGCCTTGGGCAGTCTGACAGGCATTAATGTCTGACCCTGGTGTTTATGAGTACAACCACCCTCAGATAAATTAATTTATCTACTGCAAAGCTTCAGCAAAATATTTACAATTTGGCGGCCAAGAACAATGTTGCCACTAAATGTCTGGAAATTTTGGCAACGATTTTGAACACAAGATGTCTGACTCACAACAGGCAAACTGTTTTAGGTTCAGAGTATTTCTCAAACCTAAAAACATATATTTAGACACTAAGACCAAGGCTCTATCGTTTTTAGAATGTCTCCTAGATGAATTTGAGTTTCTGGTGGCCATTTTGAAAGTTTCTGCACTGAGATATATTTTTACATTTCTTTTTTACTTGGACTTATTTCTGATCAGTTGATAGGATACGAAAACCCAATTACTTGACAGGTCAGAATGTATTTGAGTGCGGAAAGGCAGTCTAAAAGTGCAGTTTGCATGAAAATATGGGTAAATGAGTGATAAAAGATGATATCCTGTAGTAGCCATCAGGAAGCACTGCTAATTGGGGTCTACATCCAGAAATATTCATTGGGGGGTAAAGTAAAGTTATGCAAAGTTTTACACTTCTACTCCAAAGTGCACAATTTTTTGGTTATCCCCCTCAATAGCTAAACCCACATATCGTTATCATATTTGGTTATATTACAGATACTCCAGGTAAACACCACAATAAGGCCAAACACTTACTTATGGAACTGGAATATTTCAGTGTAGGTGCAAACATACTGTGGATATCTACCCGTAGGCAATGTGTAAACTTTGGGTTTAAATTTTCAATATCTATGCACTGGTTAAAATGATCTTCATGACGCTCCAGCCACCCGCAGAACGTTTTGGTAAGTTTGGTGAAAGTCATGCAAGCTTATCTTTATGTTTACCTTTTGTTCCAAAATTTTACTAGTCGAAAGTGAGGTGCATCTGCAAACCCTGAGGGTCTTCGACGCATAGAATTAGATATATATATATATATATATATATATATATATATATATATATATATATATATATATATATATATATATATATATACATATACATATACATATACATATACATATACATATACATATACA